>NC_081353.1:2354344-2460893 GCF_029784015.1 Lycium ferocissimum
CCCAAAAAGTTGTTTTTGAAAAACAAACCCTTTTTTAAATTGGTCGATTTTGAGAGGTCCGGAAGGTTGTTTAGAACTTATGGGTGTGTTTGGTTCAGTTCCCAATGCACTTGGGTGCATTTCGAGACTTGAGATGGAAATTTAGAATTAAGGCACCGGAGGTTGGCTCGGTTAACGAGACCTCCGTTGGGAATTTCGAGGCCACAGAAGCATTCGTAGCATGTTGTTATGTAGGACTATGTGTCTGGTATGTGAGCAGATGGCCTCGGGAATTAGTCAGAAAATCGGATCGAAAGAAAATCTTAGAGTAAGTTTCTGGTGTCTGGTGCCCGCTTTAGCGGCCTAAGCACCGCGTTAGGGCCGGCACCGCCGGGAGGGCAGCCCCGCGCCGGAGCGGCAGCCCCGCCGCCGGATCGCGTCGGGAGGGCCGGAGCGTATATGACTTTTAGTCATTACCGCTGAAACGACCCGGTGGTCGCTGGGGCGGCGCCGCTAGGGCAGTCCAGGTACCGCTATAGTGGGTGACAGGCAGTTAATAATATTAATGAAGTGATAAAAAACCCTAGACCCTCATTTTACCCCATTTCGATATTTGAGCTTGAAAAAATTGCTCTTAAGGATATTGGGAGGAAAATCTTGGAGGTAATTCCTACTCATTTCTTTATTCTTCCTTTAAACCATAATCATGTAGATTCCCCCTTCTCCCTGAATGAACCCATGGTCGTAAGAGTTGAAAGAGCATTTGGAAGAACATTGTTCCTAGGATTATTAATGAATAAATTGTTGATGTTTTGTTAGATATTTGTCAGGACCCAACCCCATAGGCCGTGACTAGTGCCCGAACTGGACACTCGTACACACCCATAACCCGAATCAACATGCAAATATCTTATACATATACAAAGGCGAGATACCTATCAAACTGTAGCATGCGCATATATCGTACGTAAGCCGGCAAGGCTGTCAAAATATACACAATGTCCCAAAACATGTGTACACGCAGCCAACGAGGCTGCCACTGCAAATGGGGACGCACAAACATAAATCACACAAACACAACCGACCAATAACTAATCACAACCCACATATATGTCTGCAGACCTCTAAGAGTAACATCAGAATCATATGACGGGACAGGGCCCCGCCGTACCCCAGAATAAACATACATATATACAACGGAGGAATGTCGTCAAAATATGAGCCCCGGACAAGGGAGCGCTCCAAAGTAGCGTAATCGGTAGCCTAGATCGGCGGGTCACCAAATCGGTCGTCCGTACCGCGAGCATGAAACGCAGTTCCGAAGAAAGGGGGTCGAGGAAATATGTACCGAGCATGTAAAGCATGAAATACGAAACGTAGTCATAATTGAGATAAAAGTACGAAGTCGAGGACGATAACTTAATATCCGACCTCGTTTACTTCTTAAACACAAACCATGCATAACAATATCATATCCAACTGGCATGGGGCTCGTTGACACAATCAGACGAGCATTCTGCACATATGTATACATATAGCGTGTCCCGGCCCTCTAGTGCGGGACTCGGTAGTAAGTCCATATCACCATCATATAAATGCATATAACGTGTCCCGGCCCTCTAGTGAGGGACTCGGTGAATAGCGTGTCCCCGCCCTCTAATGAGGGTCTCGGTGAATAGCGTGTCCCGGCCCTCTAGTGAGGGACTCGGTGGATAGCGTGTCCTGGCCCTCTAATAAGGGACTCGGTAAGTAAAATCATCATATACATGTACATATAGCGTGTCCCGGCCCTCTATAAGGGACTCGATGAATAATATAGTAGATGTTATAGCCAGTATTTTGTATATTGGGACATTCCGAGCTAATTGCGGAAAGTTAAGGACAAGGCTATTTTCCGACCTTGTTTTAAGGTACAAGTTGTTTATGATTTTATCGGTATGGAATATTAAGAAAAATTTGGGGTTAAAAGTTGAATTATGGAAAGTTGAAAATTTCATGAAAATAGCCACATGTGGCCGTGCATGTGATGTGGGCCATGGGCCACATGTGTGCTTAATATAAGTATATGGTGGATGACTAATTAGTCATATTATTTCCTCTCCACCTTAGAAAGTTCAAGAAATTTTGAGAAAGAGAGAGAGGTCATTCGGCCATAGCTATGGCCGAACAAGCTCCATGAAAATTTGATCATGAAAAATTCTTTTCTTCTAGCTTTTCTAATTGGAAGGTCCTCGTTAACATGGAGTAATTGTTGGAGCAATTAAACCATTCGTTGTTGCCATGTACAAGCCTAGCCGAGTGAAGAAGTGAGTGAAAAGGTAAGGTTCAATCCTTATTTTCATATGTTATGGATGATATGTGGATGTTGTGAGTGTGGAAATGAATAGAATTCATGAAAATATGGTGTGTTGTGTGTGGCCGTGTATATGTTGTGGTGTTGGCATGATGAACAAATTTTATTTAGTGTTTGGTTGATGTTGTTGTGGATTTTATGATGTAAAATGAAGGTTTAATGGTTCAAGATTGAAGTGTAATCGTGTGGGCTGTTTTGGAGACTAATATTATTGTAATATGGTTTCTTGTATTTATGATAATAATGTTGTCAATGTGTGGATTGTTGATGTAGTTTATGAGTTTTGGAAGAAAGAAATATGTTTAAATTGTTCATGTTGAGTTGGGAAGGTTTCGGGTTCCATGGTGCATTGGTTGGATGAATTAAATATTTTGTGGATTGTTTGAAATGTTCTTGAATCTTGTTTGAAAAGTTTCGGATTAGTACTTGAACATGTGATCGTCGATGTTGGTTTGAATATATGTAGTTGAATTGAATATAAAGGAATGTCGTCGAATTATGTAGGAAGGAGTTATTAATGATAGAATGCGTTTGGAATTGATTATTGATATTGTTAATATGGTTGTTGGTATTGTTGTTGAGGATATTGGACAAGTTGAATTCTCGGGGTTATTGAACTATACGGGAAATGCTGCCCAAATTTCTGTAGATAAAGTGCTAGTTTGGAAGTGGATTACTAAGTGCTTATGACTAATGTTTAGTGTCCAATGACGTTGTTGTAGATTTTGAGAAGCCGAGACATAAGTTCATATTAGCGTAGGAAGCGGACGAGATATGTGAAGCTCACCTTTCATTCTTTTGGTATGTCCTAGTTGTAATTAGTCTATGACACGAGCCTCGAGGTAAATCCATTCTTAAGTTCCGAGCATGTTTATGATTCATATTTTCTTATTGATGTTAGCATCCTTAATGTAGTCAAATTATGGTCCCTATGTTTTCTGTATGATTAAATTTCAAAAGTTGCATAATAGTTTTGGTTTCAAAAGAGTTTTATGATAAAAAAAATGTCCGTAACTTTCATAGATAGAACCGGATCGCTTTGAAACATTCGTAGAAAGTTTTGTAACGTATAATGATTTTAACTTTCATGGGCGGGCCCGGATTGGTTGATGCATATCCGTGGTCCCCGAGATTTTCCGTTGTATAGTCCTAACGACTTGTTTTTGAAAGAACTTAACATGATTCCTGTTTTAACTCTCGAGCGTCGACTATTTACTTATCCATTGAGTCTGTTATGATGATTTATGTGCATATTGTTTCTCACTACTCTGCTCGTGCCAAGCTCAATGTGTCTTTCACTGAGTCCCGGGACAGGACACGCATTCGTGCACATTCCACTGCTTTATTCACCGAGTCCCTCACTATAGGGCCGGGACACGCTATATATATATATATATGATGTGATGATATGGGGATGGCGGCCAGGATGGCATATGATGATTCTATTCACCGAGTCCCTCACTAGAGGGCCGGGACACGCTATGTATATATATATATATATATATATATATATATATGATGACATGATGACATGATTTTACTTACCGAGTCCCTCACTAGAGGGCCGGGACACGCTATATGTTTATGTATATGATGATATGACATTGATATGCATGATATATGTTTTCAAAGGCAAGTCTTATGATTTTCCATATTCTTTACTTCAGTATGATCCCGCTTACTGTATTCCATGCTTTACATACTCAGTACATATTCCGTACTGACCCCCTTTCTTCGGGGGCTGCGTTTCATGCCACGCAGGTACACCCAGATGAGTAGAAGATGTTAGTAGAAGATGTCCCAGCTGGATCGGCGAGCTCCATTTCCTCCCGGAGTGTTGCCGAGTCAGAGTACTTTTGCTATGGTATCTGGAGTTATGTTAGAGACTTTGCAGACAGTGTCATGTATGATATGTCAGTTTTGTAAGCGACTCCATAAGCCGATGTATTGTTATGCATTATATTACAGATCTCATACGATTACAGACTTTATTTATTTTGAAAAAGATGAAAAGCATGTTTGATTTCCGAAAAACTTTCATTATGTATTTATGCTATGATTTAAAGGCCTAGCAGGATTATGAGTATAACGAGAGTCCGCGGGTTCGCTCGGCCCTAAATAAGGGTCGGGTGCCCATCACGCCCTATCGAAAATTAGGGTGTGACAAATTGGTATCGGAGCGGTTCGTCCTAGGGGTTGTCGCAAAGTCGTGTCCGAGTGTCCTGTTTATGGTGTGAAGCGCGCCACATTTATAAACGAGGGAGGCTACGGCATCTAGGGTGGTTACTCCTCTTTCACATCTTAGATCGTGCCATAGAGCCAAGTTATAGGAAATGAGATTTCTTACGCTAACCTTTGATTGCAGCAGAAGAATGACATCGACAGAAGAAAGTGATTGACGATATTAGAAGTTACAAAGTACGCAGGTAAGCAAAGGTATGAGAGGTATATGTCGAATAAGGTATTGAAGTACGATCGAAATGTAAAGTTGAAAACTGAAAAGGAAAGTAAACGGGGAAAATGTAACAGTGCTTTTCGAGTTGGACACATACAAGGTATGTTCATTATTTTTGTACTGTTGATGATAATGGGAGCCCTGTGTGGCTACGATATGATATGACATATGTACATATGTTGGCCCTGTGAGGCATTATTGGTATTTCCTGCGTGCAGGTTTTGAGATAGTAATACTTACAGAGGAAATTCTGCCGAAATTTTTCTAGAGATAAAAAGAGAATGAGATATGGGTTTGTGATATGACTTGGAAGGTCGTACTAATAATAATGATAAGACTTGATTAAGCTACGAGTACGGCTGATACCGAGAAAGAAGTTAACTGCTAAATTGAGGATAAGAATAATTAGAAGGTCGATATCAATATGATAAAAGAATTTGGAGAGGGCTTGTAATGCTAAGAGACGATTAGAAAAGGCTGGCAAACCATGATAGAGAGTTATTTAAGGTACTGACCGAATTGATAAGCAGGGAGGAATTACGACGAGCTTAGAGTCAAAGGAAGTAATGGTATGATTAAGACAAGAGTACAGAGGAAAGGAATTGTGATGGATACGAAAATATTGATAACCCAATTTGTGAAATGTTAAGGATAAAATTGATCGGAAAGGGTAAAGGGTTAACAAGTGTTCATGTTATAGGATTGATTACGAATAAGATATAATGCTAACATAATGAGGATTGTCATGGGAATAAGTAAAGCCTAGTGAGAAAGTGGCCAACGTTATGATGTGATCTATGTAGCTAGAATATAAAGGCAAGTGTGAAACGGAAAAGCGAGCTATAGAACGAATAAGGAAAGCTTATCTAGTTCTGTAGGGAAAGTTTGGAATAAGGGGTATATAATAACGGGAATGATAGTGAGCGTAGGAAAAGTAAGGGTAGTTGGAAGAAGGAAATAAGAAGAAAGTGAGGCAACAGTGTGGTGATAGGTCATGACCTGTGTAGCCAAGGATACGAGTACTATAAGTGACGGGACTGTGAAAGACCCGGTCATAGAAAGGATGAGGAACGAGGTAAAAGTGAGAGCAAAAAAAAAAAAACCAAAGGCCGATAACCCAGTATTTATAAGTAATGACGACGAAGGTGCGATCGCTACCATTGGGAATATGGAAGCCTAGGACAGAGAGTAGTCATATCCATATGTGAACGGTGAACATTGAGGACTGAAAAGGGCTAGAATAGTAACTGCGGAGTCAGAAGAGTAAGAGACCCTTCTAGTTCAGAAAGAGATGTGTTATGAGGACGTTTCGGAATCTGCTAAGACTTCAACTTACTCCAGATTATATGATGAGGGTCACGCGGTGAGGTGGACGCGATTATATTAGTATTACAGCATCGTATTTTATCAGAGTTTCAAAGTTAAGCGAGTACGGAGTGAGAGCAATTTTAGGATGGGTGACCCCCTGGGAAGTTTTCTAAAAATCTTGCAAATTCGGATGTAAGAAGCAAATGAGAAGTTGGATTAATCTAAGGAAAAATTAGAGTCTGCGGAGTGGGCAGAAACCTCAAGAGGTCACGTAGGACGAGGCGGATTAGACCGGTGAAGAGAGAGAAGGTGCGCCACAGCTTCAGAATTGGGGTGAGTTGGAATAGCGTTTGGAAATATTTTGTAAGTGAGATGATAGTAAGTATATGTGTACGTATGTCTATGATATTCCGTACATGGCTACACCAGCGGATATGTGTATTTCGGCAACAAACTTGGCGGTATGTAGAAGGCAATAACCGGACAGGGTAAAGAAGTTCAAGTGAGAAGAAAAGTAAAAGGCACGAATGTCACAAGACAAGCTGATGCTGTTTGTGTTATAGGTTAAGTTTGGAAAGTGTCAACACAATGATATTTGGGAAAGAAAGAAAGTGAGTAAATGAAAGGCAAGAGGATCAAAATGTCGGAATAAAAGTGCCGCCTAAGTGAGACTGGAAATACGGAAATAGGGCAAAATATAATCGGGTGATAGTATAAGTACGCCCCTAAAGGGGGGAAGCGAGTGTGAGAGATGCAAGTGTAAGATGAAGACAATCGACACTACAATATCTTGAATACGGATGCTTGGGCTACAAGTACGATTCCTTGCTGAGACAAGTCAAAAAAGGTCTAAGCCAGCAATAAAGGGGTAAAAGTTAGGATGGTAATTGAGCTAATGCTAAAAATGAGACTAAGTGAGTACTTGACAAGAAGAATAAAGTCCTAGTAATGATAAGGCAGTTATGATATGTTGGGCACACTACAGAAAGATATAACGATGGTTTAAGCCAACTACTAAAGTAGAACTAGTACTAAGGACAAACCGGACATGGCTACGGTTGAACTAAAGATCTACCCCGAAACTGGTTGTAAGAGAAGAGAGGCGGAGGCAAAGGAAAACATAAGGATTAACGAAGCCACGTTAAGGTATTTTCGGGCTAATATGAGCACCTTCGCATATACTTGTAAAGATCGCAACATAATGTGTGACCGGAAAGTTGAGAACAAGATCTAAGCAAAGGGACGATAGAAGGGTTCGAATTAAAGATAAAGAAATGACACGAGACAATGTGCCTAGAATGTTACAAGTAGAGTAAATGGGGATTATAAGATGATTTAAGCGAGATGATCAGAACTAGCTAGCTACTAAAAGAGGGTGAATTTATACGTCAAATTATTCCAAGAAATATATCGGCTGATGATAATTAAGCAGGGAATGGCTATTAGTAGCTCAGAGACGACAGAAATCATATGACGACAATCGGCGTCGACACTTGGAATTCCGGACTGGCGAATGGGTATGTTTGAAGATATCACCCATGAAAGGTGTAATGAGATTTGACGAGAAAGGGAAAGTTTAACCCGAGATATATTGGGCCTTATTATGTTGTTCGTAAGGTAAGAAGGTTACGTATTAAAGACATGGCTTTTGTTAAGGTACTGTGGCGGGGTAATATCAGGGAGGAAATGATCTGAGAAGTTGAAGAGAAGGTGAAGAAGACATATGATTAGTAGGTGAAACTGCATTCTATAGTAATAAAGGAACCCCCCCCCCCCCCGAGATCCTTATAAGACCATGTGCGACTAGTTGAACATTCGAGGACGAATGTTCTAAAGGGGGAAGGATGTTATATCCCGTATTTTGTATATTAGGACATTCCGAGCTAATTGCGGAAAGTTAAGGAAGAGGCTATTTTCTGACCTTGTTTTAAGGTACACGTTGTTTATGATTTTATTGGTATGGAATATTAAGGAAAATTTGGGGTTAAAAGTTGAATTATGAAAAGTTGGAAATTTCATGAAAATAGCCACATGTGGCCGTGCATGTGATGCGGGCCATGGGCCACATGTGTGCTTAATATAAGTATATGGTGGATGACTAATTAGTCATATTATTTCCTCTCCACCTTAGAAAGTTCAAGAAATTTTGAGAAAGAGCAAGAGAAGTCATTCGGCCATAGCTATGGCCGAACAAGCTCCATGAAAATTTGATCATGAAAAATTCTTTTCTTCTAGCTTTCTTACCAATTGGAAGGTCCCCGTTAACATGGAGTAATTGTTGGAGCAATTAAACCATTCGTTGTTGCCATGTACAAGCCTAGCCGAGTGAAGAAGTGGAGTGAAAAAGGTAAGGTTCAATCCTTATTTTCATATGTTATGCATGGTATGTGGATTTTGGGGAGTGTGGAAATGAATAGAATTCATGAAAATATGGTGTGTTGAAGTGTAGCCGTGTATATGTTGTTGGTGTTGGCATAATGAACAAATTTTATTTAATGTTTGGTTGATGTTGTTGTTGATTTTATGATGTTAAATGAAGGTTTAATGGTTCAAGATTGAAGTGTAATCGTGTGGGCTGTTTTGGAGACTAATGTGATTGTAATATGGTTTCTTGTATTTATGATAATAATGTTGTCAATGTGTGGATTGTTGATGTAGTTTATGAGTTTTGGAAGAAAGAAATATGTTAAAATTGTTCATGTTGAGTTGGGAAGGTTTCGAGTTCCATGGTGCATTGGTTGGATGAATTAAATATTTTGTGGATTGTTTGAAATGTTCTTGAATCTTGTTTGAAAAGTTTCGGATTAGTACTTGAACATGTGATCGTCGATGTTGGTTTGAATATATGTAGTTGAATTGAATATAAAGGAATGTCGTCGAATTATGTAGGAAGGAGTTATTAATGATAGAATGCGTTTGGAATTGATTATTGATATTGTTAATATGGTTGTTGGTATTGTTGTTGAGGATATTGGCCGAGTTGAATTCTCGGGGTTGTTGAACTTACAGGGGAAATGCTGCCCAAATTTCTGTAGATAAAGTGCTAGTTTGGAAGTGGATTACTAAGTGCTTATGACTAATATTTAGTGTCCAATGACGTTGTTGTAGATTTTGAGAAGCCGAGACATAAGTTCAGATTAGCGTAGGAAGCGGACGAGGTATGTGAAGCTCACCTTTCTTTCTTTTGGCATGTCCTAGTTGTAATTAGGCTATGACACGAGCCTCGAGGTAACTCCATTCTTAAGTTCTGAGCATGTTTATGATTCATATTTGCTTATTGATGTTAGCATCCTTAATGTAGTCAAATTATGGTCCCTATGTTTTCTGTATGATTAAATTTCAAAGGTTGCATAACAGTTTTGGTTTCAAAAGAGTTTTATGATAAAAAATGTCCGTAACTTTCATAGATAGAACCGGATCGCTTTGAAACGTTCGTAGAAAGTTTTGTAACGTATAATGATTTTAACTTTCATGGGCGGGCCCGGATTGGTTGATGCATATCCGTGGTCCCCGAGATTTTCCTTAGTATAGTCCTAAGGACTTGTTTTTGAAAGAACTTAACATGATTTCTGTTTTAACTCTCGAGCGTCGACTATTTACTTATCCATTGAGTCTGTTATGATGATTTATGTGCATATGGTTTCTCACTACTCTGCTCGTGCCAAGCTCAATGTGTCTTTCACTGAGTCCCGGGCCAGGACACGCATTCGTGCACATTCCACTGCATTATTCACCGAGTCCCTCGCTAGAGGGCCGAGACACGCTGTATATATATATATATATATATATATGATTTGATGATTTGGGGATGGCGGCCAAGATGGCATATGATGATTCTATTCACCGAGTCCCTCACTAGAGGGCCGGGACACGCTATGTATATATATATGATGACATGATTTTACTTACCGAGTCCCTCACTAGAGGGCCGGGACACGCTATATGTTTATACTATGATTATATGACATTGACATGCATGAAATATGTTTTCAAAGGCAAGTCTTATGATTTTCCATATTCTTTATTTCAGTATGATCCCGCTTACTGTATTCCATGCTTTACATACTCAGTACATATTTCGTACTGACCCCCTTTCTTCGGGGTTGCGTTTCATGCCACGCAGGTACACCCAGATGAGTAGAAGATGTTAGTAGAAGATGTTCCAGCTGGATCGGCGAGCTCCATTTCCTCCCGGAGTGTTGCCGAGTCAGAGTACTTTTGCTAGGGTATCTGGAGTTATGTTAGAGACTTTGCGGACGGTGTCATGAATGATATGTCGGTTTGTAAGCGGCTCCATAAGCCGATGTATTGTTATGCGTTGTATTACAGATTTCATACAATTACAGACTTTATTTGTTTTGAAAAAGATGAAAAGCATGTTTGATTTCTGAAAAACTTTCATTATGTATTTATGCTATGATTTAAAGGCCCAGCAGGATTATGAGTATAACGAGAGTCAGCGGGTTCACTCGGCCCTAAGTAAGGGTCGGGTGCCCATCACGCCCTATCGGAAACTAGGGTGTGACAGTAGAGCTGTACACGAAAACATGTCCTGGCCCGGGACTCAATGAAAGATGTAATAATCATACGCACGAGCAGAGTAGTGAGAGACCATATGCATAAAAATCATCATTACCGACTCAACAGAATGATCAAAACGAATCTTCGTTTAAAAGCCAAACAATAGCCAAGTCAAGTCAAGTTTCCTCCGAGGATCCCTCGGGAACATATCAGATAGAACCTTAGAAACCATAGACACGTATCCAAACCATATACATATAATCATCAATCCAGACTCGACAGATAGACAAGTAATTAACACTCGGGAGTTAAGGCGATAGTCATGCAAGTTCTTTCAAAACGTCGTTAGAACTGTACAAAGGAAAGTCTGGGGAGCCACGGAAATGCATCCACCCAATCCGGGCCCGCCCATGAAAGTTAAAGTCATTATACACTGTAGAATCACTTGCGAGCATATCAAAGAAATCCGGTTCTGTCTATGAAAGTTACGGACGTTTTTAGACATAGGATCTTTTAAGAACAAAAATTCTTTTGCAACATTTGAAATTCGATCATACATAAGACTTAAGGACCAAGTTTCTACCACATCAAGGATACCAATACTAAGAGGTGAATAAGGATCGTAATCATGCTCGGATCATAAGAATAGAATTACCTCGAGGATCGTGTCATAACTTACTTACACTAAGACATGCCAAAAGAAAGGAAGGGTAAGCTTTACATACCTCGTCCGCTTCCTAAGCTAATCCAAACTTAGGTCTTGGGCTGCCCACGATCTACAACAATATCGTTATATGCCAAACATTAGCTATAGATACTTAAAACTCCAATCTCAAACTAGCACTTAATTCTACAGAAATTTGGGCAGCATTTCCCCTGTAAATTCAACAACCCCGAGAATTCAACTCGGCCAATTCATCAACAACAATACCAACAACCATACTAATAACATCAATAATCAATTTAAAACGCATTCTAACATTAACAACCTTCTCCCACATAATGCGACGACATTCACTTACATTCAATTCAACTACATACAATCAAGTCAACGCCAATGCTTATACATTCAAGTACTAATCCGAGAGCATTCAAACAAGATTCAAGAATGCTTTAAACAATCCGCACAATATTTCAAACAATCCAAACAATATACTACTTAACTCGAAACCTTCCCAATTCAACAAGAACAACAACAACACCTTCCTTTCTTCCAAACTCATGAACTACACCAACAATCTACACATTAGCAACATTATTCTTACAAATGTAAGAAACTACATTAGAATTACATTAGCTTCAAAAACAGCCCAACAACGATTTCAACTTCAACTTGAATCATTAAACTTTTATTATCATCATAGAATCCATGACGACAACAACCACAATACCATATAAAAATTAGTTCATTTCCTAACATACAAAACAGTCCATTTTCGGCCACCACCTCAACACACAATTTCCATGATTTTCATCCATTTCCACACACTACAACAACACCCAAACATGCTAAATACAATTAATTCACCATTCCTACACAACATCATATATGCACGGCCAAACATCAATATACACGGTTCAACATCAACATCCATATTTTCATGAATTTCATTCATTTCTACATACCACAACATACACAAATCATCCATAACATATAAAGAAAGATTGAACCTTACCTTCTTTACTCAATTCCTTCACTCGGCTAGGGCTTGTTCTTGCAAGAATGAGTGTTTTGTTTGTTCCAACAACTACTTCACTTTAATAAGAACCTTCCACTTGGTTGAATTGCTAGAAGAAATAATTTTTTTGAAGAAGATTTTTGGACCTTACTTTTCCTCCACCATGGCCGAATGGCCTCTTCTTTGTGCTCTCCAAGTTTCTTGAAATTTCTAAGGGTTGAAGATGAGAAATGTGACTAATTAGTCATCTTTTGCTACATATATAATTCATCCATGTGGCCTATGGCCCACACCATGTGGCCGGCCACATGCTCCTCTAGTTGATGAATTATTAACTTCCATTAATTCACTTTAACCCCAAATTTTCCTTAATATTCCATACCAAGAAAATCATAAGCAACTTATGCCTTAAAACAAAATTGTGGTTAAAAGTCTCTACTTCGTATCCCGGAATAGTCTTGTCCCTAACTTTTCGTGGTTAACTCGGATTATCCCAATGTACAAAATACGGGATATAATAATATTGACTTATCTTGGTTCATTAATCATAGATCTTCCACTTTTAACGTTGAATTTCGGATTGGAGACATAGGGTTTATACCCAATTTGGGGGTTTTGCATGAAATCAGAATCTAGGCTACTTATTGAGCTAAATCAGCAATTAAGGGTGGGATTATGATTGCCTAGTACTTAATTTGATATTTTGCTCGCAAAATTCCCGTTTTGTCCTTGTGGGCCCATTTTCCCAATTTTTAGGGTTTAAATTGACCTAGTTGATATCATAGCAATATTAGTATCGTTATTCACGATTTCTAATATAGAATTCGATTATGCTTAGACTACTTTGGCTCTGAGCTTCAGAGGAAGGGCAAGCCAAAAGAGTGACTTGTTGGTGTTGCGGTTCGGCAGTCCAGGTAGGTTATGGCTTACCTTTAGTGAGACTTCATATAGTGAATCACATATTTAGATTATAAGGTCGGAGACAGCATGTGAACCTTCAGGTATGAAGTTGGGATGGATATTGCCTTAGGTTAGGCCCTGATGTGTGTTGGGACTAGCCACCCCGTTATGCATGCTTAATTGTTCTATTGTGTTGTTTTGATGCCATGTGTAGTTGGTAATTATCGACTTTTTTCTTATTGTCTTTATTTGGATAGAATTGACATACCCGCGGTTTGTATTTATACTTGGATATATTGTTGGCGTACCCACTGTTGGTACTAGAGTTATTGATATATGTTGGCATACCCACTATTGGTACTGTGATGTGATACTTGTTGGCGTACCTCATTATGGTACTTGTGATATTGAACTTGATCGATTTACCTATGCATTGCACGCATTCTCTCATATTCATGCATGGCCGATACCCGGTCATGATCCGGTATCGTTGATTGAGCGAAACTGATATTTGATAAACTCTTTTATTTGAGTGATTGTAAAAAAGCCGATGTTCGAAGATCCATTTCAGAATCGTTGATTATATGAAACTTATATTTTGATTAACTCTTTTACCTGAGTGATTGTGAGAAGGCCGATGTCCGAGGTTCAATTTTGGAATCGTTGATTGTGTGAAACTGATGTTTGACAGACTCTTTTACTTGAGTGACTGTGAGATGGCTGATGTTCGATGAGCTATTCCGGCATCGTTGTTGCATGGCCGATTCCGATGTTATTCTAAAATCATTGTTAGTGCATGGACTCCGCGGGTCCCCCAGGGTGGTGCTGGTGAGACTCCCCCTGTGAGCAATTAGCTAGAGTCCCGTCTGACTATTGGGCAAAGATCCAGGACGGGTGACACTTAGACTTCGCGAGTCATGCTGGGTTGAGCTACCAAGACGTCGATATTTCCGTCCGGAGTACATGTGTACACCTCATTTGCATGGCATGGCATCGCATTCATACAATTATTGCACTGCATTGCATTATGACTTGATTGAGATGTTCTGATGATTGGATTGTGATGATTCTGTTATGGTGATGGGTCGTGATGATTCTATTGTGGTGATTGGACTGGACCAGGTACATTCGGACTTGACAGATTTGGGTTTAGATGCTTTACGTAGGCGATGAGGGATATCTGCTTGTGATTATATTGACTTATACTTGCTAGATTCCTTGTTTATCTGTTTTATCTTCTGAATTGTGTTAACTATACTTAGTCGGCCGTTGATGCCTACCAGTACTGTTTATTGTACTGACTTGCACTTGCTGCATTCTTTTATGAATGCAGAGTACCAAGTCGGATCTACTTCTCTGACCCGTGGCTGATCGACTCTTCAGCTTCCACTCTAGTTTTCTAGGGCGAGCATGGCGTCCGTTGACCTTGAAGGCTCTCCTATTACTTATGTCTTGCTTTGATTTGAGACTACTTATGTATTGTTATTCAGACTTTTAGTATTTGGATTTAGATGCTCTTGTATGACCAAACCAGATACTGGGGTGGATTTCATTTACTTCCGCATTTGTTGATATTATATTATATTTATGAGACTTATGTTATTTTACTTTCTTCTACTATTTTCTATTATTTTTTAATTGTTGATTTAAGGGTTCGCCTACCGAGGTGGGAAAGGTAGGTGCCCGCACGACTCAGTGAAAATGGGTCGTGACAATTCTCCACTCATCAAATATTAAAACTTATCACTCTCTTGGTCAGTGACATACTTTAATTTTTAATCTAGTAAAAAAAGACATACTTCTCTGGATTTGAAAACAATTAACTTCATTCTTTCTACGGAAAAGGGCCAGATACACCTCTCGACTATATGATGTTACACGGTTATGCCCTTCGTTTAAAGGTGGGCACAAATGTTCCCTTACCGTCAAAAAGGTCAACCATTTGTGCCCTTCAACTAACGGAAACCCATTTTAACCCGAATCCCACACGGCCTATAAACCCAGTTAAAAACCCCGAACTCCACCCTTATTTCCCTTTTTATTTGTTGAAAAGACCACTATCAATAGTGGTTTATTCCATAAAATAAAAGAGAATAGTCTTACAAAGAATAGGGAGAAAAAATAATAGCAAATCACTTGGCCAACGATGACTAAGTTTAGAAAACTAAGCTACAGAAAAATAAAGATGTAGTTTTGGAGACCTCCACATGCTGCAGAAAGCTAAAAGAAAACAATAAGGATATTTGTAGTTAGTCTAGTTTCCTTGGTTTGATGCCATCTATGAAACACCTCAAAGCTCTCAACAGGTGCTATGGAATCAAAACAACTGAAATTCCTTCAGGCAAAAAGGGGTAGCTGTAATCATTTAAAAATCTGCTTTATCTAAGACGTAATTCCTATTTGTTGATTGTTTAAGGTCCGATCATATATATAGAGTAGACTTTCTCACCCTTAGCACCCTTCTGATGGAATGAGCATCGTGGATGCTGATACCACAACCAAAATAGAGCTACTGATGGTATTGTCTATCTATAAGTTGATGCCATATTATGTACAAGCTGAGATATGGACAGTAAATCTTGCTTCACTAGCTTCTAACGTTGTACATGTTCATCCTGATCCTCCTCTTCTGATATTAGGTGTATGGATTTTGTCCAAGTTGAGCTAGGTTCTTTCCTATGGTAGGTAACTCCTGGAATGTGTTAAACTAATATAAACCTGCAAAATCAAAAACTAGGTTAGTGAAATAATCTGCCAATGTGTTTCCTTCTCTTAGCACATGGAAAACTTGTACTTCCAAATCCTTCCTCATGACCAAGATTGCATTAACCTCTAGTGTCACACTCCAAAGAACCTCACATCCTCCATCTAACATGTTCTTCATAGATAATGAATATGTCTCCAATATAATCGAAGCAACTAATTATCAAGACAGAAGGTCAATCCATCGTTAATTGCTGTAGCCTCAGTAACAATGTTTATTGTGTTACGTAATCTTTTTTCCTTTGCACATTAAGATCACCAAGATTATCTTTAACACAAAAACTTGCAGAATTGGGACCAGTATTGCCTCCAGAAGCTCCATCAGCGTTACATTTATATCATCCTAAAGGAGGGCAGCTAAAGTAAGTTTTCCATCAACCATCATTCACATTTTCACAAAAACAACCAGCCAAATACCAACAATTTGGTACATAACTATTCATCACAAAAACTAGCCAAAGATCTTGTTAAATATCATAATCTGGTACAACATTTCTTTTTCCTTTTGATCCAAGCTTCATTCTCTTTTTTCTTGCTTGAGTTTCGAGCTAGCTAGGTGTAAGTGGTGCCATCCCCTCCAAGTTGTCTCAGTTGATAAATAAGGCAAGTTTGTGGGCATTGACACTCCATCTGCACCGCCAATAAACTGATTTCTTCTTGTATCAGTTGGTGGCCTCATTTGCAACTTTCTTGACTTCAGTCTAGCATGTGAGTTGAAAGATATTTTGGGGAGCCCCAGTGTTGGATCTTCCTCACAACTGATATCTGGACCATAGGCTTGTGATTGATGTATTACAGTTTGATAAGAGTCAATTGTTTGATGTGATTGTCATGTCATAGCTTCAGTTGCGGCATCAAAGTTGAAGTAGTCTTCTGTCACACCCCAAAATGGGAGGAGACGTGAAATGACACCCAATGCCTGCCAACTTTCACTGAGCGAACCACTTTAGTGCAGTGACTACCCACTTTGTCCCATATATCATAATTTAACCAATTAGCATCAATATTAAGTGAGTAAGCCTAAGTGAATAATATTAAATCAATATGCTCATTGGCCAAGTCATAAAATAAAAATGTATTTCCAAATCCAAGCTTCATTCTCTTTTTTCTTGCTTGAGTTTCGAGCTAGCTAGGTGTAAGTGGTGCCATCTGTTATACCCGTACTTTGTACGTTGGAATATTCTAAGCCGGTTGCGACAAGTTAAGGACAAGGTTGTAAATTTTTCGATTTTGTTAAAAGTGCATAAGTTGCATATTCATCTTTTTATTGGTATGGAATGTTAAGGGTAAATTTGGAATAAGAAAAATTTGGGGTCAAAAGTGAATTATGGAAAGTTAGACATTTTATGAGAATTTGGGGCTAGAAGTGAAATTTTGGAAATTAGTATTTCATGAAAATGGCCATATGTGGCCATGTGTGAGATGTGGGCCATAGGGCCACTTGTGCAAATTATATAAGTAGAGAAAGATGACTAATTTAAGTCATCTTTACCATTTCATCTCCTAGAAATTTCAAGAACCTTGGAGAGAAAAAAAAGGGGTGAGGTTCGGCCAAGAAAGAAAAAAGTGGAAGACCAAAATTGACCATGGAAAAATTATTTTCTTCATGTGTTTCAACTCATTGGAGGGTCCTTATCAACATGGAGTAGTTGTTGGAGCAAGTAAAGTCTTTATTCTTGCAAGAACAAACCCTAGCCAAGTTGTGAAAGATGAGAGGAAAAGGTAAGGATTCATCTTGTTTTTCACATGTTATGAATGATGTGTGCATGTTGTGGTGTGTAAAAATGAATGAATTTATGGAAATATGCATGTTTGAAGTTGAACCGTGTATGGCTTGTAAGCCGTGTAGGTGTGATGTTGTGTAGAAGCTATGGATTAATTCTATTTAGCATGTTTAGTTATTGTAGTGTATGGAAATGGATGAGAATCATAATATGAGTGTGAAGTGATGGTGGCCGAATATGGATCATGTTGTATGGCAAGGAATGAATTAATTTTGTTAAGTGTTTTGGGTGTTGGTTGTTATGAGTTCTATGATGAAAATGAGAATTTAATGGTTCAAGTAATGTGGTAATCGTTTGTGGGCTGTTTTGGAACCTAATGTGATCTTAATATGATTTCTTGTATTTTTGAGAATAATGTTATTAAAGTGTGGATTGTTGGTGTAGTTCATGAATTTGGAAGAAAAGAAATGCGTTGTCGATATTTCTTTGGACTTGGAAGGTTTCGGTAATGTTGCATAATGGTTGGGCTGATTTGGCTATTTTGTAGATTGTTGGAAGCATTCTTGAATCTTGTTTAAATGGTTTGGATTAGTGCTTGAACGTATGAACATTGATGTTGGTTTGATCGTATGCGGTTGATTTGAATGAAAATGAAATATCGTCGAATTGTATAGAAATGAGTTACTAATGTTAGAATGTGTTTTGAATTGGTTATTGATGTTGTTTATATGGTTGTTGGTATTGTTGTTGAAGAATTGGCCGAGTTGAATTCTCGGGGTGTTGAATTTATAGGGGAAGTGCTGCCCAAATTTCTGTAAATGAAATGCTAGCTTAGAATTGGATTTCTAAGTACTTATGGCTAATGTTTGGTAGCTAATGACGTCGATGTAGATTTTGGGAAGACGAGATTTCAATTCGGATTAGCTTAGGAAGCAAGCAAGGTATGTAAAGCTTATCCTTCTTTCTCTTGGCATGTCTTAGACGGAAGTAAGCTATGATATGTTATGAGCTTCGGGGGTAATTCTATTCTTAAAAATCCGAGCACGTTTATGGGTCGTATTTGCTTTTGATGTTGGCATCCTTATGTGGACAACCTATGGTTTATATGTCTTTGTATGATTGATTTTCAAAGGTTGCATAAAATTTTGATTTTTAAAAGAGTTTTGTTCCTAAATGATTCCGAAAACTACGAAAGTCCGTAACTTTCACAGACAGAACCGGATCTCTTCGATATGCTCAAAAATGATTCCATGATGTATGATGACTATGTTTTCCATAGGCGGGCCCGGCTCGGGTCGACACCCGTTCGTGGGTCCCGCGACTCTTCTCTATGTACTTCTGACGACTTTTTGAAAAGAATTCAATATGACTATCTTTTTGACCCCCGAGTATGATTACTTATTTATCTGTTGAGTCTGAAATAAATATTTTTAAGTATGTGATTTTGAAACGGGACTATGGTTTTTGAAGTTCGGTGTGATATGTACCCGAGTGATACTCGGAAGAAAATCTGATTTGACTACTGTTTTGGCTTATAAATGACGATCCGTTTTGATTAACCTATTAAGTCTTTGAAAATGTTTTAAACTGTATTTGGTTAATCATGATTCTGCTCGTGCATTCTGTTGCTACATTTTTCGCCAAGTCCCGGGCCGGTTAGGTTATCGGGCGCACTATGCTGTATTCTGAAATATGATGTGTATTTTGAAGTATGATGTGTATTTCGAAACATGATGTGATACGAAGTCTGATATGATATGATGGTCTGATTTACCGATGCGTATTCTGGAATATGATGTGTCCGGTTCGCCGAGCCCCTTTTCGGTCGGGAACCGCGTATGTATTATGGTGTTATGATGTGTCTGGTACGCCGAGCCCCTTTCAGCCGGGTACTGCGTGTATATGTTATGTTATATGTTATATGTATGGATTCTGGAACATGATCTGTTGGCATCAGGGCCGGTGGTGGGGCAAACCCAATGGTGGGGCAAACCCAATGATGATGCAAAATCCCACATTGGTTTAGGCAAATCCCACATTGGTTCAGGCAAATCCCACATCGGTTAATGGCATCTCATATGACCGGTCGTGATGTTATGATGCGCTACGGTATGTTTATGATTATGGTATTATTTATGGATCGGGCCGTACGTTCCTCGGCATTCAGTTAGTGTCAGCTCATGTGATATGTTTGATTTTCCGTATATACGAGACAGAAATGTTTTTCAAAAGAAAGCGAAGCATTTTGATTACCATATTTGTCTTCGGTACCTTTGTTGTACGATTGGTGTCAGATGTAAGTATTTTGGTATTTGGGTTATGATCTCATTTTCTGTATGCTATGCTTTACATGCTCAGTACATATTCCGTACTGACCCCCTTTCTTCGGGGGCTGCGTTTCATGCCGCGCAGGTACCCATAGATGAGTAGGTGATGTTAGCAGAAGATGTTCCGGCTGGATTGGCGAGCTCCATTTCCTCCGGAGTGCTGCCGATGTCAGAATGCTTTTGTATGGTATACGAAGTTAAGTTAGAGACTTTGCGGACGATTAATATCGTGTGTGTGATATGTCGGTTTTGTGAGCGTCGCTGCGTAAGCCGATGTATTATTATACATTATGCTTTCAGAGTTGTTTTGTAATCGGCTATGTAAGTCGATATATCAGTACGCATTATGTTACAGATTCGTTATGACTACAGATTTTATTTGATTTGAAAAAGACGAAAAGTATGATGTTCTTTGAAAATTTTCCTTCTACATTTTGACACGTTTTGCGGGCCCAGTATGATTATGTGTATTACGAAAGTCTGTGGGTTCGCTCGGCCCTAGGTAAGGGTCGGGTGCCCATCACACCCTATCGGATTAAGGGTGTGACACCATCCCCTCCAAGTTGTCTCAGTTTATAAATAAGGCAAGAGCCCATAACCTAAAAGTAATACAAGTACATCTATAGAGTCTCTCTAAAACTCCGAATAAAATAATAAAGTTGCAAAACTACCTCGCATCATACAAAAATGAAAATACAACAATGTGAATCCCACGATCACAAATTTGGGATCACCAAAAGTATGAAGATGCGGGAATCCTATTCCATATGCTCACCACCCTGCACATGACCGATTGTTAGACCTAATACCATTTAAAGAAATGATGCCCGAGTAATAGAATACTCAAATATGTATCATAGCCACTACCCATGATGGGGCACGGGGTATACATATATATAAAGAAAATATCAAGTGCATGAGATGGATTATACGAAATTTCATCTATCAAAACATAATACGTGAACACAGTTTATAAATACATAAGGTAAGCCAAGTAAAAATTTCAATTTATCAAAGCACGGAAGAAGTACCATTCACGTAAACCATGTTTAGGATTCTAAAACTTCCCAAGTGTCATATTATTTCACGATTGCAAATATTCATATCTCAAGTCTTGTATCCCTGTGTGATGTATACACTCGAGATGCCATCTGCAAGGCCTAACGTACTTTCCCCACGAGTCGACTATGGTACACCGGAGTACAAAATACATTGGCTCGGCCATCTCCTTGACCGCATGAGAAATGATATACTGGGTGTAGAACCCATGAGACTGATCATCCCCTATACTGGATGAGCAATGATACACTGAGATGTAGAACCCACAGGTCCGATCATCTTCTCGGATGGATGAGAAATGATACACGGAGGTGTAGAACTCACGGGTCCAATCATCCCCTCGATCGGATGAGCAATGATACACCGGGGTGTAGAACCAATTAGTCTGATCAATTCCTTGACGGGTTGAGCAATGATAAACTGGGGTATATAACTCAATGGTCCAATCATTCCCTCGATCGAATGAGCAATGATACACCAACGTGTAGTACCCACAGGTACGATCATCACCTCGAATAGATGAGTAAATCAATATAAAACTTTTATAAGAATCTTGTTTGCTTCATTTTCTCAATTCATGGCCTTCAGCCAAATCCCTTTCACTAAATCAAGTTTACAGTTTCACTTATCTAATACAAAATCAAGAGAGTGATTTCAACAATTTCATCAAAAAGTATGTTATAAATTTGTAATCAACAAGTCAGAACAAATCAAGTACGTAATATAGTCCATCGCACAATAACCCTAAGAATCATGTAAGAAGCGTTAAATTTTTTATAACTTTCAAACTTAGTCGTTCATGCATATTATCATCTTAATCCCAACCAATAAGTAAACCATGCACACTTGTCCAGCATGTGCATGAGATCTCATTAACATTATTATACAAGTTCAAAAATAAATTTTAAAGCACACAAGTAAGTAGGAAGGCTCGACATACCTCATTATAGTCTTTACATTATCAATCATTAGCTCCAAATGTCAAAAAATGAGTCAAATGACCCAACGATTTAAATCTACATAAATGAACTCATATTCATCTACCAAGTATCACAATGATACTAATTTAATTAATTAAGTGTCCAACACTCAGACATAATTTTCAAGGTTTGCAAAGAAAATCTATATTCTTCCAATGAAGGTCGTTTCTCAGTTTTTAACTTCAATGGTTCATCACATGAGTTATGGGGTCTAGTTGCTTCATTATAAATCCCAAACAATATCGTTCATGTAAACCGGACACTATTCATCTTCTTCCTCTTTTAAGAACCCTAGTTCATCAACACCCATTTCAAGAGCTAGTGTAAAACTCAAATTAAAATTGTGATAATTACTTCACGCAACATTCCAAATACATATTCTGTAATAATATTTGAGTATGGGTAGAGAACTACTTTCTTGAAGAAAACCCCGAATATCAACTTTAGGAATTTTCTTAAAGATACTTGATGTTCTTGTAGGAACCCACCCAATCCAAAGGGACTATAGTGTTAATATAGCTGTTAACTAATGTTATATCCCGTATTTTGCACGTTGGAATATTTTAAGTTGGATTGCGACAAGTTGTGGATAAGACTTTTAATTTCCGATTTTGTTTTTGTTTTAATGCACAAGTTGCATATTCATCTTTTCATTGGTATGGAGTGTTAAGGGTAAATTTGGAATAAGGAAAAGTTTGGGATGTTGAATAAGTTATACAGATTGTATGGAGTTTTGGACATATCCAGGTATGCAAATAAAGAGATCGGTATATAAAAGTTTTAGGTCTCGAAATAATTTCCTTGATGAACAAAATGATCCTACAAGAGGTCGGCCTTTCGATCTTTGCTACAATGCACAGATCAAGCTACAGTGACTTCGGGTAGCTTTATAAAGGGGCTTAACCCCTCATTTTCAGCCAAAAAAATCAGACCAAAAACATTCCAAATATTCTATAAAATTCCCCAACCTTTCACCACTAGCTTTTAGCCCGAAACCAGGTATAATTCTCAAATTTCGGTCCAGACAGCGTATAGTTGCGGCTTCAAAACTGCGTATTGAGGCTTAAGTTCAAGGTGGAGGAGTAAATATATAGCATTATTATCGAGGGAAAGGTATGAATCTCTTTCTATTTGTGTTAATATTGGTTTATTTACGGAGAAGAGTCAAAATCGTTATAAAATGGTTCTGTGATGGAAATATGGGACAAACACCAAATGGAATGTTTATGAAGTATTTTGAAATTGGAAATATTATGGTTAATGTTGGAATTGTTGTTGGTGTAAATTATGAATTTGGAAGAGAAGAATGTGTTTGGTGTTGTTCTCTGGGCCGGAGACAATTTCGGTGAGTTGGGATATGGTTTTGGTTGTTTGGAAAAATTGTGTGAATTGTTTAAAGCGTTCTTGAATATTGTCCGTATGGTTTTGGATTAGTAATCGAATGTATAAACGTTGATATTGGTTTGAATGTGAGTGAGGGAAGTAAGTATTTCGGAATATTATGAATGCTGTGAAGTTATGTAAAAAGAGCTACTAATGTTAGAAATGCATTTTGAATTGATTGTTGATGTTGTAGTTTGGTTGTTGGTATTGTTGTTGATGATTTGGCCGAGTTGAATTCTCGGGGTTATTGAATTTATAGGGGAAGTGTGCCCAAATTTACGTAGATAAAAGTGATGGCATGAAATTGAATTCCTAAGTGTGTATGGCTAATGTTTGGTATGGGTTGATGTTATTGTAGATTTTGAGCAGCCGAGATTTGAGTTTGGATTAGCCTAGGAAGCAAACCAGGTATGTAAAACTTACCTTTCCTTCTTTTGGCATGTCTTAGACGGGATTAAGGTATGACATGATTTGTGCCTCGGGGTAACTCCATTCTTAAGTTTCGAGTATGTTTGTGATTCATATTTGCTTTGATGTTGGCATCCTTAGTATGGTCAAAGCCGTGGTTCGTATGTCTTTGATATGATTGGGTTTGAAAAGTTGTGTAAACGGTTATACTCCGAAAAGATCTTATGTCTAAAAATGTTCGTAACTTTCATGAACGGTATTGGATTGCTTTGAGCCCGTAAACGATTCTTATTTGTTTCTTGATACTCATATTCTTAATGCGGTCGAGTTATGATCCTTATGTCTTTTGTATGATTGAATTTTTAAGGTTTTCAAAAGAGTTTTGTTTTTAAAAGAGATTTGTTCCTAAACGATTTCGAAACTACGAACGACCGTAACTTTCAAGAAAGAGCTCGGATCGCTTTGATATCTTCGCAAACGATTTCATGACGAGTAATGATTTTAATTTTCATAGGCGGGCCCGGATTGGGTTGACGCCCGTCCGTGGGTCCCGCGACTTTCTACGTTTGGTTTTAACGACCTACTTTTGAAAAAGCTTAATATGACTATTTTCCCGACCCCCAAGTATGATTACTTATTTAACGTCGGGTTTGAAATAGACTTTTATATACATGATTTTGATACGTAACTATGGTTTCTGAAGTTCGGTTTGATATGTTCCCGAGTGATATTCGGAAGAAAATCTGATTTGACTACTGTTTTGGCTTACAAACGATAGTTCACTTTGATTATGCTGTTGAGTCTTTGTAAGTGTTTGTGTTGTATATGATATTCCGGAGACCGCTGGGTTCCTGGCCGCGGTATGCCGGTGTGTGTGACATTGACCGCTGGGTTCCTGGCCGCGGTATATGTGTATATGGGATATTACCGCAGGGTTCCTGGCCGCGGTATGTATATATGTGATATTACTGCTAGGTTCCTGGCCGCGGTATGTGTGTATGTGTGTATGTGTGATAATGCCGCTGGGTATATGGCCGCGGTATATGTATGATATTGACCGCTGGGTATTTGGCCGCGGTATATGTGTTTGATTTTTCGCATATATGACACGTAAATGTTTTCAAAGAGAGCGAAGCATTTGGCATTCTGATTATCGTATGTGTCTTACCGTACCTCTTAAGTATGATTTGTACGGCGAGAGCAAACACTTGGGTATTCTCGGCTATTATGCACTTTCCGTACTCCCGACTTCGGTTATGACTTCGTTGTTTGTATTTCATGCTTTGCATACTCGGTACATATTCCGTGCGACCCCTTTCTTCGGGGGGCGCGTTTCATGCCGCGCGGTACCCATAGATGAGCGATGATGTTAGCGAAAGATGTTCCGCCGGATTGGCGAGCTCCATTTCCTCCGGAGTGCTGCCGAGTCAGAATGCTTTGTATGGTATTCGGAGTTATGTTAGAGACTTTGCAGACAGTGTCGTGTGTATGAGATGTCCGTTTGTAAACGGCTATGTAAGCCGATGTTTCATTACGCATTGTGTTATGAATTTCATGTGTTTATAGATTTTATTTGATTTGAAAAAGACGAACAGTATGTTTGTTTTCCGAAAAATTTTCCTCTGCATTTTGACATGTTTTGCGGGCCCAGTATGATTATGTGTATTATGAGAGTCAGCGGGTTCGCTCGGCCCTAAGTAAGGGTCGGGTGCCCATCATGCCCTATTGGAAATTAGGGTGTGACAAATTGGTATCAGAGCAGTTCGTCCTAGGGGTTGTCTGCAAAGTCGTGTCAAGTAGAGTCTTGTTTATGGTGTGTTGCGCGCCACATTTATAAACAGGAGGCTACGGGTCATCTAGGATGGTTACTCTTCTTTCACATCTGAGATCGTGCCATAGAGCCAAGTCATAGGAGATGGGACTCCTTACCCTGATTTGTGATTGCAGCTGAAGAATGATACGAAGGCATTTGATTGTATTTTGTGCACTTGTTTGATAACTTGTTTTATTTCGTTGGGGTGGGGGGATTGACTTAGTAAATTAGACCTCCGTTGAGAATTTTGAGGCCACGGGTGAGTTCATAGCGCATGTTTGCATCCGTGTGCATACCTGGCTTGTGTATGTGAGGCCTCAAATTGATGTCGTGATTTTGGGACAAACTTGGTGAAAAACCAGAGGATTCTGGTTCTAGTGTGACCGCTGCAGAGGGCATGGGGCCGCTGGCCGCCATCGCAAAAATTGGGATTTAAGGGAGGAGTATGCTATAGAGGGTGGTGGACCGCCATAGCGGGACAGCTACGATACACTCTTGACCGCTATGGTTAGTAGTGGCAATTAATGAACTCCGCCATAGCGGAGGCTCTGGCCACTACAGCGTGACCGTTGCAGTGCATGTAGTGACCGCTGCAATGATCGACGCCAGGCAAAAACCCACTTTTATATTGCTAAGTACGTGCCATTAGTCACATAACTCCAAAAATAGTTTCCAGGAGAGAAAAGAACGATTATTCTAAAGCTTTGGTGGATTCTTCTTTGAGGGTAAGTTCTAACTATCATCATGTTCACTTCCACTCCTCCTTTAAGCTCTATGACTAGTTTAAGGTTCTTTAATGGTGGATGAAAATTCTAGAACCCTAGAATCAGTAAACCCTTGAATAAATTGTGGATTGTTGATTTTATTACTGCTCTATCATCTAGAAGTGTAGGTTGCCACTTTCTAGGGTGGGAATCACTTGATTATTTTGAGAATTATATATTGAGATTTAGGGTTCCACAAAAAATGGAGATTTTTGCCTAAAATCTAATTTGGAAGGGTTAAATTGATTAGGAACCTATAAATTGAAGGATTATGATTCTTAGGACTGAGGGTCGAATAAATTCACCCATAAATGCTGGTTTCGCCAATTCGAATAGTTATGGGTGATTTGGGATATTCTTTCCCATTGTTGATTTTTATGTTGATTAGATGGTTTATTGCTTACGTAGCATTATATTGCTAGACTTTGATCCGAGGTAGGTTATGTTCCTTTGGTTAGGATGTTACGAAGAATTAACGGGGAAAGCTGGATATTACTTAGCGGAGTAGCTTGCATTGTTTCAGTTTTGCATCTGAGGTAGGTTATGATTTGCATGAGTTAGGCTTTGGTTAGTTGATTGTATATGTAGTAGAATTAACGGGAGAAAGCATGATTAGGTCTTCGGACATGACGTTTGGTTGGATATTACTTAGGTTGGTATGATTGCTGATTATGTAGGCTTGTCGCCATTACTTTATGTATTGAAACCTGAGGTATTTTTGTTGTGATACGGGAAAGAAGGAGTGGACATATATACTCTTCTTGTTAATTGAGATGACTTATGCATTTATGTTATTGTTGAGTTGATTTATCTGTGCCTTGTTGTGACTTGTGGCATGGTGCCCTGTATTCCTTGACATTGATATTGTTGACTGATCATGTTTTCGTTACACACCACATCAAAAAATTCAAATCGTTAACACAATATCACACACATCATAGACATAACGAAGGGCGAGGTCACGAAACCGTATCATCGATGTTTTGATAAGTAAGAAATAGCATTTGATGATTCTAAATGAGATTTCGAAGACATTCGAGGTAGGAGACGGAAGTTGTTAAGGAAAGCAAGGTATAGGTTGTGTGTCGAGCAAGATTTACGAGTATCAAATTAATGATCGCTTAATGATGCTTTGGAGAAGAGTTATAACGTCCCTTAGATTGGTAATGAGGTTTTAAACAAGTGTCAAGAAGGTTCCATAAGGATTGGAGATCAAAACACTTGTATACAAAAATTTGTCAACGTAGAATGAGTTCGGAAGAACTTAACAACATCGGCAATTTAAAATACATTCTAATTTAGTCTTCCTTTCGGCATAACGAACAACTTCCAACCCAACTACATTTTTCATTCAATATCGACATTTCCATACCTATTTACTAATTCAAGACCATCCAAATACAATTCGAACACATTTTCTCATTATTCGACATATACCAAATTTCCATCAAACCATAATTCATTCAAAACTTCCATGTTTGGCCGTAATTCACATCTAACATCTTACTTTCATAATTATATAAAGTTACATAAAATTACATAAAAATCTCATAATTTCTCATAACCATTTCCAATACCAACTCAAACCATTAATCCTTTATTCATGACATAACCATCATCACAATACAATTAACACATCAAACGAATTCATTAGCAACTTCCTTCATGCACAACATCACACTAGCACCTACAAATTCCATTCAACTTTCATTTCCAATATAAATTCCACCATAATCTTAACTAAAATACAACATAAAAATTCAATTCATCATGGACCAACATCTACGGCCAAACACATTTTTTTCTCACACACACGCCATGCACACACACATCCCTATTCTATAATTCTCATCCATTTCCAAGCATTATAACATGCATCCATCTTCCAATGATTATAAATTTCAACGCAAACGACTTCCTCCAAACCAATTATGCCACGTCGAAGAGCGCCTTGAACTTGCTATAAATTCAAAGAGAACAAGATTTTTAAGTTAAGAACAAGGCTCCTAGAATTTTTTTCCTTTTTCTTTCTTTTTTTCCCATGGAGCCGATTGCTCCTCATCTTTTTCTCTTGACTTTTCTTTCAATTTCTTGAATATTCCAAAGGATAACAATCCTTATATGATAATTAGCACATGCAAAAATTCATTAAACTTGGGTTTGGGCCATAAGTTTGGCCGGCCACCCTTTGCAAAATTGGGCCTAATTTTCTTTTTCTTTTTTGAGCCCAAATGGTGGCCAACTTTTTGTAGTTCATGAACCAATCTACTAGAAGAATCCAAATGTGGCCTTACTTCTTGCAAACAAAAATTATTCCGAACCTTTCAAATTTTCCCCAAACACGCAAAAATGCCGGATGTAACAATACTAGCCGTATGTTTGGCCGTATAATCAGCCCAGATTAGCACACCTCACCGACCAAATTAATTTTAATTCATTTCATTTCTCTTCTCCACACTTCAAGAATCCTCTAGAGCCCTCTCCACTCTTCATCCACAAGAACCCAAGAGAAATCTATGATCAACTTCATCAAACCAACAAAATCAAGTGTAAGAAACTCATTGAAGTGCATCTAAGCCAAGAAATTCCAATGGAAGTGAACTAGGGTTTTGGTGCAAGAGAAGTATTCCCATTCAAGGCTTATTTCTACACTATATAAGGTAAGGTTTATGATATTTTCATGTTGTTTAAGGTAATGAGAGGTTGAAACACTTAGATTATGGAAGGAGATAGAAAATGGGTCACAAAGATAGGAATAATGAGATTTTGAGTAGTAGTTTGGAATGAGTCATGAATATTGATATGTTGTGAATGTAAGTATGCTATAAGTGACATCTAGAGTATGGGATAAGTATTATATGTGAGAAAACGCAATAGTGAACTATGACCATGATTATGGAGGAATTGAAGTGAAATTGTGAAATGTGGAAAATGTAGATGAATGATGATTGTTGCTTATAATATTGTGAATGTTGTTATGGATGTTTGGGAGTTGATATGGAATATGGGGAAAGTCGTATAAACAAAGGAAATGCTGCCCAATTTTCTCTAGCCTTAGTAAGCATGTTCTTATAATTGATTAGCTAATGTTAATAGGAACTTTCTTGAAGGTAGAAACGCGAGCATCGAAGGGGAACGATCAAACGATAGAATAGCTAAACGAAAGAGGTATGTAAAGCTAGTCCCTTCTTTCTAAGGCATGACTCCTATGGCATGAATTCTTCTATATTTCCATGACTTTCCTACACATTGGAAATTATGAGTCTATGGTTGTAAAGTGCTTTTCATAAGATAAAGAAAAGAGATACGATGTGAGTATGAAGATGATAACTATGAGTTGAGCCTAAAAGTTCTAAAGTTCATGATATGCTAATTCCATAAAGTTCTTGCTATGGATACGATATGATGTTTCTACAATCTAATGACCCTAAGTATAGTTCAATTGATGCTTTTCCTTGTGTGCACTCACCTTAAAATGTTAGTCCCTCCAAGGTGAGATATAACGATTATGAATTATTCCGTAACGTAGTCGGGGGTTCACGACCTCATGCCACCCCGACATAGCCATGTTTACCTTCAAGCTTTAATGTATGATTAATGATGAATGTATAATGATGCTAAGTTATGATAAGGTTATGATATGCCTATGAAATGTGTGATAATGATAAGTTTATGTTGACTATATGACGATATGATTCCACCGTGCCTAGTTGGCCGGGCATGTCACCGCGAAGGCGGGCTGCATACGATTTCATCGTGCCTAAATGGCCGGGCATGTCACCGCTAAGGCGGGTTGCTATGTTTACACCGAGCCTAGAGGGCCTGGCATGACACCACTAGTGGGCGGCATATGATGGTGTCACGACCCGAGCTACGGGCCATGACGGGTATCCGGGACTAACCCCCGAACACCTCTCATTCTGCTCTCGTTCATAAGATATGCTCATAATCATAGAAAGCTATTAACATTTGAAACATATTTACTTTTATAAACATCAGCCCTTCGGTTATCAAAATAATATATATACATACATATACATAAAGACTGTGAGACCATACTACCCACACATATGTATCTACGAGCCTCTACTAGAGTACTAGACATATGGACGGGACAGGACCCCGTCGTGCCCAAATCATGAATATATACATAAATACCAAAAGAATAATCAATGGCACCTCTGGAAAATGGAGTGCTCTCAAATCAGCTACTAGCTCCTATGGATCTGCACCGTCTCCCTGCCTACCTGTGGGCATGAACACAGCGTCCAAAGAAAACGGACGTCAGTACGAACACTGTACTGAGTATGTAAGGCATGAATGAAAAGAACATAATAGGAAAATCATAAGGCATAGATGGAGACATAACCTTTGTATGGATTCATTTTATACATATATCATACGTAGCATATCATAGGGATCATCATAGCATATACATCATCATACCATACATACATCATCATATCAATCATACATCATCATATCGTTAACCCGCGTCCGGGTAACCATCGTATGCAGCCCACTAGTGGTGATCGTGTCCGGCTCTCTAGGCGCGGTGGAATCATAGCTGTTAGAACCCGTATTTTTGTACATTGGAACAATCCGGATTAATTATGATAAGTTAAGGACAAAACTATTCCGGGATGCAAGGTCGGGATTTTTGACCTTCGATTTTATTTTGAGATATAAGTTGTCCATGAATTTGTTGGTATGGAACAATTAGGAAAATTTGGAACCAAAAGTGATAAAATTGGAAGTTGAAAATCATCCACTTTTTCCATGTTGGCCGTGTATAGTGGGAGAGGGACCCCACATAATTTTGTGTCATCTTTTAAGTGATCCAACTCATTAATGTGGGCCAAGGGAAATTGTACACTCCTTATAATAGCAAATATGACTTCTAGTCTTCATTCACTCTTTCCACACTTAGAAAAAAAAGGAGCAAAGCTGAAAACCCCCAAGTGAGGCTCTCGGCCAGCTGACCAAAAAAATCAACCCTATTTCTTGTCCTTCTAAAATTATTCCATTGATGTAAACCCATTATTTTCAGGTCCCTAAGTAGCGTGGAAGCATCGTTGGAGCGATCAATCCATTATTTTTCATCTTTTGGAAACCCTAGGCTATTGGAAAGTTGAAGAAGAAAGGTAAGCATTCATTATGTTTTATGTATTGTGAAGGTTGTATGCTTGTTGTAGTATGTTAAATTGGATGAATATCATGAAAAATATTATGTTGGAGATGAGTTGTGTGTAAGGGGTGTCATCCGTGCAAGTGGGTGTGTGTTGTGTTGTGTTGAAACTATGAATTAAAGCTTAGTTAGCATTGTTATGATCATTGTAGGGTGAAGAATGAAAAAAAAATCATCTTTGTATGTTGGTGGGAGGTTATGGCCGATTGTAGGCCTTTATTGTAGCGAGAATTGAATTAAGGTCGCTTAATGTTTTAGTCGTCGTCGCTATGAATTCTATGTTGGAAATGAATGTTTAATGGCTCAAATTGATATTGTGATGGTTGCGGACTGATTTGGAGATTTTTGTATATTTAATGTAATTTGTATGTTGGTGAAAATAGCATTGTTAGAATGTGAATTGTGGATACAATCATGATTTGAAAATGAGGAATAAGTTGAAGTGAGGTTCTCGGTTAGGGGGCTATTTCGGCTGAATTGGAGAAAAATTTGGGTTGTTGGAAATGTTGTATGAATTGCTTAGAATGCCTTTAAATATTGTTGGTATGGGTTCGGGTTAGTATGTGAATGTATAAGCGTCGACGTTGGCTTGAATGCAAGTCGTCGAATTGAACTTATGTAAGTTGTTGAATAATGGAAAAGAAAGCTATTCATTGTTATTTTGTCTTTCGGATTGGTTGTTGATGTTGTTAGGTTGGTTGTTGTTGTTGTTGTTGATTGATATGGCCGAGTTAAATTCTCGGGGTAGCCTATTTACGGGGAAAATGCTGCAAATTTCGTAGAATTAAGGGCGAAATTGGAATTTAAGGCCCAAAAAGTCTCTAGCTAATGTTTGGCATTTTATGGCTTATTTTTAGATCGTGGGCAGCCCGAATCATAGGTTGGATTAGCTTGAGTTTGGATCAGCTTGAGTTTGGATCATTTTGGAGAGCGTTTGAGGTATGTAAAGTAACCTTTCTTTTTGGCATGCCTTAGTTAAAGTAGGCTATGATACGAGCCTCTAGGAAACTCTATTCTCGCAATCCGAGCTTATCTATGATTCACATGTGTTTCCTTGGTATTATTGTGCTCATATGCCATAACATTGATCCTTATATCCTTGGAATTCATAATTGTAAAGATTTCATGAAAGCTGATTTTTGGTTTTAAAGCTTATTCTTTAGTGATTCCAAAAGTTCAAACGCTCATAACTTTCTCAGAAAAGCTCGGATTGCTTTGAAATTTTCGTAGGTGTTTGTATGATATAGAATGAGTATGTTTTTCATAGGCGGGCTCAGTTCGGGTCTATACTCGTCCGTAGGTCCCGCGACGCCCTTTTATGTGGATTAGATAACTTTGAAACAAAAAGTAATAATTATTATTCCGATTTCGAATATGACTATTTTACTTATCTTTTGGATTTATGATAATGATTTTATGCATATGATTACTCACTACTCCACTCGTGCCTACTATGATATCGTTCGCCGGTTCTGTTGTCGTGCGCATTATGATGTACTCCGGTGTTATGCTGTGTTCATGGTTCACCGAGTTCCTCGCTCGAGGGCCGGGTTCCACTTATATTTGGTGTGATGCTGTGTATGGCGATATGCTGTGTATGATATGTGACGGAGATTCGGAGATTTGAAACTTTATGGTGTTATGCTGTGTTATGGCGCCATCGACAGGCGGGCGACCATATTTCCTGTGCCCTATGCATGATTTATATTTTGAAGTAACATTTTGATATTTTGGAAATGCATTTACTTTCTGTATCCCTATTTCGATTTGATCTCAGATTGTATACTACATTTTCTGCTTTGCATACTCAGTACATATTTCGTACTGACCCCCTTTTTTTTTCGGGGGGCTGCGTTTCATGCCCGCGGTACGGACGCACGGTTGGTGATCCACCCGTTTAGGACACCCTCTTCTGCTATTTGGAGTGCTCCTCTCATTCCAGAGCTTATATTTTTGGTATATATTCGTCTGTTGCATTATATATATTTGTTCATGGGTACGGCGGGGCCCTGTCCCGTCATATGATTCTGTCTGTCTGTTTAGAGGTCTGTGGACATGTTTTGTGGGTTGTGCCTACTTCCGTACGGTTGTGTTTGTATATGTTGTTCTTGGGCGATTCCATTCGCCGCGGCAGCCTGTCGGCCCGCATATATATATATGTTGCTCTTGTTGGCCTGTGTGTGGCCTTTGTTGGTATTTTTAAATGCGCGGGGGTTATTTTGGATAGTCCGTAAAATAAAGGAAACTCTGCCGAAATTTTTCTGGAAATTATATAAATTGGGAACTCAGCCTAGTCGGCTTCTGTTATATACTTGGATGCGTTTGATATACCTTGTGATAGCGTTTGATAGGTGTGTTTGGGTGCCCAGATCGAGCACTAGTCACGGCCTACGGGGTTGGGTCGTGACAATAGCAGCCCGCCGTAGCGGTGACATGTCCGGCCAATTAGGCACGGTGGAATCTCAAGCAGCCCGCCTTAGAGATGACATGTCCGGCCAATTAGGCACGGTGGAATCACATCATCGTACATATCATAAACTTATCATTATCATTCATTTCATCGACATATCATGGCTTTATCGTAACTTAACATCATCATACATATATCATCAAAGCATATATTAGAACTAAAAAGCAACTATAGCTGTGTCGGGGTGACGTAAGGTCGTAACCCCCGATTGCGTTATGGAGTAATCATAGTCAGTATATCTCACCTTGGAGGGACTACATTTTAAGGTGAGTGTACATGAGGAAAACATTAATGAATCGTAGTCAACATCATTAACTTTGTAGGTACATCATATCATAATCTCTAGAATCCTTAGGCTTGAACTTGACATTATCATTATCACACTCGTAGCGTATTTCTTATCTCATATGACTATTCATGAACATAGGCTCTTAGTCTTTCGGAATATAGGGAATTCATGAAGAAGGAGGAAAACCATGCATAGGATTCATGCCTTAGGAAGAAAGGTTGAGCCTTACATACCTTTGTCGTTTAACTACTCTATTGCTTGCTCGTTCTCCTTTAATGCTCACGTCTTTACCTTCAAGAGAGTTCGTATCGACATTAGCTAACAATTATAAGAACGTGCTTCTTAAAGCTAGAGAAAATTGGGCAGCGTTTCCTTTGTTTATATGACTTCCTCCATATTCCATATCAACTCCCAACCATTCATAACGACAATCACAATATCATAAACGACAATCGTCATTCATTTACATTATTCACATTTCATAATTTCACTCCAAATTCTCCATAATCATGACCAAAGCTCACTATCGTGTTCTTTCGCATATAATACCTATTTCATGTTCTAAACGTCATTTATAACGTATTTATAATCTCAACATATTCATTTTCATGATTCATTCCAAACTATCACTCAATAATGACACTATTCACCCATTTATGACCCATTTTCTATGCTCTTCTACATTCCAAGTATTTTATCTTATCAATACTCCAAACAACATGGAAAGATCATGAAACTCACCTTAGATGATGGAGGAATAATCCTTGAATGGTAAAACACCTCTTGCACCAAAACCCTACTTCACCTTTCTTGGGATTTCTTGGTTTGGATGACTTTAGTGAGGTTTCATACACTTGATTCACTTCAATTCTTGTTATTGATCTTTGATTTCTTTGGTTTTCTTATGGATGAAATATATGGAAGGTTCTAGAGGTCTTGAGAGGTTGAAGAAATGTGTGGAAATGAAATAAATGAAGTTGGGATTATATTTAAAGACTTGAAACATTTCAGCCGTCGGGAGTTCCACGGTCCGTGGAACATAGTGCTGTCCGTGGTTCTGTTCGTGGTTCACGACCAGCCAGCCACCAACTCTGCTGGCAGTTCCACGAACCCTTCCACGGTCCGTGGAACATTCAATGGTCCGTGGAACATGGTCGTGAATCTCACATTTTCATCGAAGTCGTTCCCGTCGTCTCGTTTGATCTTCAATCCTTGTGGAACCTTCTTAACACTTTTTTATCACTTCATTGGAAATCCAAGGGATGTTATAACTCTTCCTCAAAGTATCATTAAAGCATCATTAACTCGATACTCGTAGTTTTGCCCGACACACAACTTATAACTCGCTTTCCTTAACAACTTTCTTGCCTTAACCCGAATGTCTTTGGAAATATTAATTAGGACCATTAAAGACTATTTCTCACTTGTCCGAACCTCGTATACGTCATGCCCCTCGTTATTCTATTCACTGTACGCTAAGGGGAAATATCCCAGGTGTAACAGATGGTTACCCGGACGCGGGTTAACGATGATGTTATATATGATACGATGATGTATGCGCTATGATGATACATGTACTATGATTATATGTGATATATGTACGAAATGTATCCACCCATAAAAGTTACGCAGGTTATATCTTCATCTTATATCTTATGATTTCTCTATTATGTTCATTTCATTCATGCCTTACATACTCAGTACAATGTTCGTACTGACGTTCGTTTTCTTTGGACGCTGTGTTCATGGCCACAGGTAGGCAGGGAGGTGATCTAGACTCGTAGGAGCTACTAGCAGACTTTGAGTGCACCCCATTATTCCGGAGGTGCCATTGGTTTATTCTTTTATGTATATATATGTTTTGGGCATGACGGGGTCCTGTCCTGTCCCTATGTCTAGCACTTTAGTAGAGGCTTGTAGATATGTATGTGTGGGTAGTATGGTCTCACGATGTCCTTATTGTATGTATATTATTTTGATAGCCAAAGGGCTTATGTATATAAAGGTAATTATGTTCAGAGTGAAAAAATGGTTTTCCTATGATTTGAGTATAAGAGTAATGAATGAACGCTTGATGTGTGCGATGGGTAATGGTACGAGCGGTGCTCGTTGGTTAGCCCCGGGTACCCGTCATGGCCCCTAGTCGGGTCATGACAGTTTCATATCAAGTTTTGAATTTGAATTACATTGAGATTCATCATGTGATCATATATATATATATGGTACATTTGATAGGGGTGAGGATTTGGCTTAGTTTAAGGCACATTTGACAGGGGGTGAGAATGTGGCCTAGTTATGGGCTCGTGATCCGAGGTCAGTTTCGGAGCGAGTGGTACATGGACACCATGGGTCCCCTGCATGTCATGGTTGAGATACTATCATTGGTTGCATTTCATTACATTAGGTCTTACCTTATTTTTTTGATTGGCAGATGATTTGTTATTGATACTATTTGATTGTTGTGATGTTGTGCCTATCTGTCTATTCTGTTGATTTTCTGAATGTATGCATGATAATAATCTTAGTCGGCCTATGATATCTATAGGTACATAGTATTTGTACTAATACTACCTTGTTGCACCCTTTTTGAGTGTAGATTGTGTGCTAGAGACTTCGTCCAGACCTCACTTTTAGCCTGAGGCCATTTTTCGTTCAGATCAGAGGGTGAGCTCCTATCCATGCTATGACGCCTGAAGATCTTTCCTTATTGATGTCTATCTCATTTCTAGACACATATGATATTTCAGACAGTTATTTATTTGTTAGACAGCTTTATGTTTTAGAGTCCTTGTACGATGACTTTCGAATCTTTGGGGTTGTAATAGTTTAGAATTCTGCACTTTTATTTTATTGTGGCATGACTAGATAGTTTTATGATTATATTCTTGTTATTAATTTATAAATAGGTTAAATGAATGAGAACTTGATTAAGGGGATGGTTCACCCACCAAAGGGGTTAGTGTGGCAGCCATCACGACTGGTTAGGTCGTGATAAAGTTGGTATCAAAGCCCTAGGGTCGTCGATCTCATTGTACAAGGACATGTGTAGTAGAGTCTTGCGGATTGATACAGAGACGTCTGTACTTATCTTCGAGAGGCTATGGGACACTAGGAAATTCAAGTTCTTTCTTTCTTTCGTGCTACTTGATTCCAATTGGTATCTAGATGATTCAAATTGGTATCTGACTTTTCATTCTATTCTATCACATATGGTGAGGACTCGTGTGAGGGCAGCAGTAGATGAGGTACCCGAGCAGGCCTCTGAGGCCACAGCTGTGGCAGAGGTCAGGTTAGAGGCGGTGGTCGAGGTAGAGGCCGGGGAGTAGCACCAGCCAGGGGCAGGGCTCTTGCAGCTGGTCAGGCTCGTGCTAGATCCCCCGCTCCTTAGGTAGTTACAGATGAGGTAGCAGAGATTGCAACGGCACCAGCTTAGTCAGACATTATGGCTGCTCCAGTGTTGACAGATGTTATGGGTCGAGTGTTAAACCTATTGAATGATTTGACTTAGGAAAGGTGGCCAGGGTGATTAGTATCAACCTCCCAGGGCTCCAGTTTCAGCAGTTAGAGAGGGAAAATCATATGGTAGGGACCGTGCTCAAATTGGGCGTGGTAGCCACACAAATGGTAGAGGTGGCACCCAGCTCAGCAGAGGCGGATCCCAAACAGGCAGAGGTGGACATCAGCCCAGTAGGGGCGGAGCTTAGACAAGACAGGGTGATGGTGAAGGTTTGTAGGCTAGTGCCGGACGGGTTCATTACTATGCCTTTCCTGGCAGATCAGAGGCTAAAGGTTCAGATGCAGTCATTACAGGTAACCTCTCAGTCGGTCACCGGACGGCTTCTGTGTTGTTGATCCAGGTTCTACATTCTCTTATGTGTCTACATACTTCTCAATGGGTCTTGATATGGCCTGTGATTTACTTGATGCCCCTATTCATGTATCTACTCCAATTGAAGATTTTGTGGTTGTAGATAGAGTATACCGGTCTTGTACTGTCACATTTAAGGGGTATAGCACATGGGTGGATTTAGTGATTCTTGACATGGTAGATTTTGATGTTATTGTGGGTATGAGTTGGCTAGCTCCTTGCCATGCGATTCTGAACTGTCATACCAAGACAGTCACTTTAGCTATGTCGGCTATGTCTAGACTTGAGTGGAAAGGTACCCCCAGTCCCTCCCCAAAGAAGATCAGTTCTTTCCTTCAGGCCAAAAATCTAGTTGATAGAGGGTGCTTGGCTTATTTGGCGCATATTCGTGATACTAGTGCTGACGTTCCATCTCTTGAGTCAGTTCCTGTGGTGTGTGAGTTTGCGGAGGTGTTTCCCACGGACTTGCCAGGTATGCCACCTGACTGTGATATTGACTTTTGTATTGACTTAGAGCCAGGGACTCACCCTATTTCTATTTCGCCATATCGGATGGCATCAGCAGAGTTGAGGGAGCTGAAAGAGCAGATTTAGGATCTTTTGAGTAAGGGATTTATCAGACCGAGCATCTCCCCTTAGGGTGTTCCTGTGCTTTTTGTGAAGAAGAAGGACGGGACTATGCGGATGTGTATTGATTACAGCCAGCTGAATGAAGTCACCATTCAAAACAAGTACCCCATTCCTCGTATTAATGATCTATTTGACCAGCTTCAGGGGTCTTCTGTGTTTTCTAAGATTAACTTGAGATCAGGTTACCATCAGTTGAAGATTCGAGCCAAAGATATTCCTAAGACAACTTCTAGAACTCCATACGGGCACTATGAGTTCCTTGTTATGTCATTTGGGCTTACTAATTCCCTAGCTACTTTTATGGATTTGATGAATGGCATTTTAAGCCATACTTGGATTCTTTTATGACAGTGCTCATTGATGACATTTTGGTTTGCTCGCGGAGTAGGGAGGATCACGAGAAACACTTGAGGATTGTCCTTGGGTTGCTTAGAGCCAAGAAGTTGTATGCTATGTTTTCCAAGTGTGAGTTTTGGCTTGATTCTATATCTTTCTTGGGTCATGTGGTTTCGAAGGAGGGGATTATGGTGGATCCTAAGAATATTGAGGCAGTGAGAGATTAGGCTAGGCCCACTTCAGTGACAGAGATTCGCAACTTCGTGGGGTTGGCCAGTTACTATCGTCAGTTCGTGAAGGGATTTGCTTCTATAGCTTCGCATTTAACCCGTTTAACTCAGAAAGAAGTACCTTTTCAGTGGTTTGACGAGTGTGAGGAGAGCTTTCAAAAGCTCAAGACTTTATTGACTACAGCTTCGATTCTAGCATTTCCTGTGAAGGGCAAGGACTTTGTGGTTTATTTTAACGCTTCTCATTCTGGTTTGGGTGTGGGGTTGATGCAGGAAAAGAAAGTTGTTGCCTATGCTTCTAGACAACTGAAGATTCATGAAAAGAACTATCCTACGCACGATTTGGAGTTGGCAGCGTGGTATTTGCTTTGAAAATCTGGCGGCACTATCTCTACGGTGTCAATTGTAAGGTATTCTTCGATCATCGCAGTCTTTAGCATATGTTTACTCAGCCGGATCTTAATTCTAAGCAGCGGAGATGGATGGAGTTTCTCAAGGATTATGACATTACCATTTTATATTATCCTAGTAAGGCAAACGTGGTAGCGGATGCCTTGAGCAGGAAATCAGCTAGTATAGGCAATTTGGCTCGCTTGATCGTTTCGGAGCGTCCGTTAGCCATGGAGGTTCAAACTCTAGCTAACAATTTCGTGAGGCTTGATATGTCCGATTCGGGTAGGGTGTTGGCTTGTGTTGAGGTGAGATCATCGCTTCTGGACCAGATCAAAGCAAAGTAGTTCAACGATGCAAGATTGTGCAAGATTCGTGATAAGGTTTTGAGTGGTGAGGCCAAAGAGGCCATTATTGATAGTGAAGGGGTCTTAAAGATCAAGGGACGTGTTTGTGTTTCTCGTGTTGATGACTTAATTCGGATGATTATGCAGGAGTCCCACAGTTTTAGATATTCTATTCATCCTAGTGCTACCAAGATTTATCGTGATCGGAGGCAGCATTATTGGTGGGCTAGGATAAAGTGTGATATTGTTGAGTTTATTTCTCAGTGTCTGAATTTTTAGTAAGTTAAGTATGAGTGGCAGAGACCCGGGGGTACGCTTCAGATGATGCCAATCCTGAGTGAAAGTGGGAGAGGATAGCCATGGATTTTGTCGTTGGTCTTCTGAAGACCATAGGCAAGTTTAATTCGATTTGGGTCATTGTTGATAGGTTGACTAAGTCTGCTCATTTCATACCGGTTTAGATTACCTACACTGCTCAGAAGTTGGCCCAAATTTATATCCGTGAGATTGTTTGGTTGCATGGGGTCCCTATTTCTATTATATTTGATAGAAGCCCGCAGTTTACGTCCCAGTTTTAGAGGACTTTATAAGACGAGTTGGGTACCCGATTGGATCTCAGTACATCTTTTCACCCTCAAACAGATGGTCAGCCTGAGCGGATGATTCAGGTTCTTGAGGATATGCTTCGAGCCTGTGTGATTGACTTTGGTGGTCATTAGGACCAGTTCTTACCGTTGGTAGAGTTTGCTTGTAATAATAGTTACCACTCGAGCATTGATATGGCTCCGTTTGAGGCTCTTTATGGGAGGAGATGCAGGTCTCCTATTGGATGGTTTGATGCATTTGAGGTAAGGCCATGGGGTACTGACCTTTTGAGGGAGTCATTAGATAAGGTTAAGGTGATTAAGCATAAGCTCATAGCGGCTCAGAGTAGACAGTTAGATATGCGTAATAAGTATCCCCAGCTTTTTACCCAGTTAGGTACCTTTCCTCTTGTTTCTTCCCTTGTCCATTTGAGGACGAGCGGTTAGTTAATTAGTATCTAATGCAACGACCCGCTAGGTCGTTATGTGCATTTTTACCATTTTACCCTTGCCGGTTCAATTCCGAGACTAGGAGCGAGTCTAGTGAAAACTTAAAGATTTAGAATTCTAAAACGAAGGCATTTGATTGTATTTTGTGCACTTGTTTGATAACTTGTTTTATTTTATTGGGGAGGGGGGGTTGACTTAGTAAATTAGACCTCCGTTGGGAATTCTGAGGCCACGAGTGAGTTCATAGCGTGTTTTACAAATGTGTGCATTTTTGGTTCGTGTATGTGGGGCCTCGGATTGATGTCGGGATTTTGGGACAAACTTGGTGAAAACCTAAAGGATTCTGGTTCTGGTGCGACCGCCGCAGCAGGTGTGGGGCCGCTGCCGCGGAGCCGTCACAGCGAGACACTGGCCGCCACCGCGAAAATTGGGATTTAGAAACTCCACTCCCCCTTCCTCTTCTTTGCTTCATCAACTTCTCTATTTCTCTTCAGTTTGGGTCTGCCCACAGACTTGGCAATCTCAGGTGGTTCCATGGCTTGCGCAGGATCAATTTTTCAGAATTTTATGCCCCTAACAGACTAGAAATTGTACTTGTAAGTCAACGAATATGATTTCTTGTTGTAGAACCGGTGTATTTCAGCCTTAGGATCACCCTTCAAAAGCAAGAAATAACACTAATTAGGTAACTTGAAAGAAATATGAAGATTAACACTACTTAGATAAATTGTAGTGTTCCATCTCTTGTTATACATTGTAGCCTTGATGAGATGGGGCAAGGGATCCTAGATAGTTGACATACTCTATGTCACGACCCAACTTGTGAGTCGAATGGGCACCCATGCTAACCCTCCTGGTGGGCAAACCCTTCCCTTACTTTATCTCAATTTAATAAAACATGAGGAAGAAAAGATAAATGCATAAACAGTCTCGATATACAACTACTAAGTAATGTGCAGAAATGCAAGACAAAACCCCAAAGATTTGGTCCGAACCATAGTACAAGAGCCGCTAACATAATACAAGTCTGATGAAAGACTAAAGTCTCAATAGTAAGCAGAAGTGTCTCAAGAGTGCAAAATGACAGATATAATGAGAAAGAGGCTCTGCGGGTCTGGCAATGCTCACCCTGGAATCTCCGGTAGGTAGGCTTGGGGATCACTCACAAGGCTGAGACGTGGATCCAGTGACAAACTCTGCACTCAGAAAAAAAAAAGTACAGGAAGAGTAGAATCAGTACAACACAAGTACTGGTACGCATCATAGGTCGTCAACGATTAGTTTACACATATAAAGTAAAGAAACTAACAGGTAAGCAGATAAGCAATCAAGTACAGTGAAGAACAATCTCAAGTATAGAATCAGTCAAGCATACGTTATCAGCCAATGCATGAGATCAACCAAATGTATAAGATGCCACGAATACAATCAAGATGACTCAGTGAATATTTATGAGCTGCAAGTAATACAATGCACTGGCCAACCTTTGATCTATAGACACATGCTAAGGGCAATGCCTCATAGTCATGACCCATTGGGGACCCACAAAGTCCATGTACTCACAAAGATATGTCCGCTAGGGCTCACACAGAACACCGCCACTAGGTTTGCTGAAAAAACCAATGTCCACTAGGGCTCACACAGAATGCTGCCACTAGGGTTCACACAGAATTTCCTTTGTTACCTTTGCCAATTGGGCCCACACATAGTACCACTGTTTCCATAGTAACCATTGATGCATATGAATGGAAGATATATAAATGATTAGATAAGTCTCAATTAACAACTTGAATCATAAAAACAGTAAATGTCATATTAGGAATGCCATACGCAACTCAAATAATCAATACGTAATAAGAATGCATGCCATGCAGGATGTCAGCATCAACAGTAAATCATATCAATTCTCTTCAACCACTTGCCATGAAGTACTCATCAAAATTCATACCATTTTCATGTTTCTTCCTTTACGTATGATAAGTGAGATATCAAGAGAGAGACAAATGCAACTCAATTCACAGATATAGCAAATATGGAGACAAGCCCATATAATAGGGCGACGGAATCAACCTAATTGAATTTCACCTCTACGCCATGCCTGAAGCCCTATCATGCATTCTCCGTCAATAACTAAACTCTACATATGTTTCACTAATCGAAGTCTAACCACAAGGTAAGTCGTAACCTAGCTCAATGCTCAGCAGGTGCCACAAACTATCCAACACGAGCCTTCCCTTTACAAAGTATTTCCTGACGGTCGAAGTCTAATCAACAATTTAATCTACATTAGAATCCGAGACTAATGATACCTATATTGCAACAATACGATTCGAATAAAAAATAACCCTTAAAAAGGAAACCCGAGCCCACAAGGGAAAAAACTGAAATTCAAATTGGAAAAGGTCAACCCAAAGCTTAAGAATTCCAAACACTAATTATCAACACAAACTAGTCCCAAATTAGCATCAATTGCATCATTAATTCGAAACCCCCAATTTTAGAGAAAGCCCCCAATTTTCATAATCAAACCTTGAATTAAAGAGAGATTCAACTTAGCAACTAGTTATCCCAAATATTCAAAAACTAGGTTCAAGAAGGTTTCCCAACAAAATTCATTTAGATTGAAAAAGATTCGTGAAAACACCTAAGGGTTTATGACCCATTTTTCCCCAACTAGAATATGCAAAGCTACCATGGATCCCATACTTAACCATAAATAAAACACAAAGGGAGTATAAGGAACATACCCAAAGAGGAATCACCCAAAAGCTCGACAAAAATTGCCCACAAATATCCTCTGGGTCTCTAATTTAGTGAATGGGAAGAAAGGGTTTGAAATTGGGAATATAGGATTCTCACATCTGCAGACACCTTGTACACAGATGCGAACTAGCCTCCGCAATGAACTGCTCGCATAAGCGGAGTCACTTGCCACATCATTTTGCTCGCGTCTGCCAGCCAAGTCCCGCAGATGCATACCCACGTCCGTACAAGCGGAACACCAGAACCCAGTAAAATCTAGTTTTTTACCAAGTACAACCCAAAACCCGACACTCATCCGAGATCCTTTGGATTCAAACCAAATATGCATACCAATGTAAAAATACGCTACGAAATCACCCGTGCCTTTAAAATTCCCAACGGAGGTCACCTTGACCCGGTCAACCCCCAAAACCCCAAACCCAAGTTTCCAACAAAGGGACCAAAATGCTCCCGAGTGCCTCGAGGACCGAACCAACCACCCCACCAAGTCAAAAATGACTCTCCGGACGTCATGGAATCGATGAAATTTCTAAAAAGGTTCATTTACCAACAAGTCAACTTTTGGTCAAAGGTTCTTCACTTTAAGCCTCTAATTTTCTCAAAACCAAACATGATCTCCTAGGGAACCGCGCTACCCATCCTCACGAGTCAAACACGCTCTACAGTGCTAGGGAAAGGGTCAACAAGGGTAAAAGGGTCAAAATACCCAAATGATCAAATGGGTCGTTACATCAGATACCAATTAAACAACCATTCATCCTCAAACGGAGAAGAAATGAATGAAGGAAAGGTACCTAAGTCGGTAAAGAGATGGGGATATCTCGCACACATATCGGATCGGTCTCACATGTAGCCTCTTCAACTGGATGGTGCCTCCATTGCACCTTAACTGAAGCTATATCTTTTGATCTCAACTTCCTTACTTGCTTATCCAAGATTGCTACCGGCTCTTCCTCGAAGGACAAATTCTGATTAAAAAAATACCGAGTCCTAATGGATGATATAAGAGCTATCTGAATGGTCTTTCTTCAACATGGATACATGGAACACCGGCTGAACACCTGACAAACCTGGTGGTAAAACCAACTCATAAGCCACCTGACCAACACGATGAAGAATCTCAAAGGGGCCGATAAATCTCGGGCTTAACTTGCCCTTCTTCCCAAATCGCGTCAACCCTTTCATGAGTGAAACCTTCAACAGAACCTGATCACCAACCATGAACTCTAAATCTCGGACCTTTCGGTCCTCATACTCTTTTTGCCTACTCTGAGCCGTAAGAAGCTTTTCCTGAATCAGCTTCACCTTATCCAAAGACTCTCTCAACAAGTTAGTACCCTACGGTCTCACCTTGAAAGCATTAAACTAATCAATTGGAGATCGGCACCTCATACCATATAAAGCCTCAAACGGAGCCATATCAACGCTCGAGTGATAACTAGTGTTGCACGCAAACTCAGCCAAAGGTAAGAATTGGTCCCAATGACCACAAAAGTCTATCACACAGGCTCGCAGTATAGCCTCTAAAACCTATGTAGTCCTCTCGGACTGACCATCGGTCTGCGAGTGAAAAGCGGTACTAAGGTCCAACTGAATCCCCAATTCCTTCTACAAAGTCCTCCAGAAATGGGACGTGAACTAAGTTCCTCTGTCTGAGATGATGGAAATAGGCACACCATGCAGTCTGACGATCTCACTAATGTAGATCCTGGCCAACTTCTACGCATTGTAGGTAATCTGAACTGGAATGAAGTGCGCGGACTTAGTCAACCTATCAACAATAACCCAAATGGCATCAAACTTTCCCAAGGTCTTCGATAGACTAACCACCAAATCCATAGCTATCCTTTCTGTTATATCCCGCATTTTATGCAATTGGATAATTCGAGACAATCGCGGGAGGACGACAAGCAAGGCCACATTTTTATTTTGATAAGCATATGAATGGCTCATGACGTGTTTAGAAGCGAAATTTACTGAGAAAGGTCAAGGGCATAAAAGGGAAATTCGTAATAAGCCCGTGGAATTATGGAGGAAGACGAAGGGTAAATTTGGAATGCGGGAATTAGTTTCGAAATTATAAAACATGATCGGTAGCTAATTGGGCTCAACAAAAATCAAAGGAAATGAGGCCCAAAAGCATAGGGGTGGCCGTACATGCATGCTTGGCCAAGCCCACCTTAATTAATTCATGTGGTGAATTAATATAAGATGACTAAGTCATCTTATTACCTACTATTCTCTAGAAATTTCATGAAATAAGAAGAAGAGAAAAGAAGGAGAAAATCAATAGGCCTTTCGGCCAAGAGAAATTTCCAAGGAAAAAATTGATAAAAATTCTTCAAAAATCACTTCCTACTAAGTAAGAGGTGCACAACAAGGTGGAGTTGTTGTTGGAATAAGAAAGGTTCAAAATCATACAAGTTGCCAAGAGTTAGGCAAGTGAGAAGTTGAAGAAGAAAGGTAAATTCTAATCTTGTTTTATGTGTTATACATGGTTTATATGTGTTGTAGTATGCTAAGATGGATGAAATTCATGAAGGAGAGGACATTAGTATGTGGCCGTGTATGTTCCTATATGAATAAGAATCATATTTCAATTACTTTGTTTAGTGTTTGGTTGTTATTGTTGTGGATGATATGTGAAGAAAATGGAAGTTGCATGAATTTTGAGAAGTTGTAGAATGTAGTTGTGTTGTGGCCGTGAGGTATATGGTGAGTGCATGGCCGTGTATATTGTATGTATAGTGGTGTGTATGTGTTGAAGCATGAAGAAATGGTAAGCAAGCGCTAGTTAGTATTTTGGTTGTTGTGTTGATTGGTAATGGTGGCCGAATGTAATGTTGTTGTATTGGACAATCGAATTGATTTTTATGTAGTGTTTGATTGTTGTCGTCATGAATTCCATAATAAAAATGAAGTTGTAATCATTGTAGACTTTGTATCGCAATTAAAGGTTGATAACTTTGGTGAAGTATGGATAATAGGGAGATTGTGTATATTGAAGGAAATATGTGAATTGTTAGTGTGATTGTTGAGCTATGTTCATAGTTTGGCCGGGTTTGAATTCCCGGATTGTGTTTGATGAGAATTTGACTAAATTGAATGTTGAGGATGGTATATTTACAAAGGAAGTGCTGCCGAAATTTCGGTAGCCAAGTGATTCCTTAAGATTCTAACTCTAAGTATACTAATGAGAGTTTTGGTAAACATGACCAATTCGCAGATTTTGACGAGATTGCAACGCGAATTTGAAGTAGCAAAAGGAGTGGAAAGAGAGGTATGTAAGGCTTCACCCTTCTTTCTATGGCATGTCTTAGGCGTACTAAGTCGAATACGAGCCTCGGGGACCAATCCTTTTCTCGGAATCTAAGATTGAAATTCGCTACTATTCATTCAGTAGAATTGAACTAAAAATTGCGCAAATGGTTGGAAAAAGTTCCTAGACATCTAGAACTCACACAAATAGGACCCGATTACTCTAAGATCCTTATAAGGGACGCCATGAACTATAGAATACGTAAACTTGACACGCCGCCTCAATTGGCCCGAGGTGGGCCTCTTTGTTCCCGGATTTTCTTCATTATTCTATTTAACGTATTGCGAAGTAGAATCTAAAGGAAACTTTTGGGTTATTATTCTGACTACAAAATAATAGTTGTTTTAACTAGTTCATCGATTTCAAGACTTGTTTTTCTTTCTAAAAATTTGTAAATGTTTTCTAAAATATTTATTCTTTTCCAAATCAAAGTTTACAATTTGTGACAAACCCTTATGATTAAAATGACTACTAGGATTCTATGATAGAAATGATGATGCTGAAGATGAGGAAATGTCTATGACACTACATAACATGACATGACATAATATAATATGATATATGTAAATGTACATGGGGACATGGGGGAAGGGACACTTGGGAATTGGAAAGGAATCTATGTTTCATCGCCACCTGATCAGCTGGCTTATCATCCCGGACGCGGGATGCCCGGACGCGGGATATATGGGCGAGCCGATATACTCGGTGCTATGTGGGCGAGCCGACGTCGATCGGTGCCATGCTATGCCATGATATACTATGATACGCTATGCTATGCCATGATATACTATGATACGCTATGCTATGTCATGAAATACTATGACACGCTATGCTATGCCATGATATACTATGACACGCCATGCTATGATATGATATGATCTCCTATGATATAGTACGACATGATATTATAAGACAAGGTATGTCATATTACACTCTCTATTTTCTATGTCTATGATAAGAGATATCTTCTTAAGATAAGCACGCATAGTATCCGGCCTGAAAAGGGCCTTCCTATGTATAGGTTATTTTCTTACTTCATTGTATATCCTCTGAACCTATGACACGGTGATTCTTACTTATGATTATACTTGCGTTGTTTACCTTCACGCCTTACATACTTGGTACACTATTTGTACTGACGTCCCTTCTTGTGGACGCTGCGTTCATGCCGCGCAGGTCAGCAGGTAGACGGACCTGGTTTCTAGGAGTTCTATCAGCAGCAGATAGCAGAGCTCCAGTTGCTCCGGAGCCACAGTCCTTTTGGTACTACTCTTGTATATGTATTCGGGCACGACAGTACTCGGCCCTCCCTATGTATATGTATACTATGTTAGAGGCTCGTAGACAGCTATGCACAGTAGGTGTTTTGTGTTCTGATTTTCCTTGTCGCTGTATAATGTGTTGTCAAAGTTGGCTAGTCTATGTATATTATTATGTTACCAATGTATATGTCAAAAAAAAAATGGTGCAGTTCATATGGCCCACTTAGTAATAAAAGTAACATGGCAGACAAGGGGTGCTCGGTACAAGTATCGGGTACTCGTCACGGCCCGAGTTGGGTCGTGACACTTTCCCACTTCTACTCGGGAAGAGGCATCCTCTGAGTCATACCACCTGATCGTTGGTGCCCATACTTAACCTACTAGCAATTCAAACGCTGGGAGACAAAGTCCACTATGTCCCTCTTCATCTTACTCTACTAGTAATGTTGTCCCAATTCATGATACATCTTTGTAGCACCAGGATGAATGGAGTATCTGGAACTATAGGCCCCCTTCAAAATTAACTAAATCAAATCGCTAACCCTAGGAACGCAAATGCTCCCCTTAATCCTCAAAACACCCTCATCATCTAAAATAGCCTCCTTGGCTTCCCCACTAAGCACCTTATCCCGAATCTTACACAATTTCACATCCTCAAACTGCTGGGCCTTAATCTGTTCCAAAAGATACGACCTTGCATCAACACAAGCTAGAACCTTGCCAGGTTATGAAATATCGAGTCTCTCCATGCTATTAGCCAAAACACTGAACTTCTATGGCTAAAGGATGCTTTCCCACAATCAAACACGCCAAGCTACCCATACTCGCTGCCTTTCGGCTCAACATATCGGCTACCACTTTAGCCCTTCCCGGATGATAAAGAATGGTCATGTCATAATCCTTGAGCAACTCCATCCACCTACGCTACCATGAATCTAGATCCCTATGACTGAACACATGCTAAAGACTATGATGATCCGTGTATACCTCACAATGAACTCCATATAGGTAATGCCTCTAAATCTTCAAAGATAAAGATTACCGCTGCCAATTCTAAGTCATGAGTGGGGTAGTTCTTCTCATGGACATTCAACTGCCTCGAAGTATATGCGATCACCTTACCTCTTGCATCAACACGCAACCCAAACCAATTCAAAAAGCATCACAATAAACAGTAAAGTCTTTACCTTCCACAGGTAAAGCCAAAATAAGAGCTGAAGTCAATAAAGCCTTGGAACTTTTGAAAGGTCTCCTCACACTCATCGGACCACTAAAAGAGCACATCATTCTGAGTCAAATGCGTCAAATGGGAAGCAATAAATGAGAACCCCTTCACAAACCGACGGTATAAGTCGTTAAGCCCACAAAACTCTGAATCTTGGTCACAAACTGCCTCGATCTTCTTGGGATCAACCATAATCTCATCCTTAGACACAACAGGTCCTAAAAATGCCACGAAACTGAGCCAGACCTCACACTTGGAAAACTTGCCATATAACTTCTTCTCTTTCAGTAACCCAAGAACTATCCTCAAATGTTTCTCATAATCTTCCTTACTTCGAGAGTACATAAAAATGTCATCAACAAACGCAATCACAAACGAATCCAAGTAAGGCTTGAAGATCCCATTCATCAAATCCATGAACACTGTGGGGGCATTGGTAAGCCCGAAAGAAATCACCAAGAACTCATAATGACCATAACGGGTCCTGAAGGCTGTCTTTGGAATATCTTTAACTCAAATCATCAACAGGTGGTAGCCCGATCTCAAGCCGATCTTGGAAAAGACCGATGCACCCTGAAGCAAATCAAACGAGTCATTGATGCGGGGTATCGAATACTTGTTACGAATGGTGACCTTGTTCAATTGCCGATAATTGATACACATCCGCATAGAACCATCCTTTTTTCTTCACAAACAACACAGGAGCATCCCAAGGGGAAACACTAGGTCTGATGAACCCCTTAGTCAGCAAGTCTTGCAATTGCTCCATCAACTTTCTCAGCTCTGCCGGAGCCATACGATAAGGCAGAATAGAAATAGGCTGAGTGCCGGGCTCCAAGTCGATGCAAAAGTCAATGTCACGGTCAGGCGACATACCAAGCAATTCTGTAGAAAAGACCTCCAAAAACTCGCTAACTACAAGAATAGACTCCAGGGAAGAAATATATGCACTCGTATCATGAAAATGCGCCAAATACGCCAAACACCCCTTATCCACCAATTTCTTCACTCACAGAATTGATATAATCTTCTTAGGAATTGGGCCAAAAGTACCCTTCCACTCTAATCTCGGAATGCCTAGCATTGCTAACGTTAATATCTTGGCATGACAGTCTAGAATTGCGTGGTAAGGAGATAACTAGTTCATGCCCAATATAACATCAAAGTCCACCATACTAAGGATCACCAACTCTACCCATGTATCATAACCCATAAAAGTAACCACGCATGATCGACAGACTCTATCTACTACCACAGAATCTCCGATCAGAGTAGAAACACATATGGGCAGCCATCAAGAATATCACAAGTCATCAAAACCAGTAGAGAAATATGTAGACACGTATGAGAAGGTAGACCTCGGATCAAATAATACCGAGGCTGCTCGATGACAAACTGAAATAGTACATGTAATGACTACATCGGAAGCCTCCGCCTCTGTCTCCTGGGGAAGGCATAGCAATGACCTTGTCCACCATCAGATTGTGCAGCTCCCCGGCCACCCTAGACTGACTGAGCTCCTTATCTCATGGACTGTGAACTGCCCCTGCCGGGCTGATGACCACCTCGCCCAGACTGATATCCGTCTCTGCTAGGTTGTGACCCACCTCTGCATGAAGATCCACCTCGGCTAACTGTAGGTGCTGGAAACCTGGAACCCTGTTGGGCCCTAGTCTGTCTGGGTTGGGGACACGCTCTAGAAAAATGTTCGGGGTCACCACACGAATAAAAAACTCTGGGTGTCTGGGGCTGAGCCATTGAAACTGTAGAACTAGAAAATCCACCACAGTCTGAAGATCGAGAATAGCAACCTCGAGAGGTCTGCCCAGTACTAAATCCACGCTATCAAGAAGGGCCACCTGGTGATACCTGAAACGCTGACTGGATGGGGCGGCCAGAATAGTGCTGATGAATCCTGCTCGACTGGTCCCTATCTCTCCAAGTAGAACCATTGAAACTGCTAAACTGGCGGATTCTCTTGTCACTGCCCCCACCATGAGCTCGAATCCTTGCAGACTCAATCTCTGTAGCATGATCACCACAGACTGAAATAAAGAACCTATAGCCACAAGCTGAAGAGTAGCCATTTGCAATGGATACACTAATCCTCCGACAAATCTCCTCACCGTATCTGTCTCGGTGGGGATGAGCTAAACAACATAGCGAGCCAAGGAATGGAATCTGGCCTCATACTCTGCTACAGACATACCTCTCTGCTCCAAGTCATTGAACTCATCACTCCTCCTATGTCTCAAAGTACCGGGGACGTACTTCTCTAAGAACACCTAATAGAACTGGGTCCAAGTCAAAAGAGGTGACCCAGCTGGTTGACACTCAACATAGTACCTCCACCACATCTTTGCGTCCCCACGCAACTAAAAGGACACATAATCAACGCCATGTGAATCAACTATACTCATCTAGTGAAGCCTCTCATGACTGTCAATAATAAATTCATAAGCATTCTCTCCAGGAGTACCAAAGAATTCCTGCAGCTTTATCTTGATGAACATATCCAACAAATCCTTCTCCTCAATAGTCATAGTCGGACAGGAAACAAGTCTAGAAGTGAATACAGGCGCAGGGATCTCGTCAATACAGGGAGCCACCGCGCAGTGTGCCATGCCCTATGCTTCGATCGCTCAAGAGTCCGTCCTCTCGCTCTAGTACCGATATCCTCTTGGGAGCAGCCGGAAGGGGTACCCGTGCATACATACCCTCAATAAGGCTCAAGATGTGAACCATGGCATCTTAGAGTATAGGAGTAAAAATTATCTCGGGCTGAGCCTGACTGGTACCAGCTCCTTCTCATCCATGGGCTCGTGCTCATGCTGGACCTCTGGCTCAAGAGATAATAATCTGGCTCATGCCTCACCAACCATATGGGCCCTGTTCCTGGCTGGTGCTGCACCACAGCCTCTTGCTTGGCCTCGACCTTGTACTCCGACCCTACCAGCGAGCATGGGCACCTCATCCCTCACAATAGTCGTACGTGTCCTCACTATCTATGAGAGAGTATAAGTGAAGTCAAATACCAATTTGGACCTTCTAGATACCAATTTGAATAAAGCAGCACCAAAGGAATGAAAGAATTGGAAATTTCCTAAATGTCCTATAGCCTCTCGCAGATAAGTACGGAGCTTATCGTACCGATCCGCAAGACTCTACCACACATTGCTCTTGTACTTGTAAGAGTGGTAACCTAGGGCTCTGATACCAACTTATCACGACCCAACTCGTGAGTCGAGCGGGCACCCACACTAACCCCCCTGATGGTTGAACCCTTCCCTTACTTTATCTCATTTTAATAAAACATGTGGAAGATTAAGATAAATGCATAAGAAGTCTCGATATACAAATACAAAGTAATGTGCGTAAATACAAGACAAAAACACCAAAGATCTGGTACAACCATAGTACTAGAGCTGCTAACTTAATACAAGTCTGATGAAATACTAAAGTCTCAATACTAAGCAAAATTGTCTCAAGATAGCAAAATGATAAATATAATAAGAAAGAGGCTCCGGGCTGCGGATAAACGGCAATGCTCACTCTGGAATCTTCAGTATGTAGGCCTTAGGATCCTTCGCGAGGCTGAGATGTGGATCCAGTACCAAACTCTGCACACAGAAAAAGAGTAAAACAAGAGTAGAATCAATATAACACAAGTACTGGTAAGGATCATAGACCATCAATGATTAGTTTACACATATAAAGTAAAGAAACTAACAGGTACGACAATCAAGTATAGTCAAGAACAGTCTCAAGTATAGAATCAATCAAGCATATGATATCATTCAATGCATGAGATCAACCAAATGTATAAGATTCCACAAACACAGTCAATATGAATGAGTGAATGTATATGAGCTGCAAGTGATGCAATGCACTGCCAACCTTTGATCTGTACACACATGCTAAGGGTAATGCCTCATAGTCATGACTCATTTGGGACCCACGAAGTCTATGTACTCACACAAAAATGTCCACTAGGGCTCACACAGAACGCCGCCACGAGGTCTGCTCAAAATACCAATATCCACTAAGACTCACACAGAACGCCGCCACTAGGGTTCACATAGAATTTCCTTTGTTACCTTTGCCATTTGGGCCCATATAGAGTATCATTATTTCTATAGTAACCATTGATGCATATGAATGGAAGATATATAAATGATTGGACAAGTCTTAATCAACAACTCAAATTAAGGAAACATTAAATGTCATATGAGGAATGCCATACGCAACTCAAATCATCAATACGTAATAAGACTGCATGCGGGCATAATGTCAGCATCAACAGTAAATCATATCAATTCTATCCAACCACTTGTCATGAAGTACACATCATAATTCACATCATTTTCATGTTTCTTCCTTTCCGGATGATAAGAGAGATATCAAGAGAGAGATAAATGCAACTCAATTCACAGATATAGCAAATATGGTAACAAGCCCATATAACAGCTGACGGAACCAACCTAATTAGATTTCACCTCCACGCCATGCACGAAGGCCTATCATACATTCCCGGTAAATAACTAAACTCTAAATATGCTTCACTAATCGAAGTCTAACCACAAGGTAAGCCTTAACCTACCTTAGTGCTGAGCAGGTGCCATGACTATCCAACACGATTGCTACACCCCGTAGTTTCGTATGTTGAGATTCGAGCTACCTTTCAGGAGGTATGTGATATGATATGTGTTTATCTTATGGTTATGAGGGTTTAAGTTCATATAATAAGCTATGGGAGGATTGGAGAAAGAATATCTTTTAGTATATGTGAAGTTTTGAAAGGTACAACTATGGGAAGTACGTAGCAATGAAGTAAAGGATGAATTACGATCTCTTAAGTCGTAACTGGGAAGGCCAAGCTTGGAACAGAAGGAAATGACCATTATCAAGTATTATTAATGATAAATATCATGTATGGAGAGTTTTGGAAGATTCCGGGATTAAGCAGATCGAAGAAAATAAGTTTGTCGAAAATTTGGAAATAAGTTGGCAGAATTTTGGGTCAAATTTGGAGGGGTATATCTCTGGGTATATCAAAAAATTTAAGGTGTTTTAAGAGCCTAAAATGAAGTTCGTGGAGTCTAGTTTCCAACGCAACAAACCGCTCATCGATAGGATATCGGAGTAGAGAATTATGGACGTTACAAATTCAGGTGACGAGGAGCGAGAACGCGGCTACAACAACGTTTACAAGATGCCGACTTGCTACGGTAAAATGCTACAGTGACCCGGCCCGGATTTGACCCCTATAAAAAGGGTAATAACCCCTTTTTTTCATCAGATTTGCCAAGAAAATTCCAAAAATTAGAGAGAGAGAGAGTGAGGGAATCAAAAAGTGAGCAATTTTCAAGTAGCGGAGTAGTGGTTTAGGTCCGGGTAATGTATGGTTGTGATTCTAGTATTGTTTTGCGGTGAATTTTAGCGTGGATATTGAGGATATTGCTATCTTAACAAGAAAGAAGGGAGAAATGGGATAAACACCGTGTGAGGTGTTTTATGGAATACTTTGATGTTACCGATGATGTTATTGATGTTCGTGTTGATGTTGTTGTTGGTTGCTGAATTACGATTTTGGGCTAGGCATATAAACAGAGGAGATGCTGCCGAAATTTTGGTAGATTCTAGAAAGATTTATTTGAAGGATTAAGACAAGCGTATAAAGGCGAGTCTAACAATAGTATAAATTTTCTTCAATATAGATTTACGAGCCTGGGAGGACAAGCGTTGAGTAGTTAAAGTTAAGGCGACAAAAAAGGTATGTTAAGGCTAAACCTTTCTTTCTTAAGGCATGATTCCTTTGTTGTGAACCTATATATGACATCTTTAATAAACTCATTTCTAAAAGTATCAAAGCTTACGGTTCCCGATGTTCTTGTGATATCCTTGAGCTTGTTTCAGGGCTATTGTTGTTATTCATTGATGTTGATCTCATCTTATGACTTTGTTCCTTCAAGGTGAGACGTGTTAATGATGAGGGTTCCATAATAATAATCCAACGAGTTTAGGAACAGGTTCTTAAGGCATGTTTTACAGGACATGAATAGAGTGCTAGCAGAGGATCCCTAATGAGGTATTTAGTGTTCGAAGAGAGGTTTATGTTGTATCTTAGGACTTGGTTAATGTTTAGTTAAGCGGGAAGAAGTACTAATGGCCTGAGCTATGCTTATAAGTCTTATGTGATTATGTAGACCCTACGGGTTAAGTGATGACCACGGGAAGTGCATACAGATTACTTGTAGAAGTTTAGTTATGATGTTGATTATAATTACCACTGGTCTACGACCGATTGGGCGATGTATATATTTTACCGCGGATCATAGCAAACGACCGAAGTCACACCGTGTTCTGCCGGTCGGGCGATTCACGCCGATTGGGCCGGGCGATTAAGCGCTCTACCGTCGGGGCGATAATCGGACGGGGCGAGTTAATACCACGGGATTCTGCACCGGTCGGGCGATTACCACTAATCAGTTGGGCAGTTAGTATAGGATGATTAGTAAGATAAAGGCACAGTACTGTACATAGATATGGTTAAGCATGCGAGAGTATAATGAGACATGTATGTGTGTGTGTGTGTATATATATATATATGGATCGGGTTGCACGCCGCAACATATGCTCGGATAATGTTGATGATAAGTTAACCAGGGCCATGGTAGGGCATACAGACCTAGTAAAAATTACAAGAAGATGAAGAGGTATGTATACATATGCTAGATTTTCATCGGTAGTTCAGAAATGCCAGGTTGATTCTTATTCTTCTCATCTTTAATATATGGCTATTTTGTTGCACTTTCCACCTTACATACTCGGTACAATATTTGTGCGACGTCCTTTTCTGTGGACCCATTTGCGTTCATGCCCGCAGGTGTAGACAGACGGGATGAGGATCTTCCGCAGTAGGCTGTTTCCAGGTACTAGTTTTGGTTGGTGGGCTCCACTTATTTCTGGAGCACTGCCGAGTCTGGATGGTATATGTATTTTGTGTTAAGGTTATGTCGGGGGCCCTGTCCCGACTTATGTACTTCACTCATGTTCTTAGAGGCTTTGCAGACAGATTCCTGTGTACAGCTTAGTTATGTTTTGTTAATGGATATGTGGACGTCGCAGTCCCATTGTATATATATGTACGCATGATATTGTATTCATAGTTGGCCTTCTTGGCCTTATTTTTCCGTTTGAGACATAGAGGATGCAAGTTGTAAGTTGGTTCGCTCGGTTTCTGTAAGATGTCGGGTGCCAGTCACGCTTTACCAAGGTTAGGGTGTGAAAACGATCCTTCCCTTTATGAAGAGCTTTTGAAAGGTCAAAATCTAATCAACAATTTAATCTATATTAGAATTCGAGACTAACGAAACCCATATTTCTACAATACGACTCGAATAAAAAATAACCCTTAAAAAGAACACCTGGGTCCACAAGGGCAAAAACATAAATTCAAGATGGAAAAGGTCAACCCAAAGCTTAAGAAGTACAAACACTAATTATCAACACAATCTACTCCTAAATTAGCATCAATTGCATCATTAATTGAAAACCCCCAATTTTCATAATCAAACCTTGAATTAAAGAGAGATTCAATTTAGATACTAATTATCCCAATGATTCACAGACTAGGTTCAGGATGGTTTCCCAACAAAATTCATTTGGATTGAAAAAGATTCGTGAAAACACCTTAGGGTTTATGACCCATTTTTCCCCAAGTAGAAGATGGAAAGCTACCATGGATCCCATACTTAACCATAAATAAAATATAAACGGAATATAAGGAACTTACCCAAAGAAGAATCACCCAAAATCTCCACAAAAATTGCCCAAAAATCTCTTCTAGGTCTCTAATTTAGTGAATGGGAAGAAAGGGTTCGAAATTGGGAATATAATGTTTTCTAATCAGCGATTCTCACATCAGCGGACACCTTGTCCGCAGATGCTGACTCGCCTCCTTGAAGAACTACTAGCATAAGTGGAGCCGTTTGCCACCTCATTTCCTCGCATCTGCAGGCCAAGTCGCGCATAGGTAGGCCCACAGATGTGAACCCACGTCCGCAGAAGCGGAACACCAGAAACCAGTAAAATCTTATTTTTCACCAAGTCCAACCCAAAACCCGACACTCATCGGAGACCCTTCGGATACAAACCAAATATGCATACCAATGTAAAAACACGCTACGAACTCACCTGTGCCTTCGGAATTCCCGACGGAGGTCACCTTGACCCAGTCTACCCCTAAAACCCCAAAAACAAGTTTTCAACAAAGGGACCAAAACACTCCCGAGTGCCTCAGGAACCGAACCAACCACCCCACCATGTCATAAATGACTCTCCAGGCCTCATGAAATTGATGAAAGTCCTAAAAAGGTTCGTTTATCCAAAAGTCAACTATTGGTCAAAGGTTTTTCACTTTAAGTCTCTAATTTCCTAAAAACCAATCCCGATCACCTCACTACCCATCCCCACGAGTCAAACACGCCCTATGGAGCTAGGGGTAAAAGGGTTATAATGCCTAAACGACCAAACGGGTCATTACACTCTACATGTGCACTTTTTCTATGAAAGATCCACAATATGTGTGTCTTTACCTTAAGATATTTATACCCAAAGTTATCATTAAACTCAGTATTGTAACAATCAGAAATTGCTCTATAGTCATTATACAACTTCAAAGTTGGAAGACTAAACTTACATTTCCATTTCTCGTTATAACAGAGAAAAATAATAGGTTAAGGTAAAAAAATAAATAAAGAAATAACAAGAAATAACTGCAGTAAGGAATTCACCTGATTTATATTCATTTGTAGCAAAATTCATAACCTTTATCCTAATTGCCTCTAGCATCTTGATGATTGAAATACTTCTAGCTTCAAGAATCCATGCATTAAATGACTCAGTGAGATTATTATCAACCATCATATTTTTACACTGAGTGTCAAAATATGCTCTACACCAAGCCTGGGGAGAAAAGTGCAAGAGATCTTTGACAACAACAGCATCATCAACCTCCTGAGATAACTCACTCAACTTTCATAATTAGTCTTTGAAATCTTCTGCATAAATGCTCCAAGCACACCACTACAAGAGCTTCTTCACCTGTCCATTTCTGCACTTTTTCTGCTAATTTATCTCAATATGTCTCACACAAAATCTATGGTGAGAAACAGGAAGTGTATTTGTTGGATTACAAGACCTACTTCCTATCTTATGCGTAACCAATCTTCGCCTACGGTTGGAACACGTTACTGTACCTGTCTATGCTAGCGTCTTTGCAAAATTTGTGTGGTTGTGGTGCACCCTGAGATTCTATTGTATTCGTCAGGTCCAAAACCACAAATTCAACGCGTTCTTGGCCTTGGAATTCTTTTCAAGAATCTTGTAGTCACTTTCTGTGTACTTAGTCTTTTCTTCCATTACTGCGTGCATCCCATCTTTAGCCTTCTTCATGGGATACTTAGGTCCTTCGATCACCCTATCCCATAACTCAAAATATTCTACGGTGTGATCTTTCATTCACGCCTTCCATCGTTGATAAAATTGTCCATTAAAAATAGTGGCCTTCTAGTGGACTGACCTTCTGAGTGTCCTGTAGGAGGTGCAGTATTCATCATGATCTTCTCTAAGGTGTTAACTCTTCAAGAAGAACCTGCTCTGATACCACTTGTGGGATTTCACGACCTCCTTCCTATCTTATGCGTAACCAATTTTTGTCTAAGGATAGAACATGTTACTGTACCTGTTCGATGCCAGCGTCTTTGCGGAATAATAAACTGCAGGTAAGTAAAGGACACATGATATTTACGTGGAAACCACCCGATTCAAAAGGTGATAAAAACCACGACCTACAGACCTGTGGGATTTACTTCAAACTTCACTACAACTGAGCCAACTGTAAATTAAGTTACAAACTCTGCAACCTAATCCCAACTACAACAGCCTTGCTACCCAAACTCTGACTAGCAAGATATCTTCAAGCTAGACTCTAACTAGAAGTTACAACGCTTGTATCTACTTATGCTACTAACTAAGCGGATAAAGATAAAACTTGATAGCACAAACCTAATACAAGATTCTAGACTTAAGAACTGGAAAACATTATTCAAAAGAGAACAACTCCTTCAATTTGTCTTCTTATACTAGGGATGCAACCCCAGATTCTTGCATATGATGGATAAATCCTCTCCTCACTTAATATTTTGAATTCTCTCTTTGTGGGTGCACAAAACTTCTTCTTGAAAAGACCTGGGTATTTATAACATTGATGCTTCACAGGTCGGTTACCACAAAACCCTTTCCTAGTCGGTCAATGACCCACACGTAGGGTTTGTGTAGTACTTGGATTCTTGCCTTTTGTGTACTTCTACTACATGTAGAAGGCTTATTAATCCCTACAAATATGGCAAAGAACATTTCATACTTGACCTCCAAGTTCTTTCCATAATTATGCAAATCCTAATTGTTGTAGGACTTGCCCTGGAACATGTTCATGAACCTGTTACATCCACATGGCTCGCCTGGCTCTGAATATTTGCACTGTCTGAGATAGAACATGTTCATGTACCTGTTCCACCAATCTCTTTCATTCTTCATCTGCCGTTGAACTGCTTCTGAGATCTTGGCTGGAACATGTTGACAAACCTGTTTCATTGATCATGTGTTGCTCTGTGTCTATTTTTTTCACATACATTTATTCATTGCTGAAATAAATCATGTCTTTAATCTTGACTCACTTTTTGACTTCTGATTTATTTCTTGCTCTGTGATGGAGCATGTTTGCAGATCGGGTTCTTCTGTTAACCTGATTCACATGCTTCGTCTACAAACTCTTTAGCTAAAAAATTTCTTACTTTTGAACATTGTCTTCTGCAGTCTGAGTCAATTCACCTCTCCCTACTGCTGGGTCATTCATCTACTGCACCTGATGACCTGTGACCATTCCTCCACCTGATAGAACATGTTGTGTATACTTGTTCTATCTCTTAGTCATCTTATCTCCTGATCTTCTCTCTTTTTTCGCCTTGTTCAGTTGTTATATTCATAGATCTATTCATGCCATACACTGAACATCTATGTGGGTTGGGTCACTTCTTCTTATGTGCTTGTCTGCTTGTCTGTATCTAATAGAACATGTCTGTAAACCTGATTCATGTGCATTGCTTGCAAATCTTCTTTTGCGATAGATTAGGTTTTTGGACTTGTTCAATGTGCGCTACATCCTTTCTTATTCAGAAATTGCACTTGTGTTTGGAACTTCTGTTTCCTTCATCCAGATGTCTAGATCATTCAATCATTCGTGTGCATTTTCATATGTATCTAGAGCTAGTTTGTCTTCTTCATGGTACCAATCAATGTGATCTGTTGTCAATCATTTTTTGCCCGTTTTTCAATCATCAGAAGTCATATATGCATTAATCTGTCTTGTGCCTATAATACTCTTCACAACATCAATTAATCCCTATGGAAAAATTGGAACAAACAATGAAAAGTTAAAACTACACCAAAAAATTAAAAACTGGACATTGAATAAAAAAACTGTAACTTTTACCTTTTGTATATCTAAGATCGAAGTCAACCCTTTTCCATCTTTTAGATCTAGATAAAGCTTCAAACACTCCAAAAATCAACCCCAAGTCTTGGCAGTTTCCTTTTCTACCACAGACCAAGCAAGTGGATGAAATTCGTCCATGCAATCTTGAGCAATAGCCACTAACATCTGACCCTTATATCTACCCTTAAGAAAGGTACCATCCAACCCAATCAACGGTCTCAACCCATTTTTCCAACCATTCTTCAATGCATTGAAACATATGTACATCCTTAGAAATTTTCTTTTCCCTTATTGAAAAGCATCCTTTGATATATTTATCACAACATTACTGTCGTGGTTAGATTGTCTAACTTCTTGTTTATAAGCCTCAAGTTTCTTGTAGTCATGAAGAAAAAATCCCTATAACTTCTTAAGAGCCAACCCCTTGGCCCTTTTGAGCTTAGCCTGTGACATATTTAATTCAAAAACATTCTCCAAATCCCCTTTCATGTCCCTCACCTCATACTTAGGATTGTATTGAACCTTTCTCTTAAAAAACAGAGACAAAGTATTCTGTTCAGCCCTCATGTGAGTTCATCAATAAATGTCTTGATTTTCAAACTAATAATGTTGTTTTGTGTTGCACTATACAATCTAAAGGAGCAGCCATCTTGACACTTATAACTAACCCTAGTTCTATCAATTTTTTTAATCCTCAACCCTCTCATATTGACCAGTGCATAAAAGTTCACTACGGTTCTAGCTACTTCAACATATTTGAAAGTCATACCCAGCACCAAATCCTTAAACTGCTCCAACTTATCAATTATAACCTTCTTTCTTTCTTTGCTAATAGCTTCAAGATCTGTAGAATCAGATTCAGAAACATCTAATTCGTCTACATCACTTTCCCAAGACTATGCTTGCATTTAGAGGCTACATTAACGTCTATAGAATATGTCTATGTATGATGAGTAATATTTTGAGCAAAAACCTTTAGGTCAGATGCATCAGTAGCAAAGAAGTTAATAACCTTAAAATCTTTAGAGAATAAGCACTGAAGAGTCCTTAAATCATCATCATCAGAAACCAAGTAATACGTCCCCGGGGGTCTAGTCACTAGACGTTGTTTTACAATTTATAACCACACTTCTTTGTAAATTCTTGACAAACAGAATGATATCTAATCATGCAAGATTCCAAACCAAACAAAGTGTGCACCAGCTTTCTATGATAGACTAGGTCATGTGAAAAGACCCAATACCCCCATAGCGGAATACCAAGTCCACTTTCTCAATCATCTTCACAGGCAACACATGCAAAGGAATAGAAAAAAAGACAAAGGAGGGACCACATCAAGAAAACTAGCCATAAAAAAAGGTATATCCAACTACAAAAACATCATCGACATTAAAGTACCTCAACAACCTAAAAAAACCATGAAAAAGCTCACCTTTACTAGCCAAATTTTTGTTCTTTAGTATATTAAAGTACAGAAAGAATCATAAAAAGGAAAACTTTACTTGATTCTAACAGAAAAAACCTAACCCTAACCCCACATATAAAACACCTTTCATACAAAAGAGAGAAGAATGCATCAAATCTCATACCTTAACCAATACGATAGGGGAACAACAAATAAAAACCCCTTCGATTAGAATTTATGACCCTGCAGAAATCCTAACCCTTGGAGTCGATGAAGAGAGAAGTTTGAGATGAGAAAATAATGAAAAATAAAGAAAAAGAAAGGGGAAATAAGGGTGGGGTTTGGGATTTTTTTAATCAGGTTTATGGGTCGGGGTAAAAGTAGGGGGATTCGGGTCAAAATGAGTTTCTGTAAGTTTAAGGGCACGCATGGATGACCTTTATGACGGTAAGGACACATCTTTTCCCAACTTTAAACGACGGGCATAACCGCGTAATATTGTATAGTTCACAGGCATATCTGGCCTTTTTCCGTACTTTATATTTTAAGCTTAATAAGAAGTTTTTATAATCATATAAATATTAATATTTAAAATCACAGCTTTCAAAAGTTTACAACTATACAAATATTATTGAATTTTGAACTACACCTAAAAATCTTCATTTTTTTGCCTAAAATTTTATCGTCGTTCCAATGGTATCACCAAATTAAAATGGATTTCCTAGTATCAAAGTACATAACACTAGTCAATCGGATTGAGCATGTCAAAATGTGGGGAGAGGAGACATATATGTGGAAGCAGAACAGGTGAATCTGTAGGCAATAGCAGCCACGTCAGCTACTGCAGTCAACCCCGTTGTAATCAGCATGAGCACAGGCGAGGAAGGAAGCCATTCAAACACTATTTTCAAGCAGAAAAAGGTCGTCCGATCAGTTGTTAAGAGAGATCTCAAGTCCATGGAACCTACACTTAGATCCCAACAAGGTACTATGAGCTCTAATATATATATATATATATATATATATATATATATATATATATATATATATATGTAACAACCCGTTTGGTCGTTATTGCATTTTCGACCCTTTTGATCCCTTTTCGAGCTTTATTAGCTCATATTTGACCCGCAGGGACTGTTGACACGCTTTTCGTCGTCTTTAAATATGATTTACGTGACTTTATGGGAAGTTTGGGCTTAAAGCAAAAAAGAGTTGACTCAAAGTTGACTTTTGGGTAAACGGACCTTTTTCGGGAATCCGTCAATTTCGAGAGGTCCGGATGATCTTTTAGAACTTGTGCGTATATTCGGTTAGGTTCCCAATGCACTCGGGTGCATTTTGGGACTGGGGTTGGGAAGTCAAATTTGAGGTTTCGGGAGTCGACTCGGTCAACGAGACCTTCGTTGATAATTCTGAGGCCACGAGTACGTTCGTAGAGTGTTTTTATGTATGTCTGCATATATGGTATGTGAGCAGATGGCCTCGGGTGATAGTCCAAATTTTGGGTTGAGATTGTGAACTTGAGTTTATGATTCTGATGTCTGGTGTCCGCTATGGCGACACCATTACCGCTATAGCGGCACCGCCATTGTGGTGCCATGGCCGTAAGAGCGGCGTAGTGAGAATCTGGGTAGACCGCCATAGCGGTCTGAGAAACAGCCATAGCGGGACCGTCACGATGCCGCAGAAGCGGTGATGACTGAATCTGTGACTTAAAGTGAATAAAACCCCAACCTCTTGTCATTATTTCTTATTCATATCTTAAGGCTTGGGAGGCGATTTTTGGAGGTTTTTGGCTATTTCTTCACAAATGTAACTTCGTTGATCTTAGAATCCTCCATTTGCTTCTATTAATCTGTAATCTAAAGCTAGAATCCCTAGAATCAAGAGGAATCAATTTGGGTTTTTCATGAAAGTTCATAAAAATGGTTTAGACTCCCTAAGTTGTTTATGTTGATGAAAATTGGTTGGGTTATTATAGAATTTGATATATCTAAGCATGTTAATCATGAATCTTCCATTATTAGTTATAAATTCGTGAATTGGAAAGTTAGGGTTTATACCCAAAATTTGGGGTTTCGCCAAGAATTCGAATTTAAGTATTTCATGAGTTAATATAGCTTCTAATTGATGGGAATTAGTCATCTAGAGTATGAATTTCTTGTTTAAGCTTAGAATCCCTAATTTCTCCTTTTTAGTTCATAAACCCCATTCCATGGGTTAGGATTGGGACTTGAATATAAGTAAGGTTTGAATGACGTTCTTCTTGATTTTAATTTCGTGATTCGGATATGTTTAGACTTCCATTATCTCGAGACTCAAAGAAAGGAAAAGATTAAGGTTTGATTATTGGAGACTTTGATGTTGGTCTTTTCAGGTAGGTTACGGTTTACCTTATGGTGAGACTTCGATTAGCGAAGTGTATGTTTAGATGATATTGTCGGAGAATACATGTAAACCTTCGAGTATGAAGTTGGGTTGGATATTGTCTTAGGTTGGGCCTTGTTGTATGATTTGGGGGCTAGCCACCCCATTGTGTTGTTGACTTATCTTGTTTTATTTACTTATTAGCTCGTTCCCAAGTTGAGACATCGGATATTGGTGATTAGTGATATATCATGGCTATGATATTGCGGTGCTTTGCTTGATTGATATTGAGATGAGAATGGTGACTCCTATTGTGTAGCCTTATGATTGATATTACTTGTGTGCCTGTGTGATATTGTTGGTATTGAATTAATTGTTGATATTACATTGCATCATATTCATACTCATTTTCATTATTCATTGATATTGCATGGTTATGGTACTGATAATGATAAGTGAGATGGTTCGGATTGATTATACTGAGACTTGGCACAATCAGTCTTAGATGCTATAACATAGGTGATGACTTGTGCCGTGGATATGGATTCGTGTTGACTTGTACTTTGTTGGTTTACATGTCTATCTTGCTTGTCATCTTTATATACGTTAGCTAGTCTTAGTCGGCCTATGATACCTACCAGTACTTGTTGTTGTACTAACCTGCACTTGCTGCATTCTTTTATGAATGCAGAGTATGAGGTGGGATCGACTTCTACTCCTCGTGGCTGATATTCAAGGATTGCTGATTCGAGCCTTTCAGGGGGAGCATGAGGACGTTCGCTGCCCGAAGACTCTTCCTTCCATTTTGTCTTTATTTCCATCTTGAGACATGATCTTGAGACTACTTATGCATTACTACTATTCAGACTTGAAGTATTTAGTTAAATGATCTTGTATGACCAGACCAAATACTGGGGTGTATTTCATTTACTTCTGCATCTTCTTATATTATGATCGTGAGAATTACTTTATTCTATCTTCTTCCGCTTTATTTATATTTTTATGATTGTTGGGATAAGGGTTTGCTTACCGAGATGGGAAAGGTAGGTGCCCGCACGACTTAGTGAAAATAAGTCGTGACAATATATATGTGTGTATATATATTAGATTCTGCTGATCCCCACAAACCCATATTGGATCTCCTAGTCTAATGATATTTATGTATCAAATGAGTTCTTATAGGAATTTTTGGTTACCAATCAATATTATCTAATAGGCTTACTGTTGACACCTAATTTTTGACCTCCCATATTTATTTTAATCACCCAGAGTCCTTGAATATTAAATGGAGTGAAATAGGTATTTTTAGAAGCCAAAATGATTTTATAAAATTATTTAGATAATATTTTACCATTCTCACTTGGTAAAATAATTTCTATAAATATTACAAGTCATTTGGAAATTAATTTACATGTTATTAGAACAGTATTGGTATTTTCCAGAAAAATTGAATCAATTTAGTAAGTATTTCACTTCTTTTAATTCAAGGAAATTGGTTATTTAAAATAAACATTCAATTTTGCCATTTAACTTTAATTTTTTCACAAATAGCTCATTATGGTCAAAATACGATTACAATTGAAATAATCAATTGAATAATCTAACTTTCACTTTCATAGCCTAATTCATGTTTTATCTTAATTAGATTCATATTTGCAAATTAGAAATTAATTAGCAAATTAATTTAAAAGTGGTCTTGATTACAAAAAAATGTTCAATTAGTGAACATTCTTTTAAATACGGCTATTTGTTTAAAATTTTATGTAGAAGCTCCTCCCAATATACATGTATACATGGATATACACATGAAGATACGTATACATGTGTATATCTCATGTATACTGTTATATCCCGTATTTTGTACATTGGGATATTCCGAGCTAGTCGTGAAAAGTTAAGGACAAGACAACTTTGGGATACGAGGTAGAGACTTGTAACCTCCGGTCTTGTTTTAATGCACAAGTTGCTTATAATTTTATTGGATGGAAATATTAAGGAGAATTAGGGGCTAGAAGTTGCAAAATAAATTTCATGAAAAGGCCACAAATGGCCATGTGGCCGTGTGGGTATGTGGCTCCCACACATGGTTGGCCAATTATTTCAAGCCATAAAAGGGGGCATGTGTTCATCTTATATTTGTAGGATACATATACATATATATATATATATATATATATATATGGACAAGAGATGACAAGGCAAGACCATTCATCATTTTTACACAACTCTAGAAAGCTCAAGAGAAAGAGAAGAGAGGAGAAGACATTCGGCCATGGCTGGCCGAATGGGTGCCCTAGGAAATTGATCAAGAAAAATTATTTTCTTCTAGGTTTTCAACCAATTGGAAGGTCCTCTATAACGTTGAGTGGTCATTGGAGGAAGCAAAGCGTTCATTCTTACGAAACACACCCTAGCCGAGTAGTGAAGTCAAATGGAAAAGGTGAGGTTTAATCTTCTTTACATGTTTTATAGATGGTTGTGCGTGTTGTAGTACGTTGAAATGGATGAAATTCATGAAACTTGGTATGTTAGTGCTTGGTCATGAGTATGGGCTGTTTTGTGACAAGGAGTGAACTAAATTTACTTAGTGTTTTGGTTGTTGTTGTTATGGATTCTATGGTGCAAATGAGGATTTAATGATTCAAGTTGAAGTTAAAATCGTGTGTGGGCTGTTTTTGGAAGCTAATGTGAATTAAATATAGTTTCTTGTATTTATGAAGATAATGTTGTTAACGTGTGGATTGTTGGTATAGTTTATGAATTTGGAAGAAAGAAATGTGTTGTTGTTGTTCCTCTTGAAGTTGGGAGGTTTCGGGTGGAGTAGTACATTGGTTGGGTTGTTTTGAATGTTGTGCGGATTGTTTGAAATGTTCTTGAATCTTGTTTGAATGATCTCGAATTAATACTCGAACATGTGAGCGTTGATGTTAGCTTGAATGTATGTAGTTGAATGGAATGTAAATGGAATGTCGTCGAATTATGTAGAAAAGAGTTACTAACGTTAGAATGTCTTTTGAATTAATTGTTGATGTTGCTAATAAGATTGTTGGTATTGTTGTTGATGATTTGGCCGAGTTGAATTCTCGGGGTTGTTGAATTTTTAGGGGAAATGCTGCCCAAATTTCTGTAAATAAAGTGCTAGCTTGGGAATGGATTCCTAGGTACCTATGGCTAATGTTTGGTGTCTAATGACGTTATTGTAGATTTTGAGAAGCCGAGACTTAAGTTCGGATTAGCCTAGGAAGCGGACGAGGTATGTAAAGCTTATCCTTTCTTTCTTTTGGCATGTCTTAGTTGTAAGTAGGCTATGAAACGAGCCTCGGGGTAACTCTATTCATTTGATCCGAGCATGTCTACGATTCCTATTCACCTCTTGATGTTGGCACTCTTAATATGGTCGAATTATGGTCCTTAAGTCTTATGTATGATTGAATTTCAAATGTTGCACAAAGAATTTTTGTTCGTAAAAGATTCTATGTGTAATAATGACCGTAACTTTCATAGACGGAACCGGATTGCTCTGATATGTTCGCAAATAATTCTATAACGTATAATGCCCGTAACTTTCATGGGCGGGCTCGGATTGGCTTGATACATGGCTACGATCCCTCACATTCCTTTTAATGCAGCCCTAATGATATTTAGAACGGATTTAACATGACTATCATTCGATACTCGAGCGTTGACTGTCTGTCTACCTATCTATTGAGTCTTAAAAGTTGATTTTTATGCATATGGTTTCTCACTACTCTGCTCGTGCGAGCTGTTTTTACTTCTTTCACTGAGTCCCGCGCCAGGGCATGTATTCGTGCAACTCCACTGCATTATTCACCGTGTCCCTCACTAGAGGGCCGGGGCACGTTATTCACCGCGTCCCTCACTAGAGGGCCGGGGCACGTTATATGATATGATGATGGCGCCAGCCCACAGGATGGGCCGAGTATGATATACATGATGGAGACAGATCTCCTTACCGAGTCCCTCATTAGAGGGCCGGGACCCGCTATTCACCGAGTCCCTCACTGTAGGCCGGGTATATATATATATATATATATGATGGCATGATGATATGATGACATGATGATATGATGATTTTATTTACCGCGTCCCTCACTAGAGGGCCGGGGCACGTTATATATACATGATATGATGATTTTTATCTACCGAGTCCCTCACTAGAGGGCCGGGACACGTTATGTATATGCATATGTACTACATGATATTGACATGCATGATTTATGTTTCAGAGGCAAGCCTTATGATTCTCTATACTCCTTATTTCGATGACCCCGTTTATCGTATTTCATGCTTTACATGCTCGGTACATATTCCGTATCGACCCCCCTTTCTTCGGGGGCGCGTTTCATACCACGCAGGTGTATACAGGTGAGTAGAGGATATTAGCAGAAGATGTTCCAGCGGGATTGGCGAGCTCCATTTCCTTCCGGAGTGCTGCCGAGTCAGAGTATTTATGTTATGGTATCTTGGTTTATGTTAGAGACTTTGCAGACAGAGTCACGTATGTAACATGTCAGTCTTGTAAGCGGCTCTGTAAGCCGATGTATCATTACGCATTCTGTTACAGATTTCATGTGTTTACAGATTTTGCTTGATTTGAGAAAGACGAAAAGCATGTTGTTCTTTGAAAAACTTTCATTATGCACTCATGTCATGATTTAAGGGCCCAGTACGATTATGAGTATCACGAGAGTCAGCGGGTTCGCTCGGCCCTAAATAAGGGTCGGGTGCCCATCATGCCCTATGGAAAGTTAGGGTGTGACATATACACATGTCTAAAACCGAGCCGCCTATTCCTTTTTAAAAAAAAAAGTGGCCGAGTCCAGTCCATTAAGGATTGACCCGGCCCAACAACTCAAAAATATAAAAGCACAAAGGCTTCAACCAAACGAACCCCTTAGGGGTTGTTCTTATTTTCTCAGTTGAAGGGTTTTTAAACCCTAGCGCCGCCTTAAGGCGACTTCCTCTCTCCTGCGTGGTTCGCCATTTTTGACAAACTTTCAGAGTGCCACAGACATGGCACAGTCGTGGTGTATGCTTTTTGAGGAAAAGCATTTAATGCTTCTTCCTCTTTCATCAAAAATCAAGCCAAACGAGGTATAAATTTGTATTTTTACTTTACTTTTTCATTACAACGGTCTCAAAGCTCTGCAAATACTAATGGTCTTTGTTTGCATGTTTTTGAAATGCCGATTTCTCATTGGGTCGTTGAAGACCTCTCAGATTGAGGTCAAATTTGTTTCTCTGGGTATTTTTGAGTAGATCTTAGCTGTATATGTTTCAATTTGCTAAAATCTGGGCCATTGAAACAATGTGGAGAAGCAACGTTTGCTTGTCCCACATCATTTGAGAATTAGGGTTTTATCATTTAGGGGTTCTATAAATAGAACCCCAAATTTGCATTTTTTTTTTAAAAAAAAGTTGGAGCATCTGAAAATCTCATTTGCATAAAAATTCAAATTCCTAGGATTTCTAGTTATTTTTGCTTAAAACCTTTAACTTTCGGATTAAGTTTAAAGTTTTTAAATATTAAGTGTTGTTGTTATTGTTGATTGGTGGCTGAGTGTTGGAATTTGGAGGAGAAAAGGGTCTACTAAAGTTCAATCTCTTATAGGCTGTACCATAAAAAGGTAATTTCTCATCTTTTCTTTTATTGCATTTCATTAATTTATGCTTTATGTGTTATTAGTTTAGTTTCAATGTAGTTAGTTTTGCTAGTTCATTTTGCTTAAGTTAGGTTAAGATGATGTTGATTAGTTTAGTAATTGGGGTCTGATTTCTGTCTACATTACCTTAATATGTGTTTTTGTTAATTGGTTGCTATCTAAGTTAGTCTAATATGTATTGTTGTCTATATTAGTTTAATATGTGTTACTTGTTAACTTGTTGTTGTCTAGGTTGGTTTAATATGTGATACTGTTTATGTTAATCAGATATGTATTCTTAATTTGCTTAATTATTGTCTGCTAATATTGGGTTTGTAGTAATTAAGGAAGTATTTACATTAACCTAGGATGTTAATAAATTGCTGGTCTTATCCTTATGTATGATTTAAATCAGTATTTGCCTTTTAAATACATATCCCTATTCCTGAATCATGCTAGATCATTCATAATATTACCTAAAAGATTTATAGTCTAAATTTGTCTAAAAGGGTAGGTAATCAAGTTTAGATGTTTTATAATGGTCTCTGTTTGACCCGTATTCTTTGACAACACTGTATTCACTTTAAATAAGACTTAACTTTGGTTATATGATTCTGTGTAAGCTTAAAATGTGGCTTGAGTTGGGCAAAGAAGTTGGTATTGACGTTCATGGGAAGTTATACTTCAATATGGCTTACAGATTGGTAGTCAAACTTGTTTACAAGATTAGGCTTACTCTATGACCAGCTAAAATTTGCTTACATAATTTGTTGAGAATTTTTTTTAACACATGGCTATGTTAGTGTCTTGTTTGAAAGAAATTAACTTTAAAGGGAGATTATACACACTTAGTAACTAAGTGATGACTTGTTTGGGTTCTGAATTTGTTCTTAGACACCTAGTTTATCCTCTTTGTTTAAGCTGAATCTCTATTTGACTGGATGTTTAACTTGTAATTGGCTTATGGATTTTAAAACTGGAACACTCTGAGTTATTTCAAAACTGTCAAATCTTTTGGGTATGGTTTGTTGCTGTGTTAATAAATAAGTTAGTGTAATCTAGTGAATGATAACTTGCTAGGTGTCTTACTTAATCACTTTGTTTGTATAAAATGGATTCACTTATCCAATAAGGATAAAATGAATACTTGCCCTTTATGAAATACTGGTTTAAACCATGCTTCACTAACCCACTAAGAAGATAATTAAAACTGGATATTTGTGCAGTTCATCTAGGTACATTAACTCCACTAAAGTCTGTTTAAGTGAAGTAGTAGTCTTATTATCTCCCCATGCTTTCAAGTATAAGTTGGCTTAAAATTTGACTTCCTTAGAGTGTAAGTTAATCCTGAAAACCCCTTAAATCTTGTGCGGCATCAGGAACAAGAAGGTGAAAGCTTTCCTTTTTGGGCTGTGTTTAGTATCTCCATGGGTGTGTATATTAATAGTATAGGGTTGATAGGTGTGTATATCTATTTGTGTGGCATTACATTTTTTTATTTAAGAAAATGACCCTATGGGCCTGTTTACTTTATTTCAGTCTTAGGCTTGGGTCTGTGATGTTTCGTTTAAGTCTCTATGGGCCTTTACTATTTATAACCTAATCAGTCTAAAAATTAATAAGTAAAATCAGTATAATAATGATTAATTGATTAGTCTATTGATTAGTTACTAATCCTAATCTTTCTTATGTGTTTGTAAAAAATACCTTCGGCCTTTGGGCCTTTGCATTTATCACGCATGAATTGGGCTGAGCCAAATTCCATCCATGATCGAGTCTGCCTGAGAGGAGAAAAATGGCAAGGGAAGCAAATATTTATTATTGAAGGCCCAGCTATGGGTGAAAATAGTACTAATGGGTGCAGGTAGCCCATTAGTTAAAAAAATTCCTTTCCCCCCTTTTATTGGGTTATTTGTTTTATCTAATGTATTTTGTAAATAAACCTATGATATAGTGAAACCCTATGAATGTTAGAATCTAGGATCACACTTAGTAAACTTAGGTAACCTATCTAAAACAAACTCAAAATTCTTTCAAAATTCGATTTATGCTTAAAAATTGATAGAAACGGTCTGCCTAAGTAAACGAATTATTTGTCTTTTCAAAACACTTGTAAACATGAGAGTTTGGAATTATGAGCTGTGAAAAAATGAAATTTACTAGACTTACTACATTTTGAGGGAAAGAAAAAGAATGAAACTGGTTAAATGGAGATTTTATATTGCTTGTTTTTTTTTATAGAAAAATCGCACATTTGCTTCTTACAAAGAATAAAACCTAATGTTTTAATGTGTTGGAAACGACAAATGTAATTCTTTTTCGGTAGATTTAGGCATGAGTTGAATAAAATTTGAACCAAAATATAACTGCTTTGTTTTATACTAAAACGGCAATTTGGACCTGGAAGTCCACTTGGAAATGGGCCTTAACTGATTTTTGGGCTAAAAATATTTGGACCATCTTTTGATAAGGATTAACGTTTTTACGGGCTGAACTGGACCAAAATGCGGACTGAAAATAGACTATTGGGCCAAGAGTTAAGTTGTTTGGCGGATTTTGGACTTGGAATATTAAGTTGACTTATGGGCTTCACTTAAAACTGGACTCAAATTGAAATACTTATGATTTATATATATATGTATAAAAACGGAACTATATATATATATATATATATATATATATATATATATATATATATATATATATATCATAAAACCCGTAAGTACTAAACCTATCTCATTAGGACTAGAATAGTAGCTACTCTACTTGGGAGAAATTCCGAGTGTGTCCTAGTCCGGCAACAAATTGAGTTGAACACTTGCGCGGATTTTTTCCAAACCAAACCCCCTTATTTATAAGGGGACTTTTTGCCAAAATTTTTCCAAAACATGATGATATGAATACAAAAATGCTAGTTTGCGGAAAACCTAACATTTAAACACATAATTATACCACACAAAGGAAACTCGTAGATCAGCCGTATTCTACGAATCCTTAATACCAGGGTGCTTAAAACCTTCCCTGTGAGATCACCAGAAACCTTACCTCGAACTCTGGTCCGAAAGAATTTTTCTCAGTTTGAAAAACTCTTTTAACCCGATTTTTCTAATTTTCCTTTGAATAAATTAGGTGGCAAGTCTAAAAATTAAATATCCAATTTAGAGAACCAACAACCTCTTAGTAACTTTTATACCTTTAAACCGCGTAAAAGCGAACCGTAACACTTACCTACATTAACTTTTTCAATAACCTGATTGTATAAACCCATGGGTGTGGCCTAGTGGTGTCACGACCTAACCAAAGGGCCATGACGGGCACCCGGAGCTAACATACTGAGCACCTCTAAGCATACATCTCATCATTATTTCTGGGTGGACCATAAAGATAGCTCATGGATATCATAACCTGTAAGGACATATATCACAACATAATGGCACATCTCTATATAATCCTCAACAACTATGCCCATCATCACCCGCCGACAAGGTTACTAAAATATTATACGACAATATGAAACGGTAGGGTTATAAAACGTCCAACTGTACACACATGTCTACGAGCCTCTACATAGAATACAAGTGACCATAAAGACCATTACCGATAGACTGCAGCTCCGAAGTAAGTGGAGTGCTCCTGAGAATCCGTTGATAAATCACCTACGGATCTGATCCGCCTCCCTGCCTACCTGCGGGCATGAGAGCGGCGTCCACAAACAAAAGGACGTCAGTAAGAATAATGTGCTGAGTATGTAAGGCATGAATAGTAACATGATAAAAGCAGGAAGAATAGCATAAGATAAAAGAATCATTTATACCTCATAATACATCTTAAGACATTCATCATGCTTACTTAACCTTTTTCTAGAAGAAACATTTCATATATCCATATACATACATATACAATATCGGTACCCGGCCATAGTAAAGCTCGGTAATATCGGTACCCGGCCTTAAAAGGACTCGTTAATATTGGTACCCGGCCATAATAGGACTCGGTAATATCGCAAAATAGCTATATACATATATAATATTCATAGCATGCATGAGAGCCTAAATAAGAGCTACTACTTTATCGGAGTGATGTAAGATTGGTAACCTCCGATGTGTCATTATGGAATTATCTTCATCGCTATCACACCTCGAAGGAACAAGTCACATAAGGTGAGATCAATAACAATGAATAAAATCAAGAAAATCATGAACTAAGCTCAATAATCTCATAATAGCATCAAATTCATAAGCTTTGGGATCTCTAGAATGGGATCATCATCATCATCATCATCATTATCATCATGGAACATACTTATCTTTAGCATCATAAGAAACTCTAAGAATCATGAACTTCTAGCTTTTGGGGATAAGAATGTTATGGAAGTCATGTATGGGTTCATAAGAAGAGAATCATGCCTTTAGAAAGAAAGGAATTTAGCCTTAACATACCTTTTTGGTCTCCTTACTACTTAAATCTTATCCTCCCAGCCTTGTAAATCTACATCCAAGAGAATTCATACTATTGTTAGGCTTATCGTCATATGCTTGTCTTCAGACTTCAAATTAAATCCTCTTAGAATCTGCCGAAATTCGGGCAGTATCGCCCATGTATTATCTACTTCCACCAAATTCCAAAATAACACCCAAACATCATTAACAACATCAACCATAACGTAATCAAGATACTACATGACAAACGTATACAAATCTGTCCGAAACTTCCTTCGAAAATCAGTCCATAAGCCAACAACATCAACATATCTATCTACGACCTTTATGCCATGTTTTCCTTTACTTTAAACCATTAAAATGCTCAAAGAAATGAGTTAATATCAAAATCAAGATGAAAAACATACGTTATAACTTGAAGACCTTACACAATTCACCCTAGAGCTTATCCACTACAACTTCAATTAGAAGTACGAACAAGCTCCTTCCATAAACTAGTTAAAGATTTTATGGCTTGATCTTCTCTTGATTTGATTTGGAATGGTTTGGAGTGTTGGAGAAAGCTCATAGGGTCTATAAGGTTCATTTTGGGTTAAAATATGAGCCCTAAAGTCGTGGCCCTTCTTTGATTTGTCGAGATTCGTTGTTAATCTTACAAACCCAAGCTTAATTTGATGTAGGAACTCCTAAATTTACTATATCTTGGTGTAATAATATTGGATGAATGTTGTGGGAGCTTCTAAAGAAGTGTGGAGATGATAAATGGATAAAAACGAGGTGATTTAGGTGACTTAAGGGGGTATATATAGTAGTCCAATTTCGGTTTGGGCTGATGGGCCGCAATTGGTGGGCTTTTTAAGTAGTTTCTAGAATTTCCGCCTAGGTTCGCAGGCTTCTGGCAGTCCATTTTGATACTCACATAACTCCCTACTCCGATGTCGTATTGACGAACGGTTTGTTGCGTTGGAAACAACACTCGAGGAACTTCATTTTAGGATCTTGAAACACCTCAAAACTCTGGATATACAAGGATATATACCTCTCTGAAGTTGACCCAAAATTTTTGTCCAAAATTCTACCAAATTTTTCTAAATTTTCAATAAACTTATTTTCTTCGATTTGCTTGATCCCGAAATCTTCCCAAACTTTCCATACATGATATTTATCATTAATTATACTTGATAAGGGTCATGTCCTTTGGTTCCAAGGTTGTCCTTCTCGGTTACAACTTACGAGATCATAATTCATCCTTTACTTTGTTGTTACGTACTTTCCATAGCTTGTACCTTTCAAAACTTCACGGGATGTCTCCGATACTCCATTAATACGGTGAAATACGTGGCGTGCTCATGCTCTAAAAGTGCGAGGTGTAACATCCTTCCCCCCTTAGAAACATTCATCCTTGAATGTTGTAGCTACGAGCTTACGATGCTATCATTAATTTCTTGAAATGGTTGTCCTTCTTTAGTTCCTGATCTCCATGCTCTTATACTATGGGCTCATTAGTCTTCTTTCATATTCTCCCAATTCTTCGTCGAACTCATTCATTAGTTCCATATCCTCATGTTCTTATGTATGTACCTAGTGGTCAACTGATATCTAGTTACCGTCCTGGGACCTGTTGCCAATAAGGTTGTGTTAACTTATGATTGCTACTGCTCCCCCTCGATCTTTGAGTACTCTTAATTGTTGTACTCTTTTGCCTTGCTCCTTATTTCTCTACTAGTAGACAAACTCTCTTGTTCAAATATGGCACCTTTACTTGCTTTCTTCTCTGGTGTTGTTTTAGATTATCCCTTTTTGTACTAGTCGACCTTATATACATACCATATCATCTCCTTTTAATTCCTTGGTTGGACTCCTTAATTCCTTATAATATCATCATAGTTCTACTTATGGTAGCGCCCAGATGATTTACAATAGCATTTCCTTGCTAGTGACTTATTATTCTCAGTGATTATTTTATTTCAGATTGTCCATCCAGACTTCTTTTCAACACCAACCTCAACACAATCCCTTATATACGTGTATATAATACTCCCTCGTAGCAAGATTATACTCATAATATACTAATAATCACAGCTCAAGCTAATTTATGACTCAAGATATCATCAAATTCATATTTGAACTTTTCCTTCAATTTCTTCTCCTCCAATCTTAACATAATTACAATATAACTCATAAATATGGGACTAAGGTAAAATCTTACTTAATTATAACTTCCTTTCAATAAGAGTATGCTTCCCTCCTTAAGTCCTTGGTTCTCTTATACCGGTGATTATTTGAGACTCAAATTAGCCTCAATTCTCCTTTGGCCCCTTATTGTCTTCCTTGCACCATTCTACTGGTCATTTCATTACGGTGATTGTTTATATGGTTCTATGTCATACACGCTCACAATTGATATAATCGGCGACTTGAAATTTCACAACTTACGAGGAACTTTCTAATCTCAGGCAGTACTGCTGTCTTACTATCCATAGGCACACAATCTTCTTTCCTCTGAAGATCATTGAACTTCCTATAAATATTCCAATTTTAAAGCTTTCATCTCTTCTAGTGCTACAAGTTCTTGTTAGTAGTCCCGATTGTCCCTTATACTTATTCCTCGGTCACCAGGTGCCCTTCGTACTCCTCCTGTTACCTTTTAGAGTACGTTACTGCATATTTAATTGCAACCAAAATTTCTCCGGTGTAAGTGATTCGAATCATCGCCCGGAACACAACGTATCGCGTTGATGAAACTTATTCTCTTTGATTCGCTAAACCTTCATCATCTTGTCATGCCTCTTTTTTCACATTTGTCTCATAATATACTTGCATTTAGTCCATTCTCACTTTTCTTTAGCGCATTCTTGATATATCGATTCATCTCGAATTTTGCCTCCTTCAAGCCTGTACTGTTATATCTCGCATTTTGTACGTCGGACTATTTTTAAGTGTTTGCGACAAGTTAGGGACGAGGTTATTTTCCGACTTTGTTGTAAGGCATAAGTGTTATATGATTTTGTGGGATGGAAGTGTTAGTAAAAATTTGGAGTTAAAAGTGGAATTATGGAAATTAATATCTCATGAAATATGGGACCAAGAATGAATTATGGAAGGTTGAACACTTCATGAAAGCTTGGGGCCAAAAGTGAAGATTTGGAGACTTAAAAATTCAAAAAAAAAAGAGAAAATGAAGGGAGGTGGCCGGCCACATGGTGATGTGGGCCATGGCCATATGTTGTAAATATTTAAGAGGCTAAGATGATGATAAAAATCATCTTCATCACTTGGCTCCTAGAAACTTCAAGAAAAAGAAAGAGATGGAGAAAAAAGAAGAAGGGGAACGGCTATAAGGGGCTGGCGAACCAGCCCCATATGGTTGCTTATGAAAATTGTGTCTTTCAAGCTTTCATACTAATTGGAAGGTCCTTTATCTTGTGGAGTAGTTGTTGGAAGGAGATAACCATTTGTTTTGCAAGAAACAAGCTTAGCCGAATGGAGAAGGCAAGTAGAAAAGGTAAGATTCAATTCTCTTTTACATGTTTTATGGATGCTTTGGACATGTTATAATGCATGGAAATGGATGAAAATCATGGAAGGTTGTATATTGTGAGGGTGGCCGTGAGTGTGTAGTGATGTAGGAGGGGTGAATTAATTGTGTTTAGCATGTCTTTGTGTTGTTGTAACGTGTAGAAAGTGAACAAAATTCATGAAGTTGTGCATGAAGATGAGTTGGCCGTATGGTGGCTGTTTTATGTAGAGGTGAAGGACAAATTTTATTTAATATAATTTGATTGTTGAATTGTAAATTCTATGACGTAAAATGAAGGTTTAACGATTCATGTTGAGATTGTAGTGTTGCGGACTGATTTGGAGTGTAATATGATTTTAATAAAATTCTTGAAATTATGGAAATGATGTTGCTAGTATATGGAATTGTTGATATAGTTTATGAGTTTGAAAGAAAGGAATATGTTGCTATTGTTCTTGATGAGTTGGAAGGTTTCGGGTAAGATTGGATGTTGGTTTGGACATCTTGAATTGCTTGTCGATATTGTTGTTATGATTGTTAGCATTATTGTTGATAGATTGGCCGGGTTGAATTCCCGGATTGTTGTTGGTTGAAATTGGCTAAGTTGAAGGTTGAGGATGGTATATTTACAGAGGAAGTGCTGCCGAAATTTCGGTAGCCAAGTGCTTCCTTAAGATTCCAATTCTAAGAACCCTAACAAGAGTTTTGGTAAATATGACCAATTTGCAGATTTCGACGAGATTGCGACGTGAAATTGGAATAGCAAAAGGAGCGGAAAGAGGTATGTAAGGCTTCCCCTTCTTTTCTTGGCATGTCTTAGACGTGTAGGCTTGATTTCGCGCCTCGGGGACTTTCCTAACTCTAGAAATCCGCGATTGAAAATAGTTACTATTCATTCAAGAGATTGAACCAAAAGTGCACGAATTGTGAAAGAAATGTCTACATATCCTAGAACTTGCAAGGATGAGACCCGATTACCCTAAGATCTTCATAAGTAACGTCATGACACGTATTATATATAAGTCGTGTACGCCACCTCATTTGACTCGAGGTGGGCCCACGGTTCCCGGATTTTTCTTTAGTGCCTTGATTATTCAACGATAAGTGTTGTAACTACTTTAATGAGAATACTTCTACGACGATAATGATAACAGAATCAGAGCGCTATAGACGCTGGTAAATATATATGATATAAGTATGTGCATGTGACAAAAAGAATCAGAGCGCTATAGACGCTGATATATATATACGATACGAGCATATGTATATAATGAAAGAGTCAGGGCGCTATAGACGCCGATATTCATCCATGGAATTTTCATATATTTACGGGGAAAATGGATATAATGGCAGAGCGTTATATACGCATATCCACCTGATCAGTTGGCATTACATGACTTGATATCGTCCCGGACGCGGGATGCCCGGACGCGGGATGTGCATATTTATGGTTAAATGGATCGGCTGCCGACGCCTCGGCAATATAATGTATTCTATCTTTATGTATATATATATATATATATATATATATATATGAGTAAGGAGAGCTAAGAAAGCACGGCATCTGCCCAAGGGCACTTATATGTACAGGTTATGTTTCTATCCCAGGACATGCGTTGTAATTCCTTTATGTCGTTATACTTGATTTATGTTTTTCGCATATTACTATCCATGCCTTACATACTCGGTACACTATTCGTACTGACCCCCTGTCTTCGGGGGCTGCGTTCATGCCGCGCAGGTACACCCAGGTGAGCTGAAGACATTAGCAGAAGGTGTTCTAGCGATCGGCGAGCTCCATTCTCTCCGAGGCCGCCGAGTCGTTGTATGCGGGGGTTATGGTATCTGGCTATGTTAGAGACTTTGCAGACAGAGTCATGTATATAAGATGTCCGTTGTGAGCGGCTCTATAAGCCGTCGTATTGTTATATATGATATTACAGATTTTGTACGGTCGCAAGCTATGTTGATTTGAAAGACATATTGTATGTTGTTTTAACGAAAAAAAATTCATTACGCATTTACGGCCGGTTAGGGGCCCATTATGACTACGAGTGCTATGACAGTCAGAGGGTTCGCTCGGTCCTAAGTAAGGGTCGGGTGCCCATCACACCCTATTGGAAATTGGGGTGTGACATGTACATGTCCCTCTTTTTCCCTCTTTTGAACTTGGGAATATTGTAGTTCATCTTGGAACTGAATTTGTTCTTCCCCCCTTTCTAAGGATGTTCTCATATGCCAATAACATTTGAGTATTAACCGCCTTTGGTGGTCATCTGGCCGACCTTAGCGATCCTTCAACTCCTCTATTCTATATAATGTCGGAGTTCTTTTCATCACATGGTTTAACTTATTTCCTTTTGCTAGCCGAGTTCTTATATCAAGTCACATGTCTACACATACCGAACACACTTCGTATGCTTATTTATCACTTCTTCCTTTCATGACTAATAGTCCCCTAGGCTAATGAATTAATGGTGACATCAAAGTTCGTCAGGCTCTTTATGGAGTTTCTAACTATACAACGCTCCTTCCGCCCTAATCTTCCTCTATAATTATCTTTTTACTAGTATTCCTGAGATTCTTCTCGCTCTTGGTTCTCGATTCCGATTTATGTCTATACCATACCAGTAAAAGTTGATACTCTATCTCATTCATTCTCATGATCCGTCCTTTCCTTAGTTTAGCTCACATTGTCCCATAGTTTTTCTTAACTAATTGCTTGTATCATAGTCATGTGTCATAATCCTTCTAATTTCCCACCGATTCTTGTTCTCATCATGAAATATTAGTAAAATACACCCTTTTATTTCTCCCTTCATTCATTTCTTATTTCCCTTTACGATACCATAGCTTACTCGTATGTATGTCTATCCCTCGTATATCCGTCCTGTTTCCTTTGTAATCGTATCTCTATTCCAAGTCCATTATCTTATGCTATCAATGTCTACCTTTGGCTAACCTTACTAATTTATTAGACTTCCTCTTACCGTCGATGGTCACATAGCTTCCTTTAACCAATTCATGAACATACTTTCTCTGACTTCCGTCCTCAAGGTCCTTCTTGATTTCCTTTTCTCTTAAAGTTCTCTTTTCCCTTTGCCATTTTATAGTATGTGCCTAGAAATCTGTAGAACATTCCACTACAAGTACAAACCCATCATCAACCCATCCTGATCTTATGTGTATATATATAAACTTCTAGAGTAAAACTTTCCTCCACTCGTTAACTTCCTTTTCCATATCAATATCACTTCGTTATCTCTTCTAACCAATCTAATCTATAAATCGTAATACCGTATTTGAGTTCCTAATATCAACTTATGTTTTCAATAAGTCTCAATCCTTCGAAATCTCGAATGCAACTCATTCCAGTTCCTTTAACTACTAATCATTCTTCCCGTCCAAGGTTCTTCCCTTAAATCAAATTAAAATCATTCTAAAATTTCTCTTTGAAAGCATCTAATAATTGTTCATTCAATCATGACTTACCAAACATCCGATTGTCACATTTTCCCTTCATTCTTTCTCTATAGCACAGACATTCAAACAATTCAATTTGTAAAAATTTCGGCAGACTTTCCTCTATACTTCTTACTACCTCATTCCTGCACATAGCCCAGAAAACACATCCAATGCCTCACAAGGCGATCACAAATACCTGTAACATCTCGCTTCAGTTCTTATATCAAAGTCTATCACTATTAATAAGGCAGGAAACATACCTTTCGGAGTAATAACTTCAATTCTCATCAATTACCTCATAGCGACATAATCAACTGCTTGTCCATAATCAAAACATTTAGGGTTAGAATCAGGGACATCACATCCTATAATTTAGCTCTACGGCACGATCTAAGATGAGAAGGAAGGGTCAATAATTCCTAAATGCCCTGCAGCCTCTTGTTTATAAGGGTGGCGCGCTTCACACCCATAAATAAAACTCTACTCGACACGGCTTGTAGACACTCCCTAGGACGAACTGCTCTGATACCACTTTTTTCATGACCCAACCAAAGGGCCATGACGGGCACCCGGAGCTAACATACTGAGCACCTCTAAGCATACATCTCATAATCATTTCTGGGTGGACCATGAAGATAGCTCATGGATATCATAATCTGTAAGGACAAATATCACAACATAACGGCACATCTCTATATAATCCTCAACAACTATGACCATCATCACCAACCGACAAGTTTACTAAAATATTATACAACAATATGAACCGGTAGGGTTATGAAATATCCAACTGTACACATATGTCTACGAGCCTCTACATAGAATACAAGTGACCATAAAGACCAATACCAATAGACCGCAGCTTCAAAGTAAGTAGAGTGCTCCTGAGAATCCGTTCATAAAGTACCTACAGATCTGATCCATCTCCCTGCCTACTTGCGGGCATGAGCGCAGCATCCATAGACAAAAGGACGTCAGTAAGAATAATGTACTGAGTATGTAAGGCATGAATAGTAATGTCACGTCCCAAAACACCCGCTAGACGTGATTGACACCCAGCAAACACCACCCGCTAGGCGCACCATATATCATTATATCATACTCTTAACTATTTACAAAAGCACTAAAGGCAAATAAGTGCGTCCAACAACGTTATTAATGATAAAATGCGAAATAGTCGCCAACCAAATCCATAATCGATTTATGAATACCAATCAACGCTAAGGTAAAAAGAATCTCTAGCCCACATCCCACGCTAAGACCATGGAGCATCTAGCAGAGTTACATGAGTTTGAGTGTCGGGCATGTAAACCCAAATTAAAAGAAATAACTAGAAATAAACTAGATAAAGCTGAAATGGCGCCTCCACGAACAATGCGGTGGCTCACCTCAAAGAATCCACTCACGATGTCTTCAATTACCAGCCTCGTTCTCAACGACAAGATCCGCATGGACATGCGGTAAGGAGTGAGTTATACATAAATATAACCCAAGAAGATCCTCGACCCGCCACTTCAAATACCCCGGAACAAGTGTTAGAAAATACAAACGCACAAAGAAGCACTTTATATTATGCACATGAATATATCATTATATAATAGCAACCAAGGTCCAAACCATTTTGTTATCAAATATATTATATATCTCAACATAATTTACACTACGAACCGTCATAAGTGGTAGTTAAAGAATTAGTCAACACTATGAATCCACGACAACATACACAATGTGCCAAATATATCGTGAAGCATACACAATGCTAAGGGAAGCATACACAATGCCCCAATATCATCAAGAAGCATACACAATGCTAAGGGAAGCATACACAATGCCCCAATATAATCAAGAAGCATACACAATGCTAAGGGAAGCATACACAATGCCCCAATATAATCAAGAAGCATACACAATGCTAAGGGAAGCATACACAATGCCCCAATATCATGGCTCACAGCCGTATCACATTACGAAACAATTTATAAATAGAGTTTTAGAGTATTTGAAAATAAAGTATATGCGGCTGGCCTTAAGAACCACCGATTCTGCCAAGCACACGCTCGCCCCAACACATGGACCCGAGAGCGGACAAAATATATTTTTTTTAACGAATTTTGAAAAGCAAGTATCCAAAGCTTAAAGTCTCACTTACCTCAAATTCACAATTCAAGCACACTTCCCAATAATTCAAAACTGCATTCTCGAGTCTCCGGATTGCCTCAAACTACACAAAAACGGATTTATAATGGTCAAAACCCTTAGGGTAAACCACTTCTATATTCTTAGAGGCTTAAACGGTTAAAGTCAAATTTTAAAGGACGAAAACGCCCTCTGGTCAATGTGTTCAAAACCCGACAAGACTTATGTTTTCGGAAAGGCCTTAATGAGAGGATTCCAACGATATATAGAATTCTAAAATCCGATGTTGTTTGCCCTTTCAAATCAATGATTTTAGGTTGAAGAACCCTAGGGCTAAACTTTCTCAATCCCTCAAAATATTCCCATGTTTTCACCATAAAAATTCACCCATAATTACATAATAAAATTAAATAAAAGATCGGAGGCATTACCTTGATGATTTGGGTTGAAAATCCTTATTTTTCTCCCTTCTTTTTCTTCGCTTCTTTTCTTTTCTTGCCTCTTTTGCGTTTCCCTTTTTGCGTCTATCTCTTGTTTTCTGATTTTTTTTTTTTTTTTCTCACGTTTTGACCATCAGATTTTAAACTCCTTTGTTTTTTTTGTTTTTTTTTTTTTGGGCTTGGCCCATTTCTTTCTTTTCCTTTTCTTTTCAATAATACTTAATTCCCTTTTTGTTTCCTTCTTTTATTTAAATTGCCAACTAAGCTTAAAAAAAATATGGATTATTACATTCTCCACCACTTAAAATAACGTTCGTCCTCGAACGTGTTCAAGAACTTTTCGAACTTGGCAGGATATGAATACTCAGTACGCATGTACCACTCATACTATCAAAGTGATTTTTTTTTATTTTTTATTTTTTGTAGATAGTCCTACTATAATACTTTGACCTCAGAATACTTGTTCATCCATAACCAACAATCATATGTTCGAATACAAAATAACAACTTCCTACAAAAAGACGCAATTCGCATTTACCAAAGACTATTTCAGTCTCAATAACAAGGATCTGATCATAAATGCACTCTCTGACCGTATTCACATAATATAACATGTACCTCTTGCAGCATAGCAAGTCTCTTAGCTACCACCACAACCTATTGCCATAATCTTATCGGTGATACGCTTGCACCCCACAACTTATCATTCTTTCAATATCCCACATAACCCTGCTAACGGTAAAAGAAACTTCGAAAGCTCACTCACTATAAATTTAAGTCATGGATTTTCTTGTTTGAAGAGAAAAGAAAACTTTACTGCTCCAAGCTATATTTTGGTCCAACCCAACCTTATCAAGGCCTATCACACTTGTTTTGTTAATAAACTAGCATTTTCTTCTTGAGCTCAAACAACTCAACTAGAGACGATATCGATATCCCAATAAAGCCTTAAAAAAAACATGATTTGCACACCATACTTCCACTTAAGAAACCTTGTTTGAGCTCAATTATCGCACTTGTCTTTACAATAGATATTAAACCTTCTTCGCAAGTCAAATTTTAATCTAGCTCCACTTTTTTTTGGAGTGAACTATGGCTATCATTACAAACATATGATCTAAGCATGGACATGTGAAACACGAGATATGAACAACAGACAATCACGGAGGTAAAGCAAGTTCACGCACCAACTTTGATTCGATCCAAATCCCACAAGAAACAATATACCTAAGATTTTACTCTGTTGTTCGACCGAATCTCTCATTTCGTATTGAGAACTTTCAAATTACTCCCTTTCATAAGCTTCAAATCACAATCTTGTTTATCGGCTATAAGACTTTTTTTCTGCTCTATGCTCTCCAAAATCGTTCACTGCATTCAATGCAACCTTCTTCAAGGCTTGCTAATCAAAGTTTAGACCAACTACTGCGATTTAGAGTATTCAATCAACCAGATAGAGTAAGACTCCAACATTCATATAAAACCTAAAACGACAAGATTTGCATAATGAGTTAGTAAACTAATATCATACACGAACTTGGTTAAACGCAACTGATCATTAACCACTTATCGGGTAATATCTATCGACTAGTGTTAAGGCCAAGGCACCCAAGGATGGCACAATCCAAGTGCCATAACCACGATCCTATGGCGAAACATATCCACTAATCTTACATACGGTAGAGCTGAAACACCTCCAAGCACTCCTACATAATGCTCTTACGTACCATAATGTTAGAAATACATCCTTATGCTTCTACATATCTCTCATATGTACAGTGGTGTTGGAACAAATCCATATACTCCTACGTAACACTTTCACATATAGCGATGCTGGAACACATCCACATGCTCTTACATAAACGTCCCATGCAACGTTACTCTTGTCACACATGACAACATTGACATCTCGTACCATTGCACTATCTCGACGCATAACACCATATAAGCTAGTATGATATGTAAAAAAAAAATAGTTCGCTTAAATCGGTACACAATCTCGCTAAGTCAATCAATATCACCCAAGCTACGATCACGATTTTTACGGATGAATATATAGACCAGCTACAAAGTCTACATTGATCTATTTTTACTTTCTATCGGAGACAACCATGCATCGGAAATTTCGAGTCTCTAACACTCGTATTTAATATATTAACGATTTAAACACAAGAACAATATTTATGTACCCCAAATAACTTTTGTCAACTTTCACTCTCTTCTTGCGGCCCCAATGCACATTTGTGAATCTAAAAAGTAATAAATATAACAAACGTTGTATCTTTTCGAGTACAAATCTCCTTAAGTCAACCACCATAGGTGTACACGCATTCAACTCTTTAATTAGAATGTTCCCTCTTCTTTTTTTTTCCACTATCAAGTAGCCTTGTCTTTAGAGACTATCACTAATCCCCAATAAGGTCAAGACTCTCGTATCGATCAACTATGCAAGTTCAAACAAAAACAACTGTAGCATAACACATGATAGAGCCTTAGTGTGTGTATTAAACTCAACCTTCCATCCTTTTACTAGACACCACAAGGCTCATAACGCCATGATGTAAAAATTAAACTTCACATTTTTAACCTCAGTTGTTTAATCAATATTATCCCAGCATCTTTTTCAACCACAGCATATGCTTCTATCGACTGAGAAGATATTCGTATATGTCATTAATGAACATAACAAATAGAGAGCTAAGAAACGTTTTTGAATAACCCAATCCTCTAATGCATGACAAACACTAATGCATTCTCTATCCCAAAACATATCACTAGAAATTTACACTAACCAAAATAAGTCTTGGTACATGTCTTCAGATTATCCAACCCTTTCTCCTACTACTCAGCGTATCCTGGTCACAAGTCTATCTTAGAATAGCATATAACACCACATGCTTGAAGCCACATATCATGTAATTTAGGAAAAGACAAAAAGATACTTGCCCATCATAAAAATTAAGTCATTTTTTCTCTTAGTGATAAAAATTTGCATAGATTCAATGTTCTCCCCAACGGACGAGAAATTAAGCACCTCAAGGCTCTATACTTGGTATAGTGACCTCTCAATCACGAAATCTTGTAACTTATAATTTACTTCCTTTGACTTTGCGGTCATTCTATAATTAAAAATAAAAATATACCGGATTAATTACGGCATATCAATACCAAGTTTTAGTCGACCTCCCATTATATGGTATAATAGTAGGTTCGAAAGAATAGTCAAAAACTTATTACCAACTCATATTCAAAAACTTATTAACTACTCACACTAACCCACTAGTTAGTTATTCAACTCGGCCCTCGAGTTAAAGTTAGATACGGCCTATATTATCGACGAAGTTGCTTTGTCTGGACATACAATTGCATCCTTTAAACTCATTACAAACTCAATATTAGGCTCTATCGAAATGGAAAATGGAACGGTCTTTTTATGGCAATCAAGCTTAAGGCAAGACGAAGTTACTTAATGCGAATCAAAGATAACCTCGAGGTCAATAATGCCATATATTTTCTTGGTGCGTGATAGTCTTTAATATTCCACATCTTTCCTTTCAACAACTAATCAAGCCACTATACACAGAGTTTCATGCTAAACATCTTACTATCTTGCTTCAATAATCCTTATACTTAAGTCTTATTCTCGCTCACAATCTGGAATTCACCCAGGGACCTACTCCACGAACAAGTTGTGCATCTCATAAGGCCATTAACATGCTCATACTTAATTCGCTTAAGATATGTAATATTATGTCACAGTCACACTTTTGACATCACCATCCCGACGTTACTAATAATAGTGAATCGCTTTAAGAGGCATTAATCTTAGAGCCATTTAAGCACTTTCCTCAAAATATCTTTCACCATAAAGCCCAACAGCTTAGGCATAGGTATGCAATTACACTTCTTACTTTTCCACTACCCTCTTTCTCTTTACCGATAAGACTTATTATATAAAGTTAACAACAACGTTCAAAATTTTCACTAACCCTGGATTTGGATGGTCGCTCTTACACAATTTTTTTTTTTTATCATTTGACCACTTTTTTTTTTTTTTACAACAATTAGACTAGATTCAATGACTAGGGAACCCCTAGCCGGTCAGCTACCCTTTCATTCAACGATTTCTTAACGTTCAAAATTTTCACTAACTCCTGAACATTCAAAAAAGTATTTGGCAGAATTTTCTTTGTAAATTAAAACTATCCCAAAGTGTACACCGGTCCAATCTCAACTACAATCAATGCACACAACATTCCATGTACCCAGTATCACTCACAGTTGCACATATGACGTAAAAAAAAACTTTCGAATCAACTGTGACATCTAGCAGAGGAGGATATCTTGTCACAGGGGGACTGTGCACGGAATAAGTATTACAACAATTAGACTAGATTCAACTCAGCACGAATAAGGAATGAAAGAAGGGGAACCATCCTAGATATCCATATGCCATAGCCTCGAGGTCATAAGTATGGGCGCCTACATACCCATGAACAAGAATCTACTAAACAACAATGCGGTTACGCTTGAGAACTCATGGACCGGGACTTAAAGCCTAAGCTGCGATACCAACTTTGTCACGTCCCAAAACACCCGCTAGACGTGATTGACACCCAAAATCGAAACACCACCCGAAGCATAGCGATAACAAATCAAGCAATGATATCATATTGGACTAGGCGCACCATATATCATTATATCATACTCTTAACTATTTACAAAAGCACTAAAGGCAAATAAGTGCAGGTCCAACAACGTTATTAATGATAAAATGCGAAATAGTCGCCAACCAAATCCATAATCGATTTATGAATACCAATCAACACTAAGGTAAAAAAGAATCTCTAGCCCACATCCCACGCTAAGACCATGGAGCATCATAATTTATCACAGAGTTACATGAGTTTGAGTGTCGGGCATGTAAACCCAAATTAAAAGAAATAACTAGAAATAAACTAGATAAAAACTTGAACGTTAAACCTCCATTTAAATAGGCGCCTCACGAACAATGCGGTGGCTCGCCTCAACTACTATATTCCAACGAAATCCACTCACGAAGTCTTCCATTACCAACCTCGTTCTCGAACGACGTACACGCATCTGCGTAGCCATGACATGCGAGTAAGGAAGTGAGTTATACATAAATATAACCATTCATACACACAAAAAAGAATGAACTCTTACCTTTCTCTTCAAATCCTCGACCCGCCACTTCAAATACCCACTGGAACAAGTGTTAGAAAATACAAACACACAAAGAAGCACTTTATATTATGCACATGAATATATCATTATATAATAGCAACCAAGGTCCAAACCATTTTAAGTTTATCAAATATATTATATATCTCAACATAATTTACACTACGAACCGTCATAAGTGGTAGTTAAAGAATTAGTCAACACTATGAATCCACATACAACATACATATCATTATGTGCCAAATATGTCGGGAATATATCTCACACAATGCTAAGGGAAGCATACACAATGCCCCAATATAATCAAAAGCATACACATGCTAAGGGAAGCATACACAATGCCCCAATATAATCAAGAAGCATACACAATGCTAAGGGAAGCATACACAATGCCCCAATATCATGGCTCACAGCCGTATCACATTACGATACAATTTATAAATAGAGTTTTAGAGTATTTGAAAATAAAGTAAATGCGGCTGGCCTTAAGAACCACCGATTCTACCAAGCACACGCTCGCCCCAACACATGGACCAGGCAGACAAAATATATTTTTTTAAACGAATTTTGAAAAGCAAGTATCCAAAGCTTAAAGTCTCACTTACCTCAAATTCACAATTCAAGCACACTTCCCAATAATTCAAAACTGCATTCTCGAGTCTCCTGGATTGCCTCAAACTACACAAAAACGGATTTATAATGGTCAAAACCCTTAGGGTAAACCACTTCTATATTCTTAGAGGCTTAAACGGTTAAAGTCAAATTTTAAAGGACGAAAACGCCCTCACGGTCAATGTGTTCAAAACCCGACAAGACTTATGTTTTCGGAAAGGCCTTAATGAGAGGATTCCAACGATATATAGAATTCTAAAATCCGATGTTGTTTGCCCTTTCAAATCAATGATTTTAGGTTGAAGAACCACTAGGGCTAAACTTTCTCAATCCCTCAAAATATTCCCATGTTTTCACCATAAAAATTCACCCATAATTACATAATAAAATTAATTAAAAGATCAGGAGGCATTACCTTGATGATTTGGGTTGAAAATCCTTATTTTCTCCTTCTTTTCTTCGCTTCTTTTCTTTTCTTGCCTTTGCGTTTCCCTTTTTGCGTCTATCTCTGTTTTCTGATTTTTTTTTTTGTTTCTCATGTTTTGACCATCGAGATTTTAAACTCCTTTGTTTTTTTTTGTTTTGTTTTTTTTTTTTTTTTTTTTGGGCTTGGCCCATTTCTTTCTTTTCCTTTTCTTTTCAATAATACTTAATTCCCTTTTTGTTTCCTTCTTTTATTTAAATTGCCAACTAAGCTTAAAAAAAAATATGGATTATTACAAGTAACATGATAAAAGCAGGAAGAATAGCGTAAGATAAAAGAATCGTTTATACCTCATAATACCTCTTAAGACATTCATCATACTTACTTAACCTTTTTCGAGAAGAAACATTTCATATATCCACATACATACACATACAATATCAGTACCTGGCCATAGTAAGGCTCAGTAATATCGGGACCCGGCCTTAAAAGGACTCGGTAATATTGGTACCCGGCTTTAAAAGGACTAGGTAATATCGGTACCCAGCCATAATAGGACTCGATAATATCGCAAAATAGCTATATGCATATATAATATTCATAGCTTGCATGAGAGCCTAAATAAGAGCTACTACTTTATCAGAGTGACGTAAGATTGATAACCTCCGATATGTCATTATGGAATTATTGTCATCGCTATATCTCACCTCGAAGGAACAAGTAACATAAGATGAGATCAACAACAATGAATAAAATCAAGAAAATCATGAAATAAGCTCAATAATCTAATAATAGCATCAAATCCATAAGCTTTAGAATCTCTAGAATGGGATCATCATCATCATCATTATCATCATGGAACATACTTATCATTAGCATCATAAGAAACTCTAAGAATCATGAATTCTAGCTTTTGGGAATAAGAATGTTATGGAAGCCATGTATGGGTTCATAAGAAGCGGATCATGCCTTTAGAAAGAAAGGGATTTAGCCTTAACATACCTTTTTGGTGTCCTTACTACTTAAATCTTATCCTCCCAGCCTTGCAAATCTGTATCCAAGAGAATTCATACTATTGTTAGGCTTATCGTCATATGTTTGTCTTCAGACTTCAAATTAAATCCTCTTAGAATCTGCCGAAATTCGGGCAGTATCTCCCCTGTATTATCTACTTCCACCAAATTCCAAAATAACACCCAAACATCATTAACAACATCAACCATAATGTAATCAAGATACTACATGACAAACGTATACAAATCCGTCCGAAACTTCCTTCGAAAATCAGTCCATAAGCCAACAACATCAACATATCGATCTACGACCTTTATACCATGCTTTTCCTTACTTTAAACCATTAAAATCCTCAAATAAATGACTTAATATCAAACTCAAGATGAAAAACATACCTTATAACTTGAAGAACTTCACCTTACATAATTCACCCTAAACATTATCCACTACAACTTCAATTAGAAGTACGAACAAGCTCCTTCCATGAACTAGTTAAAGATTTTATGGCTTTAGCTTCTCTTGATTTGATTTGGAATGGTTTGGAGTGTTGGAGAAAGCTCAAAGGGTCTAGAAGGTTCGGTTTGGGTGAAAATATAAGCCCCAAGGTCGTGGCCCTTCTTTGATTTGTCGAGATTCGTTGTTAATCTTACAAACCCGAGCTTAATTTTATGTAGGAACTCCTAAATTTACTATATCTTGGTGTAAGAATATTGGATGAATGTTGTGTGAGCTTTTAGAGGAGTGTGGAGATGAGAAATGGTGAAAAAATGAGGTGATTTAGGTGACTTAAGGGGGTATATATAGTAGTCCAATTCGGTTTGGGCTGATGGGCCAAAATTGGTGGGCTTTTTAAGTAGTTTCTAGAATTTCCGTGTAGGTTCGCAGGCTTCTGGCAGTCCGTTTTAAAACCCCCATAACTGCCTACTCCAATGTTGTATTGATAAATGGTTTGTTGCGTTGGAAATTACACTCAATGAACTTCATTTTAGGCTCTTAAAACACCTCAAAACTTTTGATATACCAGGAGAAATACCTCTATGAAGTTGACCCAAAATTCTGCCAAATTTTTCTAAATTTTCAACAAACTTATTTTTTTTGATTTTCTTGATCCCGGAATCTTCCAAAACTTTTCATACATGATATTTATCATTAATTATACTTGATAAGGGTCACGTCCTTTGGTTCCAAGGTTGTCCTTCCCGGTTACGACTTACGAGATCATAATTCATCCTTTACTTCATTCTTATGTACTTCCCATAGCTTGTACCTTTCAAAACTTCACAGGACGTCTCTGATACTCCATTAATACGGTGAAATACTCTGAAAGTACGAGGTGTAATAAGTAGTCAATGAAGTGGGTTGAGAACCATGAGGTCTTAGGTTCAAATCCCAGGCATGTATCCCATGGAATTAGCCGAGGTGCGTGCAAGTTGGTCCGAACACCACAGTTATAAAGAAAAAAACACCTGATTGTATAAATTCATTTTATATTCACTGTATAGAACTTTAAACTCCATAGATATTATTAACTATTGGACCCCTATGTGGCTCATCAGATGAAGCAATACAAAGGATTGTTTTGGAGGCTCCATGGTTTAAAGATGGTAAGAGATTGTGCGTTTACATAAGCTGTAGGGCTTTGCGAGAAGTTGACACAACCCAAATACTCTTACACACTCTCCAAAAGCCATCCGCAGGTGTGTCTCTCATCCACAAAAAAAACTTCCAATATTTATAGTTCAATTTTTATCTTAGAAAACAGGTATAAATGGAGAAAAATGGATAGTGAGGATCCGTATAGTAGTAGCAGTAGTAGTTGTAAGCATTAGTGAAGAAAAACAGGGGTTTGGGAGGGGAAGAGGAATAGGAAATTTTCTGATTCAATCCACCGGTTATGATATTTGCGAAGCTCATCGACCACCTTTGGTCACTTTGTCATTCTTGTTTTTTGCATTTTTTTTATATTATAAGCTAAATAAGAGGAGCAAGTTTCTACTGTCATGTTCCTAAGTACTCATGTGGTAGGTGCAAAGTAGTGGAAACAGTGCAGACAGACTACTACCTTAGCTTATATAGTTGAACAATTTCTATGCTAAGTTCTGACCCATTCACCACAAAAAACTAATGGTTTATGGTACTTTACACTCACTAACTTATTTCCTAATTCTGCGAAATATTAGGAGAAACCTTTAGAACAGGTCAGGTAATCACTGATGTACAGAGGATAGCTATATACTTGTTAGTGTCGTTAATTCAGAACTGTTATGTTCATTTACTATTATCAAGTCTAAGGTACAAGGATTTTTATCATAGCTATTTTTTTCTTTCTTTTAGTGCTTCTCTTTAATGGTTCACTTCTTATAAAGCTTTTTTTTTTTTTTAGTTCTCATGCCATTATCGAATCAGAACTGGATTTGGAAATGAGGAAAAGGCTTTATGTCCCACGTGTGGAAGATAAGAATAGGAACATGCGAATGCTAAACATCTAAAACATGTAGGACTTGATTACAAACTCAATGAACATTTTGGAGCTAGCTCCAATAGATACCGGAGGAAATGATAGGGAGGATGGTATACATACTTTTTGTCTTTAAATAGTGTATTTCTTTTATTTGTTATTCTAGTAATCAAGTGATATTCTAATGTTGAAGTTCGTATCATTCTAGCAAACTCTTTTGGTAATAAGTATAGCTGGAAAATTGTTGATGCATGTGATCATAACTTTCCTAAAGTTAACGTCTTGAATAAATTGATATTAGCAATGTTCTTGTTATATCCCGTATTTTGTACGTTGGAGTATTTTAAGTTAGTTGCGATAAATTATGGGCAAGGCTATTTTTTCGATTTTGTGTAATGCACAAGACGGTTATGAATTTTGTTGGATGGGAATATTAAGGAAACTTGGGGCTAGAAGTTGGAAAAAAATTATTTCATGAAATGGCCAAATGGCCAAGTGGCGTGGGGTATGGTGTGGGCTCCACCCATGGTTGGCCAATTGTTTCAAAGCCATGAAATGGCACATGTGTGCACCTTGTATTTGTGGAGGCTAAGTATATATATATGTATAAGTCATGACCAAGCAAGACCAAAATTCATCATCTTCACCTTAGAAAATTCAAGAAGTTTGGAGAAAGAGAGAGAGAGAGACCATTCGGCCATAGCCATGGCGAATTTGGTCCTTGAAAAATTGATCAAGAAAAATTATTTTCTTAGCTTCTCTACCAATTGGAAGGTCCTCTATAACATGGAGTAGTTGTTGGAGCAAGCAATCCATTCATCTTTGCAATTCACCAACCCTAGCCAAGTGGAAAGCTAAGAGGTAAAGGTGAGATTTAATCTCCTTTTTCATGTATTATGGATGATTTGTACATGTTGTAGTGTGTAGAAATGGATGAAATTCATGAAGTTGGGTGTGTTGGATGGTGGTGGCCGAATATGGCCTCCCTTGTATGTGAGGAATGAATTAAATTTTATGTAGTATTTTGGTTGTTATTGTTATAAGTTCTATGATGATAATGAAAGTTTAATGACTCAAGTGAAGTTGAAATCGTTGTTGAGCCGTGTGTGTTGGGCTTGGCCGTGTATATGTGGTGTTGTGTAGAAGTGAAGAACTAATTTTATTTAGTATGTTTGGGTTGTTGTGTTGTGGGTTCTATGATGCAAATGAAAGTTTAATGGTTCATATTGAAGTTATAGTCGTTTGTGGCTTGTTATAGAAGCCAATGTGATCTTAATATAGTTTCTTGTATTTTTAAGAATAATGTTGTTAAAGTGTGAATTGTTGGTGTAGTTGATGAATTTGGAAGGAAGAAATGTGTTGTTGTTCCTATAATGGAGGGTTTCGGGTGAAGTAGCATATTGATTGGGTTGTTTTGAATATTGTACGGATTGTTTGAAGTGTTCTTGAATCTCGCTTAAATGATCTCGGATTAGTACTTGAACTTATGAGCGTTGATGTTGGTTTGAATGTATGTAGTTGAATTGAATATAAATGGAATGTTGTCGAATTATGTAGAAAAGAGTTACTAGCGTTATAATGCGTTTTGAATTGATTATTGATGTTGTTAATATGGTTGTTGGTATTGTTGTTGAAGATTTGGCCGAGTTGAATTCTCGGGGATGTTGAATTTATAGGGAAAATGCTTTAATTTCGTAAATAAAAGCGATAGCTTGGAAGTGAATTCTTAAGTGCTTATGACTAATGTTAGTATCTAATGACATTATTGTAGATCTTGGGAATCCCGAGACTTAAGTTCGGATTAGCTTAGGAAGCGGACGAGGTATGTAAAGCTTACCTTTTCTTTCTTTTGGCATGTCTTAGTTGTAAGTAGGCTATGATACGAGCCTCGGGGTAACTCTATTCTTGCGATCCGAGCGTGTTTACGATTCTTATTCATGTCTTAATGTTGGCATTCTTAATGTAGTAGAATTATGGTCCTTACGTCTTTTGTATGATTGGATTTCAAATGTTGTATAAAGAGTTTTACTCAAAAGGATTTTATGTTGAAAAATGTCCCAACTTTCATAGACGAAACCGGATCGCTTCGATATGTTCGTAGAAAGTCTAAAGTGGATAATGTCCGTAACTTTCATGCATGGTCTCGGATTGCTATGATATGTTCGTAAAAGTATTCTATAATGGAAAATGCCCGTAACTTTCATAGGCAGGCTCGGATTGGCTCGATATGTGTTTATGATCCCTAAGACGTTATAGGACATGTTTCGTAATGATATTTCAAGAGTCTTAAGTGTGACTATTATTTGGATACTCGAGCGTTGATTTGTCTACTTATTTATCGAGTCTGAGATGATGATTTGTATGCATATGATTTCTCACTACTCGCTCGTGCGATTTATTACTTCTTTGCTTGCGTCCGGGCCGGGGCACGTATTCGTGCAACTCTACTGCATTTATTCACCGCGTCCCTCACTAGAAGGCCGGGGCATGTTATTCACCGCGTCCCTCACTAGAGGGCCGGGGCACGTTATATGATATGATGATGGCGCCGGCCAGCGGGATGGGGGGAGCATGATATACGTGATGGAGGCAGAGGATCTCCTTTATCGAGTCCCTCATTAGAGGGGGCCGGACACGCTTTCTTGACCGAGTCCCTCACTAGAGGGGTCGGGTACGGTATATATATATATGATGGCATGATGATATGATGACATGATGATATGATGATTTTATTTACCGCGTCCCTCACTATAGGGTCAGGGCAAGTTATATATATACATGATATGATGATTTTATCTACCGAGTCCCTCGCTGTAGGGCGGGACACGTTCGTATATGCATATGTACTACATGATATTGACATGCATGATTTATGTTTCGAAGGTAAGCCTTATGATTCTCTATACTCCTTATTTCGGTATGACCCCATTTCTTATCGTATTTCATGCTTACATGCTCGGTACATATTAAAATGACCCCTTTCTTCGGCGGTTGCGTTTCATGCCACGCGGTGTATACGTATGAGTAGAGGATATTAGAGAGAAGATGTTCCGGCGGATTGGCGAGCTCCATTTCCTTCCTTGGTCTTCGCCGAGTCGGAATATTTATGTTATGGTATCTTGGTTTATGTTAGAGACTTTGCAGACAGAGTCATGTATGTAACAAGTCAGTCTTGTAAGCGACTCTGTAAGCCGATGTGCCATTATGCATTATATCACAGTTTCATATGTTTACAGATTTTCCTCGATTTGAGAAAGATGAAAAGCATGTTTTTTTTGAAAAGTTTACATTGTGCACTCATTTTATGGTTTAAGGGGCCCGAGACGATTATGAGTAACACGAGAGTCGACGGGTTCGTCGGCCCTAAGTAAGGGTCGGGTGCCCATCATGTTTGTTATATCCTCGTCTTTTGCATGTTCGGAAATTTGAGAATAATTGTGATTCGTGAGAATAAGGCAATGTTTTGATTTGAACAATATGTATGTTGTTGTTCTTGAAAAATATGAATGTGGAGTATTGAGGAAGGCCAAGGGCAAAATTGGAATTTTGAAATTTGTTAGAATTTCAAACGAGATTTGTAACCAATTGGGCTTCAAAGAAAAAAAGAGAAAATCAAGGCCCAATAGAGAGGGGTGGCCGGCCATGCATGGCTCAAGCCCACAAAATTTATTAATTTTTCCATGTGATTAAATTATATAAGGGAGTATTGTATGTAGAAGTTTCAAGAAAAGTTAAAACAAGGAGAAAAACAAGAACAAGGAAAGGAACAAAGACTTGGCCATTCGGCCAAGTCCATGATTTTTGTCCCCTCAAAATCCTCTTCCAAAATTGTTTTTCTTGTTGAATTCATACTAATTCAAGGTCCCTTAACAACTTGGTGTGGTTGTTTTGGAAGAAGGAACACTTATTTCATCAAGTTGACAACTTTGTCAAGTGAGAGGAGTTTGAAAAAAGTAAGGATTAATCCCCATTGTTATTATGTTATGAAAGGTTTGTGTGTTGTGGTATGTAAAAATGAGTAGAATTTATGGAAATATATAAGTTTGCATAAGCGGGTGTGCATAAGCAGTATATGGCGGTAATGTATTATTGTGTAGTTGGATGAATTGAATTTTTGTGTTGTATTTTAGTTGTGGTTATTGTATTTTGTATTTAAAATGAAAGTTGAATGAAATTGGATGAAGTTGGGAAATTTCCATGTTGGCCTGGGTGGTATGTTGTTATGATGGATTAATTTTGTTTAATGTGTTAGTTGTGTTGTTGCTTGACTTACACAATGTGAATGAAGGTGAAATGGTTTAAGTTGGCGTTGGAATGGAATGTAGGGAATTATTTCATTTGGGGCAGTATTTTATGATATCATAGAAATGAAGTTTCAAGGTGCAAATTATGTTTATGGTTGGAGAAATAGGAGATGGAAATGAGTTGTGAATATGTATGTTGAATATGTAGAAGTTTTGGATGAATTATGGTTTGGTGGAAAGTTTGTGTATTTTGTATATTTTGCATAATTGTGGAATATTTTGTCGAATCTATATGAAATGACTTTGAATTGTATTGGAATGATCTTGAGCAATAAATGAATATGGAAACATCGACATTGTTTGAAAATGCAAGTTAGATTGGGAGTTGTTGTGTTATTTGGAAAATAAGGCTATTTACGCTAGAATGCGTTTCTAGTCGGTGGTTAATGTTAATTATACTATTGTTGGTTTGGTTGTTGTTGTTTTGGCCAAGTTTGAATTTCGGGATGTTGTTTGTATAGAAGTCTTTGTACCATTTTTTATGGACAAGTATTGGTTGAGTTGAAATTTCAAAGCCTTACAATTAACATTTGGTAATTGTGACCAAATTGAGATTTTGGTGAATTTGAGACTTGATTTTGGAGACGTATAGGAAGCGGAAAAGGTATGTAAAGTCCTTCCTTTCCTTCTTATGGCATGTCTTAGCTATATTAGGTTGAAGTACGAGCCTCGGGAAAGGTTCTGTGACATCGAAAATTCGAGTTTAATTTTGGTTACTATTCGATTTGACATAATTGAATTATTTTCTTTACATTTTGTTGGACAAATGTTTGAACTTCCATAACTTTCCCAAACGAACCCGGATTGCGTTGAAACTTTCACATATGCTCCCATAGGGTCTAATGATTCGGTAGGGGTTACGCCACCTCGACTTGACCCGGAAAGGGCCCGCCAATTCGAATCGCTCCCTATTGTGTTGCTAATTTGTTTGAGCAATAATTAAAGGAAACTTTTAGATACTCCCTCGGCAATACGATAAGTGTCTTGATTACCCTTGATTCTTATGACATAGTTTGAAGTATAAAACGATCCTAGAAAGATTATTTTGATATGATTCGTAGGCCCTCTATATGAATGAAAAGACAAATATTCGACATAAATGTCGACACAAGTAGCCCGATACGAATATTTGATACAAGTATTCTGATGTGAATATTCTGGTATGGATATGCGGTTCGAAATAAGAAATCAGTTATAAGCAATTTAATGTAATTATTTGGCAAAAAGTACTTTCTCGTAAGTATTATGATATCGGTACTTTCGTAAGTAACGACATAAACATTCAAAGGTAGACATGATGATTATTTTGTTAATGATCGTTTATTCTTGGAATACGCAATTTGATTTTATTTGAGTTCCCGAGGGTATTAAGAAATGAATTGTATATGTGTGATGTGATGGTTTGTGTGTATCGTTCGCCAAGGGCTCGGAGTGCCGTGGTAACCGTCCGCTACTCGGTGCCGTATATGTGTGATGATGTCATGATGTGTGATGGAATATTGGTGGTCTATCCGTACGATACGACATACGAAATAATTGTAAACGTTTCTATACCAAAATGTCTTTGACTTCGAAAGTTCGTTCCACCATGCCCCGATACGAATGTAAGATTCAAAAGTTCCGTTTGATTTGGTAATATTTGAAAACGCGTTCGGGAGCTACTCGATGGTCCAGGGTCCCCGAGGGGACAAAAACGCGTTTCGGGAGTCGGCCGTCACCGAGGGTCCCAAAGAAAAAAGCCGCGTCTCCGGAGCCGCCGATAGTCCGAGGGTCACAAAGGGGCAATACGCGATCCGGGAGCCGGCCGAGCGTCCGAGGGTCCCAGAAGACGATTAAACGCGTTAACGTTACGTTCGATATGCCGCAGATATGATATACTACGGCGTCTGATAAATAAGTATTCGTAAATTACGTATGTCCCGTGTGACTCGCGCCGACGATGCATGCGTCTACACGATCATGCGTTGCCTCGTCGATATGATTTGTGTCAGAAGAGACATTCTGGCACCTGTGTTTTTGATTAACTTCTTCTACATATAACATAGAATACGAGACTTGGTGTCCGAGAAGTAAGTAATTTAATACATGGCTTTGGTATACACGGTTCGTGTCAGATAAACAAGTATTTTGGTGATACGGATAGTGTACTTATACGCCTCTATTGTTTGTTATGATTATGATCCACATTTTACGTATTTTATGCCTTCTATATCCCCCGTTCCCCGTTCACGTTACCCCGTTCGTTGATCTCTCTCGTACCTACGATTACGATTAAAATTACGTCCGTCATGCATCGCACTTCTGATGCGATTATGGTCTGTCGACATATTTCTATGCCTATGCATGCTTTTGATTTGCACTATTTATGATTAAAGTAAGCGTTTTGATACTCACGGATAAGATGCGTATTTTACGTACTTGACTCGACCACGATTCTGTAGATTAATCTCCGCACCTCACGATCACAATATAGCTAAATCCGATGTACTTCGCACGTTTGATTTCGATCATGATTTGTTAGTTGCACTCGTGTATTTGGATTGGTTTATGACTTTATTCTGATTTACGGCTTTACATACTAAGATATTTTAATCGCGACCCACACACTTGAAGTGCGTTTCATGCCACGCGAGTGTACTCCAGTGAGGTTATGGGGATTATTATAAAGATGTCAGATGGCAAGCTCCATTCTCCGAGGGCCGCCAAGTCGAGTGTGTTTGTTATGACTTCACAGAAAGTTATGTTAGAGACTTGCAGACACGTCGTCGAGGATGATTAATGTGTCGATTACCGTTCCATTAGTCGAGATATGTCGTTTTGTGTATGTAGCAAATCTTGTGTAATTGAATTTTGTCGGAGTTCATAAGCTTTATATTGCTATGTATTTTATGATTATTCGATTTAAATAGTTTGAAGAAAAAAATTTATGCGCGTAATAAGAGTTTGTGGGTTCGCCGGCTCGGCTGTGGGGTCGGGTGCCCGTCACGCTTTATAAAATCGGGGTGTGACAAAGTGGTATCAGAGCGTGTCTTTCCTGGGGTTTGTCTGCAAGAATCGTGTCGATGAGAGTCTTGTTTATGGTGTGTTGCGCGCCACATCTATAAACGGGAGGCTACGGGGCATCTAGGGATTGTTGACCTTCTTTTACGGCTCCAAATCGTGCGATAGAGCCAAGTCGCCAGAAAGTGACGGAATGGGAGAGGTCACCGGGAGTAAGTTTGGATATTTATTCTCGCTACCTGGCGAAAAGTTAAGATGGTTGGAATATGATAAATAGTCGTACGTTCGGCAAGATATTGTTGATATTTGCTATGCCTAATACGGTCGATAGTAGGAATAATAAGGATTTGTAAAGGTGATATAGAGATCAAAAAGGGTAAAATGGTAATTGTACAAGAAGGGACGTGTTACGGAAATGTTTTGGAATCCCAGCTAAGACTTCGACTAACTCCACATTATGTAATAAAGGTCATATGAGGAAGTGGACGCGATTATGGAAGCATTAAGGCCCTAAATTCCACCAAAGTTGTGAGGTTAAGCGTGCTCGGAGAGGGAAGCAATTTCGGATGGGTGACCCAGGAAATACGCCGAAATTTTCATAAATGCAAATATAAAAGACGGATAGAAATCGGGGGTAACCTAAAAAGGAAATCGGAATGTGCTAAACGTTAAAACCCCAAATGGTCGGGTAAGCTAAAGGACTCGTAGGTGGAAAAGAAAGAAGTCGGCACACCGATCGAATCGTGAGTTTGAATAAGTGTTTGGGAAATGCTTTGTAAGAAAATGGTAGTAAATGTATACGTATGCATATGACAACCTACGTATGACGGTGCGTCGTCGGCGGTGGGCCCGGCAGTCGGTGTTCTGCGATATCACGAAAGATTGGCAAATGGGATTGGCAGTAAACGCAAGATATGGTACAAATGTTATAAAGAGTGGATTGATGCCGATCCCATCACTAGTAAGGCCGGAAGGTCTTAGTACCTAAATATTTGGGAATAGAAAGAAGCGAATACGTAAAGGGGACACATATTGACAACGTTTGGGGAGAAAATGTTGAAAGAAAGAGAAAGACCTCCCAGAAGTGTTATGAGACCCCGTAAGGTCAACCGAACATTCGAGGACGAATGTTCTAAAGGGGGAGGATGTTATATCCGTACTTTTGCATGTTCGGGAAATTTGAGAATAATTGTGATTCGTAAGAATAAGGCAATGTTTTGATTTAGGCCAATACGTATGTTGTTGCTTCTTGAAAATATGAATGTGGAGTATTGAGGAAGGAAGCCAAGGCAAATTGGAATTTTGGAAATTTGTTCGGGGAATTTCAAACGAGATTTGTAACCAATTGGGCTTCAAAGAAAAAAGAGAGAAATCAAGGCCCGTTAGAGGGGTGGCCGGCCATGCAAAGGCCCAAGCCCATGTTTAATTAATTTTTCAAGATTAAATTATATAAGGGGAGTATTGTATGTAGAAGTTTCAAGAAAGTTAAAACAAGGAGAAAAACAAGAACAAGGAAAGGAACAAAAGACTTGGCCATTCGGCCAAGTCCATGATTTGTCCCTCAAATTTTCTTCCAAAATTGTTTTCTTGTTGAATTCCCACTAATTCAAGGTCCTCTAACAACTTGGTGTGGTTGTTTTGGAAGAAGGAACACTTATTTCATCAAGTTGACAACTTTGTCAGCCAAGTGAGGAGTTTGAAGAGAAAAAGGTAAGGATTAATCCCTTGTATAGGTTATAAAGGTTTGCTTGTGTTGTAGTATGTAAAAATGGAGTAAAATTTATGGAAATATATAAGTTTGCATGGCGGGTGTATGCATAGAGTGTATATGGCCGTGTGTGTATATTGTGTGTAAGTAAGATGAATTGAATTTTGTGTTGTATTTTAGTTGTGGCTATTGTGGATTTTGTATTTAAAATGAAAGTTGAATGAATTGGATGAAGTTGGGAAATTTCCATGTTGGTAGGTGTGGTATGTTGTTATGATGGATTAATTTTGTTTAATGTGTTAGTTGTGTTGTGGTGACCCTTACAATGTGAATGAAGGTGAAATGGTTTAAGTTGACGTTGGAATGGAATGTAGGGAATTATTTCATTTTAGGACGATTTTATGATATCATAGAAATGAAGTTTCAAGGTGCAAATTATGTTTATGGTTGGAGAAATAGGAAGATGGAAATGAGTTGTGAATATGTATGTTGAATATGTAGAAGTTTTGGATGAATTATGGTTTGGTGGAAAGTTTGTGTATTTTGTATATTTTGCATAATTGTGAATATTTTGTCGAACGATACGAAATGACTTTGAATTGTATTGGAATGATCTTGATTAACAAATGAATATGGAAAACATCGACATTGATTTGAAAATGCAAGTTAGATTGGGAGTTGTTGTGTTATTTGGAAAATAAGGCTATTTATGCTAGAATGCGTTTTCTAGTCGGTGGTTAATGTTAATTATACTATTGTTGGTTTGGTTGTTGTTGTTTTGGCCAAGTTTGAATTTCGGGATGTTGTTTGTATAGGGGAGATGCGCCTTTGAAATTTTTATGGACAAGTATTGGTTGAAGTTGAAATTTCAAGTCATGGAATAGTAACATTTGGTAATTGTGACCAAATTGTAGATTTTGGTGAATTTGAGACTTGATTTTGAGACGCTGTAGGAAGCGGAAAAGGTATGTAAAGTCCTTCCTTTCCTTCTTATGGCATGTCTTAGCTATATTAGGTTGAAGTCCGAGTCTCGGGAAGGTTAAATCGTATTGAAATTCGAGTTTAATTTTGGTTACTATTCGTTCAAAGATAATTGAATTATTTTCTTTACATTTTGTTGGACAAATGTTTGAATTTCCATAACTTTCCCAAATGAACCCGGAGTGCTTTGAAACTTTCACATATGCTCCCATAGGTGGTCTAATATTCGTAAAATTCTGTACGCCACCTTGACTTGACTCGAGGTGGGCCCTGCTCCTATTGTGTTACCGAATTCGTTTTGGGGCTCTTAATTAATCTCCCTCCTATTGTGTTACTAATTTGTTTTGAGCAATAATTAAAGGAAACTTTTAGATACCTCTCTAACAAATACGATAAGTGTCTCGTGATTCTCTTGATTCTTATGACATAGTTTGAAGTATAAAACGATCCTTAGAAAGATTATTTTGATATGATTCGTGGGCCCTGCGATATGATTGTTTTCCTTACTTCGCACAAATATTCCGACATAAATACTCGATAAACGTATATGAATATTTGATACAGTATTGGAGTGTGAATGATTCACTAGGCTCTTTTTGGATATGCGGTTCGAAATAAGAAATACTCTAGCTTGATAAGCAATTTAATGTAATTATTTGGCAAAAGTACTTTACTATAAGTATTGTGATATCGAGATTTGATGTAAGTATAACCCGACATAAACATTACAAAGGTATATGACATGATGATTATTTTGTCTAATGTATATTTGTTAAAGGTACTTTACTACAATTTATGATATCGGTACCTTGATGTAAGTTCCCAAGGTATTAAGAAATGAATTGTATATGTGTGTGATGTGATGGTTTGTGTGTATGTACGAGGGCTCGGAGTGCCGTGGTTCTGTCCGCTCAAGTGCGTATATGTGTGATGATGTCATGATGTGTGATGGAATATTGGTGGTCTATCCGTCCGATACGACATACCGAAATAATTATAAACGTTTCTATGCCAAAATGTCTTTGACTTTCGAAGTTTGTTCCCTGTTCGATACGAATGTAAGATTCCAAAAGTTAGTTTGATTTGGTAATATTTGAAAACGCGTTCGGGAGCTACTCGATGGTCCGAGGGTCCCGTGGGACAAACACGCGTTCGGGAGGCTGCTCGATGGTCGGGGTCCCGACAAAAAAACGCGCTCCGGAGCGCTCGATAGTCCGGGTCCCGGGGCACACGCGTGTCCGGGGGCGCTCGGCGGTCCGAGGGTCCCGAACCGCTTCTCGCTTTAACGTTTTGTTCGATATGCCGTTTGATATGATATGCTACGGCGTCAGGATAAATAAGTATTCGGAAATTTATATGTCTGTGTGACTTGCGCTGACATTACGTACGTCTACACGATCACGTGTCTCCGTCGATATGATTTGTGTCCGAAGGGGGAGCATTACGGCACCCCCGTGTTTCGATTCTTCTTCTAACATATAACATAGGAATACGAGACTTGTGTCTACGAGAAGTAATTTAATACATGGCTTTGGTATACACGGTTCGTGCCCGATAAACAAGTATTTTGGTATTCTCGGATAGTGTGCACTTTCGCTTATCTTGTTTGTTACGATTATGACCCCGTTTTCGTATTTTATGCCTTTCTATATCCCCGACTCCCCGTCTACGATTACGTCTCTCTCGTTGATCCTGCGTACTCACGATTACGATTAAAGTGCGTCCGGTCACGATTACCCCCCCCCCCCCCCCCCCCCCCCCCCGTGTCCGGATTAGGTCCCGTGTCGACACATATTTCAGCCTATTGTCACACCCCCGACTTTACTAGGGTGTGATGGCACCCGACCCCGCATATCTTGAGCCAAAGAGCGAACCCGCTAACTCTTATTACACATATGAACTCTTTTTGACTGCCAGGGACAAAATAAGTAAAATACATAGTAAATTTTTTTCAAAATCCTTTCGTCGTTTCTCAAAATAAACAGGTTTTTTAAAAAGGGGGACTCCCCAAAAATAAAAAACATCGACCCGGGGGAAATTTTTTTAAGGGACACTTTGGGCCCCCGACCTGGCCGGTCTCT
>NC_081353.1:2460993-2482678 GCF_029784015.1 Lycium ferocissimum
AAACCTTGGTTATGTTTTTTTTTCCCCCGTCCAATTTAAATTTCCCCTTTTCCCTTCTGAAAATTATTTTTACCAATTACTATTCATGAGTTAACATTCAATCTTGGGTTTCTACGTGTCTACCGAAATTTCGTGACACCTCCCACATAAATGTGACACCAGAATTATCTCGGCCCAAAAGTATCAATAGCACGACACGACAATACCAAGAGCGACAATTATCGACTAAAATCACTTGCCAACATAAATAGTCTTCTTTTCTTCATAACCTTTGACAACTCCCGAAACTAACTTCATTTTCCAACTAACATCAATGTTTTCACGTTCATTTACTCATTCAAGACCATTCAAATATAATTCGAGCATTTCGCATTGTTTCACAAATTATACAAAAGTTTCACTAAAATCATAATCCACCCAAAAATTCCAACTTTCAACATAAGCTTCCATAACGCATTTTTGTCTTCCAATTTCATTAACAACAATCATACTTTTTCATCTTACCACTTCCATTTCATATTTACATAAACTATAAAATCATAGTTCACATAATGCCATAATTCCCATTTCGACTTCATACTTTCAAGTCAATACTAACTCAACCCATTAAGCCTTTATTTATTTTATAGGTCATTACAATACGAACTAACATATCAAACAAAAATAATTCATGTTCATTTCAATTGTCCACACTACACGGCTAACATCCACTTTTCCAAATTCATCCGAACTCATTCAACTTTCATTTCCAACATGAATTCCATCATAACCACAACTAGAACACAATACAAAAATTGACTAATCATAGCCATGCAACATGCATACACACATCGCCCAACACAACACACACACCACACACACACTAATAATCACCCTTCCATGATTTTCATTCAATTTCACATACCATAACATATATATATCCTTCCATAACATAATAAAAACATGAAATCCTTACCTTTCCAATAAATTCTTCTTGCCAAAGAAACACTTTCTTGCCTAGATAATTATGCCTCTTTGAAGAACACCTTGAGCTTATGCAAGAATTCAAGAAGAACCAAACTTTTGAATCAAAAAGACCAAGCTCTAAGAATTTTTCTTCTTTTCTTTTTTTTCTTATGGCAAGAGCCTATTCTCCTTTTTTCTTGATTTTTCCTTTTGTTCTCTTGAAATTTCTAGACATACACATGGATATATATAATTGTGATGCACATGATCATCACATGCCACTTAATGGGTTTCGCCTTACCGCTGCCGCCACCCCTTTTCTCTTGGGCCTAAATTTTCTTATTTTTTGAGCCCACCCTTACAATTCTTGTTTTGTACTTCCCAACAAATTTCCAAAATTTCAAATTTTCCATAGGCCTTCCATTATTCCGCATTCAAGTTTCCATAACCAACATACATACTAAGAAAAAATTCAACATGACCTTATTCCTTACAAACCAAAGTTATTTTTCAAGTTTTCCAAATACGCCGAAAATCTTGGGATATAACATCCTCCCCCTTTAAAACATTCGTCCTCGAATGTTAAATCAACCTTATGGATTTTACAAACACTTCGGGGAAGGTATTCTATCAACTACACACTTACATTTGGTCAGAGTGCTTACAAAGACCTTCATTTTTCAGCTCCTTCTATCATTCTTCGATATTACCATATTGGGGTTACTCGTACGATGTCAAATCGGACATCGGCGTACGCACTTTGATCGGGACGGCAGATGGGAGATCGGGTGTCAACGAAGTCATTTCGAATCGAGCACAAAAGTACGACGGCTGCATTAATCTGTGTCCAGCGTCATCTTAAGCTGTTTCAAAATCGGTTTTAACGCGTACACGCGTGTCGGACAAACCTATAATCCGCATCAGATGCGCTGAACTATATCGGATAGATCCGTAGTCAGAGTCAGACGTATGGAAGTAGGCCAGACAGATCCGTGGTCAGAGGTAAACGTACAGAAATATGTCAGACAGATTTGCCGTCAGAGTCGAACATACAAAAGTATCACCGGATGCAAACGTATTCGAAATTCGGAGTACAGAAGTACGACAGACAAAATCATATCCGACATCATATCAAACAGGCATAATCAAAGCCAAACGTACTGAAGTATATCGTAAGCCCGTGTCCGAGTCACACATACGAAGGTATATTAGATGTGATTGCAACCTTAATCGACGTACTGAGCTACGTCGAAGAGTCGTAACCGAGTTGGGCGTACGTAGAGATATATCAAGAAATTCGTAGTCGGAGTTGGACGACGTAGGTACATCGAGAGAGCGTAATCGGATTCGGAAATACGAGAGGCATAATAAACGTAGGCTTCATCAAATCGGAGGCGCGCAAAAGTACGACATACGGGGATCATGCTCGGAGTCGGACTGCTGTCGCTAATGCTTCGGTGATTCATGAAAATTTCCTTACCGATGTTCCATTACTCCACTCTAGTCTTTGTATCTCGAATTATTTCTATCAAAACATTCGATAGGCTACGGCAAAGAATTAAGTTTATGTCCTTATGAAATTCCGTCGAGTCCCAGTGCAATAGCCCTTTATTACTCTCTTATACCCTTGATACATAATATTTCCTTGTTATCGTTGTCTTACCGCAAAAATGTCATTACCACATATCCATTCACGATGTTTTTGAATTCTCATTCGACCACTTTTCCTAATTTATTCCAACCCAATCTAGGTATTTCAAGATAATTTGTAAGTCAAGATCCTCGAACAAAATCTTTCCTACACATATTTTTTTTTCTTGACCAATATGGTCACCAAGGAACAATCATACATATCCATATACATTTACTATCATCACACCTCGCAAACATTTCCAAACGCTTATTTAATCTTATTCGATTTCTCGTAACCACGTTGCTCTTCCTTCTTTTCCTTATTGAGAGGGGCTTCCTTTCCAAATCCCTCAATCTTGGCTTTCGTTTGCACCGCCTCTCGTCGTTCGAGACTCATTCGTCACGCTTCCACGCCAGGGTTTTATCGCCATCTCTGGCCTCTCTTGAAGGTTTTGCTTAATCACGTTTCTTATCCTTTCTTCTTCCCGCATCCTTACTCACTTTCTTCCTTGTACCCACGTTGCGTTTCGATCGCGCGACTTCGTAAGAGTGTTAGCTACTAACGCACCTCCTTTTCCTTAGGTTACCCCAAATTTCTATTTACTTCTTATACCTTCAATTGTAAAATTTTCTTAACGAACTTCCTGTGGGGTCACCCATCCCGTAATTGCTCCGGCCGCACGCTTTAACATCAAACTTTCATGCGTTTTGGTTGCGTCATTACTAATATAATTGGTGTCGACACTTGTGCAACCTTTGTCACTTAATTTAGGGCGCGGTTGGGGTCTTAGTAAATTTTTCGGACGGAGTTCTCGTAGCGGGTCCCACCCACCGTCCATACCCATACAATTACCATACGCCGCACGGATTCTTAATATTCACTTTCGTCCAGGGTTTCCAGATTTATACTGGTGGCAGGGACCCCTCAGTCGCTCTTGCTTTTAACCGCTAAATCCTTAATCCAACGTAATAGATTTACTCCATCGATATCGACTTCCAAGGCAGGTTAAGAACTTATATCTCATTTTCCTTTTTATAATGCTAGAAAAATTTGGGCAGAGGTTCCTCTGTACATCTTACTAACCCAACACCTGTACACAGAAATACCAACACTGCCTCACAGGGCCAACGTATATACACACGTATCATATCACATCATGGCCATACAAGGCTAATAATTTCAAGTACATTATGAAGATGTCAAGACTTACCTTACATACGTAACTCGAAATAGCACGGTGGTATTTCCTATTTATCTTCCTTTTCGATCTTCAACTTTACGTTTGATCGTACTAAATAACTTCCCAATACACATCCTTTGTACCATTACTTACCGGCATAATTGTGTAGCTTCCAATATTAGCCGATCTTTAATATTGCAATGTCTGCCGTTCAATTGAAATCAAGGTTAGTAGAAAAGAATTCGTCTTTACTTACTGCTCTATCGCGACGTTTAAGATCCAAAGAAAGGGAAACATCCTAAATGTCTGTAGCCCTCCTGTTTATAGATGTGGTGCACGACACCGTCATAAACAAGATCACGAGACACGGCACATGTAGACATTAGAGGGACAAGCTGATACGGTACCCTTTTGTCACGACCCGGCTACGTGATTGGTGCCTACCAGGCACCCAAACAAACTTACGAACCAAATTTTCATATTAGGACACACGTCTAGATTTAAATGAATATTCGTGCCGATAGCGGATAGCGGCATCACACTATCAAACGGATGCGCTGCCGTCGCCTGCAAACTCATAATATCAAATCAAGGCGGCGGAATACATCAGTAGACACACACATACATACAAATATGTGGGCCATATCGGCCATAGTAACATGCGGGACGCTTTAAGGGCGCAAATCGGGAATCACACACGAACAACCGGACCCACGACCCACAAATATGACTATAGGCCTCTACAAACAGATTTAACATACGAACATATGACGGGACAAAAATCATTGCATCAAACAACAAAACATACGCGAACATGTGCATAACAGAAGAGTCTGTACCAAAAGTGGGCTCCGAACAAAGGAGCACTCAAAAATAGGCTGCCAGAGTCCTAAGCGACGGCTCACCCAAATTTTTATTACTGCGCGGCATGAAACGTAGGAAGACTAAGAAAGGGTCGGTACGGAAGAAATGCGAGTATGTAAAAGTAAGTACGGTAATCCAAATCATGGTGGAGTCGAGGATACGGAAATAATTGGTAACGAGATCAAACACATGCGGAATGCAATGCGTCACGAGAATGCAAATAAAAATCATGCATAACGCTCGGTGAACGTATTACCCCACGGCTTATTTGGTGCCTGACACATCGTACTCCGGTAAGTTTTCAAATCTCCGTACATCTCCGAACACATCATAATATCACACACATCAAATCAGAATATATCGAGATGCCACATCACATCATAACACCATAAACGGTAACCGGCCCATGGCGAGCCTCAAAAACCGTAACACATCATCTTGTCAATGTGTCACAAAGCGCCGATCACAAAAAACGCCCACCAAGTAACGAAGTCATAACCATTGACGCGGCGAGTAGTGCGAAACCATATGCGTATTAAAAGTAGATTCTAAGACTTTCGACACATAACTTCATATATCTTTACATTAGCCTCGAAGGCTTAAAATGATATCGAGTCGATCGGGCGTATATCAAAGTTGCGGACATTTAGTTTATCAATTTTTCGAAAAACACGTCGTAGGTCATTTTCAGAAAAACTTAATGTCATTTACAGTAACGAACGTTCAAACATCATTATAGGACATTTCGAACGGACTTTAGAGTCATAGGCAAACGTTTCCTTTTCATATCATAATAAATCTGAGTCGATTTAATCAACTACGGGAAGTCTTGGGACTTGCGGGCCCACCTCGGATCAAGTCGAGGCGGCGGACAGAAATCACAAACATTAGCCCCCCCCCCCTAAGGGCATTCATAGGAGTTTCGGAGCGATTCAAATACATTTGCGAAAGTTGCAAAGGTTTACGCATTCTTTTAACCAAATATAAGGATTATAGTTCAGATGCGCTGAATGAATAGTATGCAAAATCAAACTCGGATTTCAAGAGTGTAATTATCACAGGTTTCCGTTTTCTGCCTAGTAGGTCTAGGACATGCCATATGAAGAATAGATAGCTTTACATACCTTGGTTATGCTTTTCGCTCGTCCAATTTCAATTCCGTTTCGTCAAAAATACGCAAATGGTCACCTTTACCAAGCCTACTATTCATGAGAGTTAACATTTCAATCTTGGGTTTCTACGTGTCTACCGAAATTTCGGCAAAGACTTCTATAAATGTGACACCACGAGAATTATCTCTGCCCAAAAATATCAATAACCACAACACAACAATACCAAGAGCGACAATTATCGACTAAAATCACTTACTAACATAAATAGTCTTCTTCTTCATAACGCAACAACTCCAAACTAACTTCACATTTTCCAACTAACATCAATGTTTTCACATTCATTTTACTCATTCAAGACCATTCAAATATAATTCGGGAGCATTTCGCACGTTTCACAAATTATACAAAAGTTTCACTAAAAATCATAATCCACCCAAAAATTCCAACTTTCAACATAAGCTTCCATAACGCATTTTTGTCTTCCAATTTCACCTTCACAACAATCATACTTTACATCTTACCACTTCCATTTCATATTTACATAAACTATATAAAATCGTGATAGTTTCCGATATAATGCCATAATTCCCATTTCACTTCATACTTTCAAGTCAATACTAACTCAACCCGTTAAGCCTTTATTTATGTTATAAAGTCATTACAATACAACTAACATATCAAACAAAAAATAATTCATGTTCATTTCAATTGTCCACACTACACGGCCAACATCCACTTTTCCAAATTCATCCGAACTCATTCAACTTTCATTTCCAACATGAATTCCATCATAACCACAACTAGAACACAATACAAAATTCAACTAATCATAGCCATGCAACATGCATACACACACGGTCCCAACACAACACACACACCACACGGCTTACACACTAATCACCCTTCCATGATTTTCATTCAATTTCACATACCATAACATATATATATATCCTTCCATAACATAATAAAAACATGAAATCCCTTACCTTTCCAATAAATTCTTCTTGCCAAAAGAAACACTTTCGCCAAGATAATTATGCCTCTTTGAAGAACACCTTGAGCTTAGTAAGAATTCCTAAGAGAACCAAACTTTTGAATCAAAGACCAAGCTCCAAGAATTTTTCTTTTTTTTTTTTTTTTTTTTTTTTTTTCTTATGGCCGGCCTCTTTCTCCTCTTTTTCTTGATTTCTCCTTTTGTTCTCTTGAAATTTCTAGACATACACATGGATATATATAATTGTGATGCACATGATCATCATGCCACTTAATGGGTTTGGGCCTTACCATGGCCGGCCAAATTCCCTTCTCTTGGGCCTAAATTTTCTTATTTTTTTTTTTGCCCGATTTCACTTTCAATTCTTGTTTTTTTGTTCCGAAACAAATTTCCAAAATTCCAAATTTTCCCTTAGGGCCTTCCATTATTCCCGATTCAAGTTTCCATAACCAACATACACATACTAAGAAAAATTCAACATGACCTTATTCTCATAAAACAAAGTTATTTTTCAAGTTTCAAATCTTGTGAAAATGCCGGATATAACAGTATGCTTGCAAAATAAAAGTATGGCCTTGTTTGTTATCTTCCCGCGATTATCTCGAATTATCCGAATACGTAAAATGCGGGATATAACAACTATACCCCATAAAAGTAATCGCACAAGATGGGTAGACTCTATCGACTACCAATCGAATCCCTGAACCTGCAGATACAACAAAAGAATATCAAGAGTATCACACACCATATCCAAGCCCACAAGAAAATATATAGACACATAAGAAAAAGTAGAGTCGAGGATCGAGCAAAATGAGAAGCCGTCCGGTCATAAGCGAAAGATATACCTATGATAAGCTGATCGAGCCTCGACCTGGTCTACCCTCGGGAAAGCGTACAAACGACGACCCTTCCGTAGCCCGCGAACCACCGCGACACAAGGACCAGCTCGAGCTCCATTTCTTCCAAAGCCGGGTGCTGTCTGCCTCACCGGCCTTCGAGGACCGCCTCATCGGCGTTCCCACGGTCTACCCGAAAAGCGTACAAATGATCACACCCTTCAGACCAGAACCACCGCGATTACCATGACCTCAGCTCGAGCTCCCGCCTCCTGTGCTGTTGTCCGCCTGTGCCTGCTTGAGGACCACCTCAGTAAGGCTGGCCGCCACCCCTACCCACTGTACCGCCCCACCTATCGGTAAGGACCCACCGAGCATGTATGTAAATGTATCTCGGGAGCCTCGACATCAGTCCCTTACCCATCAGTTTTAAGCTCGGGATAGTACCTCTTAATAGACCAATCTCTACCACTCGAAGCACGCGCGATCCGGCGTAGGTCATCGAACAAAAAGCCGATAAAAAAAATAGTATAGCCCATGCCGACCGAAAAACATTAATTTACACGATGGACGGGACTCACCGACACCCGTATCGCGGGTGACGGGACGCCCGAATATACCGCAACTCGACCCATTTCGAGGAAGGAGTTCTTTGAAAACCCCACCTTCGGGCACTGCTTCTCACATGCCTCGCGAACTTCTCTAGCTTAATGCCTTCAACAATACAGACATGCTCCACTATCTCCTAGAATAAATCCCCAGTAGCTACAAGATGGAGGGTCGATAACTGAAGCTCAGCGTTCAACCCCTTCACGAACCGCCGTATCCCCTCCCCCTCAGTGGCAGCAACTGAAGAGCATATCGGGACAAGGAGTGGAAACGAGACTCATACACAGCAACTGATGAGTTCCCCTAACCAATAGCAGTGAACTCATCCTTCCTTCGGCCCCTCAGAATACGCGGAGCGTACTTATTCAGAAACACTAAGTAAAACTGAAACCAAGTCAACGGAGGAGACCCAGCTGGCCTGTACTTCACATAGGCCCTCCATCATAGCTTGGCATCACCCAAGAATTGGAAGGTCACAAACTCTACCCCATACATCTCCACGGCCCCCATCTTATGGAGCCTCTCGTGATAGTCGATGAACTCATACGCATCCTCTGTCTCTGTACCATGTAACATGTGAGGCTCATTTAGTGAACCTCTCCAAAACAACGATGTTTTCGCTACCATCGTCTAACCGGCCTCGACCACTTTCTCAAAAACCCTAAATTTCCTCCAAACGAGGTTCCACTGTAGCTGCATGCTGAACCCCCGGAGCCCGTGCTCTATCCGGACCTTGGCCGTTACCGTACCCCTACCATCGACCACCGGTATAGCTCTGGCTGGGTATAACTCCGTGCAACCAATTCAACACATGTGCCATAGCATCTCAGAGACCCCGAGCGACTATAGCTGTGCGTAGCCGGACGCCCCTGGCCGGGCCTTTCCTGCGTGGCCGTGATCTCCACTGGGCTTCGTTAGGAACAATCGGAGCGTGGGGTCGACCACTGACGCCGCCTGCTCTCTCTCTCTCTCCGCCCTCTGCACGCCTCCTGCCGCTCCGCCCCACCTTTGGGCTGACTGTCGCTCGTGTTCTCGCCATCTGCGAAAGAGTAAAGGACGGTTAGATACCAATTGGAATCAAGTAGCACGAAAGAAAGAAAGAAAGAAAGAAAGAAAAGAGAGTTTTCCTAGTGTCCGGTAGCCTCGATGATAGAGTACGTACGTCTCCGTACCGATCCGCAAAACCGATTCTCAAACATGTCTGAAGTATGACGAGATTGATAAACCTAAGGCTCTGATACCAACTCTGTCACGATCTAACCCGCCATGACTGGCAACCAACTAATTCCTAGTGGGTGAACCAACACACAACTTATCTATTCATTCAAATCCTATTTTAGATTAACTTGATCGCCCGATTCATAACTCATTGAGCATCAAATAAACAAAAATAAGTTGCCATAACATCAAGTAGAGTGCCAAGGTTCTAACTATTATAAAATCCCTAAAATTCGAAAGTCATTGTTCCAGGACTCTAATCTAAAACATGTCTAAAGAAAGAATTTTAGCTAATAATTATCCATAATGTCCAGAATAAGAAAAGATATCATAAGGAGAAGATCTTCGGGCGGCCCTGCATGGATAGAAGCTCACCCTAAATCTAGTCAGCAAACGTCCTCAACACTCGAAGTAAGGGTGGGTAGCCGGTTGCTGTGTCTTAATGCACTCAAAAAGAATGCGAGCAAGGTAGTATCGGTACAAACACTATGTACCGTAGATATCATAGGCCGACTAAGATTAGTATCATCATGCATATCTCATAAAGTCAATAAAATAAACAAAGTAGCCAATGATATGAATATCGATAAACCATAACAAGTCAACCAAGCGATAATCACAATCAAACACCAAGATATCAAGAATCACAATCATCAAAACCACAATGGAAATAAGTTTGTCGAATATAGCCACATCACCGTACATACATGCTAGCGATGTCACAACTCGATAGTCATGACTCTGTGGGACCTATGGTGTCCATGTACCCTGGTTCGATCTCCTCGACCCGAGCCGCAGTCCTCCACTCGATTTAAAGAACCTCGAATGCAGGCCATATCAATATACCTCTCATCTTCGAAACTGACCTTGGACCACGAGCCCATAATTTAGGTCACAAAGTCCATACGCCACCTCTTTACGGGACGATGTTTCTACTCACGCTATCATTGTAAGTCACCATTTAATATCACAATATCACCGAGGAAGATTTTATTGGCTTCTCAACACAAGCACATCCTTCAGCAGATTTAACACACAGAATAATTGCGCCCGAAACCTACACAATCACTCAATCGCATTCACATAGAAATTCAACCACACGATATCATGCAAAAACTAGACATGCTTTTCTTCAAAGAATTCACAAAACATACAATCAACTAACCAAAGTCTAACTTAAGTAGACCGTAACCTACCTCAAACGTAGAGCTAGAACAACGCAAGTCACTCTGCTACAGCTTTTCCTTTCCTTATCGCCTCAGAACACTCAAAGTCTAGAAATAGAATGCCCAATGAGTCACAATTACTCAAATCACAAATACCAAGTCAAGAATACCCGTCCTTTTACCCCATTCCAAATGGGTGGATGATTTTCTAGGTGTAAAGCAACCTAACAAGGGCCTCAGTAATCATTAATCATCAATTTATACCGATATTATAAGAACGTTCCACTTCAGTTTTTCATGGTCAAGATACCATTTTTATAGAACCCTAGTCTCAATCCAATTAGTTTATGGTTCTACGAACTCAATTCATGATTAAAGAACTTAACCCAAGCCTTTAGAGTATAAATAAGTGATAATAACTATAACCCATCAAGTCTAGAAAGTTTAACAACTTCCTAGGGTTTTCATTACAATTCTACCATTGAAGACCCACAAGAGTGATGACAATCATGATGATGATAGGGGTGGTTGGAAGGAATACATGAAACTTACCTCTCAAGAGTTTCCTAGCTTGAAAATTCTCCCTAAGCGTACAGCGGGGAACTATGTTGGAGTGTTACGAATGAACATATGAGAAAAGTCATTAAAAACATGGATTCTACTTTCTCGTCGATTGATGCGGAGGTTGAACGCCGCTACGATGGGTCCCGCCCATAGCGAACCACCGTTATAGGCGGTCAATACCATTATAAAGGTGTATCTCATGTGACACGCCCACCGCGGCGGCCGCGAGAAGACGTGGTGGCTGTTAGGAGCGTCGACCCTCACCATGGGTGGTACCCCACAGCGGTACTCCCACCGCCGCAGCGGTGCCTTTGGGGCAGTGAGCTCGACCTTTTGTCCAGTTTTCCCCCCTTTCGTTCCATATTTCATCCGAGGCCTTACAAACACAAACAAAACATGTACACAAACATAAAAACACCATACGAAATCACCCAGGGCCTCAGAATTCCCAACGGTGTTCTAATTTCCTACATCACCCCCCAACGGACTCAATACAATAAAACAACAATCACAAGCAAATCAAATTTCATCTCTTAATCTTACAAAATCGAGTTCTTACTGACTTGTTCTACCCTTGGGAAGGTTATATTTGGTGGGGTGACCCTACATTTTTCATAACGACTGGAAGGGTCATTACAACTATTGTGCAAAAATTGCCTTTAGCATGTGTGTACGGTTGAGAAACTATCATCGATTGCATTGCATTGCATTGGACTTCTCTTAATCTTGTCATGGGTTGAAGACTATTGTTGATATTGTTGTATTGTTGTGCTGTTGTGCCTATCTGCCTATTCTGTTGATTTTATGAACGTATGCATGATACTAATCTTAGTCGGCCTATTATATCTACCAGTACATTGTGTTTGTACTGATACTACCTTCTTTTGCACTTTTTATTTGAGTGTAGATTATGTGCCAAAGACTTCATCCAGACCTCACATTTAGCCTGAGGCCATTTCCCGTTCAGATCAGAGGGTGAGCTCATATCCATGTCATGCCGCCTAAAGATCTTTCATTAGTGATGTCTACTTACTTTCCAGACCATATGATATTTATAGATAGACATTTATTATTTAGACAACTTTATGTTTAGAGTCCTTGTACAATGACTTTCAGATCTTTAGGGTTGTAATAGTTTAGAATTCCGCACTTTTATTTATTTATGGCATGACTAGACAGTTTTATGATATTCTCCATTGTTATTGATTTATAACTGGTTAAATGATTGATAATTTGGTTATGGGGATGATTCGCCCACAGGGGGCTTAGTATGGGTGCCACCACGACTGGTTGGGTCGTGACACCTTGCTGCACCCTTTTTGAGTGCAGATTGTGTGCCAGAGACTTTGTCCAGACCTCATATTTAGCCTGAGGCCATTTTTCGTTCAGATCAGAGGGCGAGTTCCTATCCATGCCATGCCGCCTGAAAATCTTTCATTATTGATATCTACTTACTTTCTAGACATTATGACATTTATAGTCAGATATTTATTCCTAGACAGCTTTATGTTTTAGTCTCCTTGTAAGATGACTTTCTGATCTTTGGGGTTGTAATAGTTTAGAATTCCACACTTTTACTTATTTATGGCATGACTAATCAATTTGCTGATTATCTTCATTGTTATTGATTTATAATTGGTTAAATGAACGAGAATTTGGTTAAGGGGATGGTTCTCCCACCAGGGGTGTTAGTATGGGTGCCATCACGACGGGTTGGGTCATGATAGGGAAAGTGCCACGGTTAGCACCATCTAGTAAAACGTTAGCATCAGTATTTGTTACAAAAACATCCGGAATGTTATTCCAGGAATGTCTGTTACTATCAGCTTCATTGTTACAAAAATATCTAGCATATGTAGTTCCTTCCATCTCTACCCATAAGGCTTGCGGTACAGCGCATGGGTGGAACTACCAAGGTTATCCGTTCTCCAAAAAGTTTTTTTCTTCATTCCTTCCATAGCTAGTGCATCAGCTACCAAGTTCTGCTCCCTGTAGCAGTGTCCTAGTGTTGGCTTCCCTATCAACTCCATCAAGCACCTGCATTCAAGGATTAGAGGAGTATAAGTGTCATGCCCATGTTCCATGCTGCTTAATAGTTCAATTGAGTCACACTCCACTTCAAGAGGGAAAAGCTTCTACTTAAATGCTAACTTCAATCCCTGCATTAGAGCTAATAGTTCAGCATGAATAACAGATGAGTTTGGTAGTCCTTTGGTAAATCCTATTATCCAGTTTCCACTGCTATTTCTAATGATTGCACCAGTTTACACTTTTCCATTTTTGATATCAAAAGCTCCATCAGTGTTTAACTTATAGAGGCCTCTCTCAAGAGGATTCCCTTTCACGTTAATGGTGTTTCTGGTGCTAAGTTGAGTATGGTTTCTAATGAGAAGCTTATATTCCAGTGCACTATTGATGGTAGTGGTGTAACTAACAGGATTGTGGAGGTGGTTGAAGTGGTTATTGTTTTTGTTAGTCCAGATGTTCCAAAGGCAAAAAGGTGTGAGCTCTATCTATTTTAAGCAACTGTTGTATTGCTTGTTCATTATATTACACCAGATACCTTGGCAATTATTGGGGTCAAAATTGATTCTACTTCTATTAGGGTCATTGAGTGCTTTGTCACAAACGTCGTTCCAGAAGGAGGTAGCAATGGGGCAATCAAAGAAAATATGTTTTGATGTCTCATTCTGAGCATCACAGAGTTGGAAAATGTTAGGAATGGGGATCCCAATAGAGGAGAGAAAGCTGCTAGTTGGCAGCTTGGCATGCTTGAAGGTCCACATAAAGAACTTCAATTTATTGGGGACTTCGAGTTGCTAGATCCAGTTGAATTCACTACTGTTAGCTTGGTTGGAATTGTTGGAGGTAGGGTCAATGATACCATAGGCAGATTTGGTGGAGAATTTTCCACTACTATGGAGTCTCCAAGCAATGGTGTCCTCTTTGTTAAAGTTGACAGGGATTAACATGTTATGAATTGCCTCAAGTATATTGGTGGGGAGCTAAAAGGGGATAGATGAAGCTTCCAACTATTGCTCAGGAATATATCAGCAATTTTTTGGTTGTCCAAGCCTAAGAGGAGGGGGCTTTGGATACAACTTCTAATGGTTCCTATGTTGGGAATCCAATTGCCATGCCAGAAGTTAGTATCCTTGCCATTATGAATTATATTGGTGAGCCCTTTGTTACCAATGCTCCATTCTTGGAGTATAGCTTTCCATGGTCTTGAGTGCACTGTTTTTGGATTCTAGCCCATTCTACAGTGTTTTGCAAGTAGGATTGAGGCCCAGTTTGAGTTAGGGTTTTAGGGAGTCTCCAAGTAAGGCTAGCTAGCAATGCTTTGTTCTCTGATTCAGCTTTTTGGATTCCCAGACCCTCCTTGCTTTTAGGAAGTGTGATGGTGTCCCATCTAACAAGGTGCATCTTTTTTTTTTCTCAAAGGTGGTTCCCCAGATGGAATTCCTCTGTGCTCTATTAATGTGCTTTGTGACTGTGGATGGGAGGGCAATGTACTGCATTGTGTGGTTTGGGATGCTGCTAAGGGTGGCTTTTGCTAGAGTGTTTCTTCTTGCTATGTTCATAAACTTAGTTTTCCAACCAGCCATTCTATTATTGAGATTGTCAATGATGTATTGAAAGTCAGCATTGGTTGGTTTGTTGTAGAAAATAGGGAATCCCAAATACTTCCCAAAGTAGTCACTTTGTGTAATACATAATCAGAAGGGGATATTTCCTTTGGTTTCCAAGGTTTTGTTAGAGGAGAAGACAACTTTAGATTTGGAGAAGTTAATCTTATAACCTGATTTAGTACTGAATATGGCAAGGGTGTCAATGATGGCATTTGCATTTCTATCATTTGCAGTGGCAAACAGAGTGAGTTCATCAACAAAGAATAAATGGGAGATTTTTGGGCCTCCTATGCTAATTGAGATGGGTGTCCAATCCTTTTGGGAGACTTTACTTTCAATGGATCTGGAAAGGAGTTCCATGTACAGGATAAAGATGTAGGGTGACATGGGGTCTCCATGTCTAATTTCTCTTGTGGGCTTGAAGGGTGGTGTTTTCCCACCATTGACCAGGACAGAGATGGAGCTGGTGCTAATACAAGACATGATGATGCTTGAGAGGTTTGGTGGGAAGTTGAAGAAGATTAGCATCTCTTTTATAAAGGACCATTCTAATCTATCAAAAGCTTTTTCCAAGTCAATTTCAAGGATCATATTGGCTTTTCTACCTTTCATGAACTTGAAGTGGGAGATGTACTCGTGTACATGTTGACACCTAGTTTTTGACCTCCCATAATTATTTTAATCACTCAGAGTCTTTGGATAATAAATAAAATGAGCTATGCACCTTAAAGGGTTTAAATAATTTTTATAAATTATTCAGGCCAATAATTTACTCCTTTAAATTGATAAAGAGGTTTTTTAAGACATCACAAATTATTTAGAAATTAATTGGTACCTTTTATGACATTTAGGAGATACTTGTTAAATTTAATCAAAGAAAAAGCATTTTTAAAATAATCATTTATTTAATTGTTTAGATTGTCAAAAATCAAAATTAACAAGTACATTATCCCCTTCAATTCAAGGAGTTTGAGTAATTAAAATAATTGACCATTTCACCCCTTAATCTCTAATTTTGTATAATTGTATAATTTGTCAAAATTATTTATAATTGTCTTAATTAGGATAATTAATCAATTAGGTGGTCATTATTGCAAATTAACTTTTAATTGTTTAATTATTTTTGTTATGGCCACACTTAAATTAACTAATTCATGGTTTAAGGAAATTGGGGTCATTTTTGTAAATTTAGCCTCTTAATGGCCTTGATTGAAATAACCAAATTCATTGGCTCAAATTAATTAAGGTCATTAGGGTAATTTATTTTTAATTGGATAATTAGGTCAAATATGGCCATAATTGAAATAATCAATCAGATTAAAATCAATTAAGGCCATATTCGCAAAAATTAAGCCCATTTACACAATTGACCGCATTTTTAAATTATTTAATAGGTTAATTATGACCTAATTTGATTATAATTGAAACATTATGATCCATAGTTGATATTTTAGTTTTACCCGCTTATTAAATTACCCACCTTACCCTTTATATACGTGTTATATACATAAAAGGGTCATCCTTATTTCTTCATGACTTGGACCGAGTCCAGTCCAAAATGGACCAAGACCCGGCCCAGTCCCGCATCGGCTTAAGGGGATAATACCACCTTTTGACATTTCATTCATACCAAACGACCCTTATCTCTCCTCTCTCATTCATTTCCCCTTTCCCCACATAAAACCCTAGTAGCCGCCTTTGTTTTCTTTCCCTCTCTCTTCCTAATATGGCAAAGTTTAGAGTACACAAAGCCACAGCAGGCTTTTGTGGGTTCATTTGCGTGAAACCCTCAAAGTTTCAACCTCAAATCCTTTGTTTTGTCCCAAACACGGTACCAATCTTTGTTGCTTTTACTTTTCTTTTTATTTCTCGAATCAAGCATGCGATTTTCTGGATTTTTGATGTTATACGAACTGCATTTTCATTGGCTAATGAGGAAATGCCTCAGATCGACCCAGATCGGTCAGATCCTACCGTGTATGTGTTGTTTTACTTTGAATCTCAGTCGTTAATTCATATATTGAGTGTTTGCATCTGGAAATCTACTTGGTACCACATCAAAATTTCAAGTCTGGGAATAGACTTTGGGGTTCTATTTATAGAACCCCATCCCTCACCATTTGGACAAGTTGGGACAACCTCAGAGCCTTAGTTTGATTATTTAAACTCAAAATTTAGGCTCACAGTAAAATTTTAAAGATTTAGTGTTTTTCTAGGGTTCGAGTCTTCCTTAGTTCTAAAACATTCGTGTTTTTCTTTCTTTTTCTGTGTGGTTTGAGTAGGAGATTTGGAAGCACAAAGGCTCTAAGTTCAACTTTTGACACGGCTGTGGATAAAAAAGGTAACATTTTTATCTTGTCATTGCCTCATTGTATTTTCCTTTGTTTGAGTTTGAATGATGATCTGTTTGATTTAGGAATATTGTTATGCTTAGTTAATTTACCTTAGTATTATTTTCTTTAGTTTTCTCCTGCTTATCTTGACTGTTGAGTATTACAGATTTGAGCTATGTTTGGTCTGAAGTTATTTTGTGATCATTCTCCTGTAACCTTCCTTGTTTAGTTGAATGATGATTTGTTGAAGTTACTAATATGAACATGTTTAGCTTAAGTTGATATCTTAATGATGTTGTGTTGGTTTGTGGTTATTTATAGTAAACATATGGTCATGATTAGTCGGTAGTACTTTTACAAATCAAGTTTAAATGTAGTCCTACTTGGCTTAAGGCCACTAGTGTAATAATTCATCCTTTGTCTTGGTTATTTACTTGAGTAAGACTAAATTAAGAGAAAAATGGGAGAAAAAAATGCTGAAGGGAGCTTAAGTTTAGAAGGATACAGCTTGGAGCTAAAATTCAGGATTGGTTATGATTGCTGAGAATAGACCCTGAGTCATTTGTCATTTGAGAAAATATAATAGTTGAAGTATAAATGGCATATGTTGCTTGTCCAGTTTTAATGTGAATACCTTTTTTGGTCATAAGAAGTCTGAGCTAAATTGCTTTAATCACTAATTAGAGATAGGATAAACTTTGTGAACTATAGTTAACTGACCCTATACCAAGAGTCAACTTACTTAAATATGGACGATCCTTCTATGTGATTTCCTGAACTAGTGAGATCGAGTGTGTTGTGAAGTTTTGTCTAACCTTGAATAATTATGTGCCATTCTCATAGAGGGAAGGTTTGATCTAATCTGTCTTTCATTTGATGTAAACTTAAAACTAGGGACCTCTATCTTGTCTTAACTGTTTCATGAGAGTAGTTCCCTAATTCTGAGAGATAAAAAGGGTAAGGTGAGAAAATAAAAAGGTAAATCTATGTTCTAATTTGTCAAAGTCCTCTATGATGAGCTGTCTGTGTTGTTGTCATGGTCATAACTAGAAATAGACATAAAAGAAGAGCTGCTTTGACCCTTTGTAGTTTAAGCACATATGTGTTGTTTCTTCTGACTTTTGTTTGTTTGTACATCACTTAGTCCATAAAAAAATGAAGAGTCACATGTTGGGGTGCTGCCTAAAACAAAGGGATTACCTACCTAATCTTTGGGTGAACCCTGGTGGTGTGTCACTTAGTTTAGGATAGGGGTGGAAAAGGGGAGTTTGTTTCTGGGAACTAAAGGGTGAGCTTAGGTATGAACTGGAAGTGATGACCACTGGAGCCTTTACTCCCCTTTTACTGAAAGGAAAGTCCAGGAAAGGGTGGGGGTAATGGCCTCACCCTACATTGTCTTTTCTTCAGGACCTGGAAACTCTCATTTCTAAATCTTATTTACTATAACCATGGGATCTATCTGAGGTTTTTACATGACTGTTTAAACACCAGTTTTGAATAATAAGACCTATTAATGAGATTATTGAGCTCCAAGTACTAGTATGGCACATTATGAGAACACAGCTTAATCAACTACCCTTGTGACATGCTTGAATTGTCTGAAAACTCGTACAGATCTCTAAGTGTTAGTTGCAATGACCTTATTCTAAATTCTAGTTATGCTTGCAGATCCATCTATTTGGCTTGTGTGGTTTCTTTCCTTTGAGTTACCGTGTTGTGATATATTAAGTTTATACCCTTATTTAAAACATATGAAGTCTGTGTGTGAAAATCTACCCATGAGATTTGTTGTCTGTTCTTGATGTCTGAGGGCACTAAATTGTTGCATAAATGAGAGGTTTGATCCTTGTTCCTGTAGGCTATTGGTACACTGAATAATGTGGTAAAATCATGATGTGTAATGGTTCATTATTCTAATAATAATCATGGTTAAAAGGAGGGTGTTGAGTGTTAATTAATTAAGGTAAAAGATAAGTATGATGTGGCTAATCCATGAGAGTATCCCTTGTTCCATTAAGAGGTTTGCCTGGTTTTTGCTTTACCCAAGAAGCTTAGGATAACTAACTTTAAAAGGAGGCTCTTAGATCAATAATACATTTAGGAGTTAGTGAAGCTTGAGACCTTAATCTGGCTATGATACTTAGACTAGCTTAACTGTAGAAGTCAGCAGGGTCACTTAGTGGCATGTAGGTTGGTTAATTGACAAGGAAAGGGGATCAGGGAATATATATATATATATATATATATATATATATATATATATATATATATATATATATATATGTATATGGATGGAATGAAGTCACTTAGACCTTGAGGAAGTCTTTTAAATGTACCTTGGGTTGGATTGGGAAGAACCAAGATCAAATTTGGTTCATGGTACCTTTCCCTCAAATAAAAGGTGCCATGGCATACCTCAAGGATATGTGGGGCATGTATGGCATTATGAATATCCCCTGATCTCCACTTCTTATCAATAAACCAAGGAAAAGCATTCTGAGTTAATTAGGAGGCTATTAGAGTGAAGGGTGTGGATTAATAATAGATCATCAGTTGTCAACAATGGATTAGGTGAATTCATTGCTTTATAGGCCTGATCTTCTTTAATATTAAAATGAGACTAAGTAAAGGGAAGGGAAGATGGAATCACCTAGGTCAGTTTGAACCTTGTGTACACATTATCTGTCAAAAGGAAGAATCCTGTCTAGGAAGCAAGCTGTTAAGTGATCTAGATCAATCTTTTAAAAGGGGGCTAAGGCATTGGAACTTAAGTAGAAACCTAAATGTTTGCCATATAGCCTCTTTGTGAATATGAGCATCCTGTTGCCTTTGCATTTACACATTACATTTTAGGACCAGTTTTAACATTGGTTGAGATTTTGTCTTAGAATTTAGTTGTGCGAAGTCTTAAGGTTAATTTGGATTAAGTATTTAAAAGATCACTAGTAATCCAAGTCTATTTGATTACCTGTCTACATGAAATATCTCTGAATCCTGTTTGAAGATCTTGAGTGTATTAAAATGAAGTTAACACCGGTCCTAGTTAATATGTGTGATTGTCCCATGCCTAAAAAAAAAAAAAAAAAAGGTGTGAGTCAAGTTGCTAACCTAAATTCATGCTTAAACCACTAAATTCCTGCATAGTCTTATCTAGAGCAAACTTGTCACGACCCGAGCTACGGGCCGCGACGGGTATCCGGGGCTAACCACCGAACACCACTCACTTACCCTTATCTACTATAATTCATACTATATGCTCGTAATCCGCATGCTCTTGTCATTTTTAAAATACATTAGCCTTTATAAACATAAGCCAATTTATCAAAATAATATATACGTGCGTATACATACAAGCCGTAGGACGGACTACCCACCTTGCGTATCTACGAGCCTCTCTTGGAATACTAGACACACGGACGGGACGGGACCCCGTCATGCCCAAAATAGGAATATACGGATATATGTACCAAAAGAATGATAGCACCTCGGAATATGGAGTGCTCTCAAATCGCCCACTTGCTCTATGGGTGGGATCACCTCCCTGTCTACTGTGGGCATGAACACGGCGTCCGAAGAAAAGGACGTCGGTACGAATATTGTGCGAGTATGTGAAGCATAAACAATAATGAAGCATCGATAAGGCGGAGGAGGCATAAAATAAAGAATTGTCATGGCCGGCCGAATCATACGAAAGATCATATATATGTACTTACTCTCAAGCTTATCATCATCATATCATATGTACATAATCATATATCTGCCCGACCATATAGGTGCGGTGTAATAATCGATAACAATAACATCATCATTGGCACAACGTCGGGCATCACGCCCGAGATATTATCTCGTACCGCCTAGTGGTGTACGCACGTGCCATTTGGCCATGGTGTGTATAAGTACCCCGCCTTGGTGGTGACTGCCCGGCCATAGAGGCGCGGTGTGATATCATCATACATTCATTACATCATACTTATCATAACATGCTCATCAAAATTATGTTTTTCATAACATACTTATTATAATATGTCTTTCATAATATGCGTATCATAACTCATCATAGTATCTTATCATCATATACTTAATATATTACATGCATAGAGACTCTTAGCTATTCATACTTGATCGGGGTGACGTAAGGTCGTGGACCTCCGTTGTCACTATGGAACATTCATACGTATTCGCACTCGCTTGAAGGAACAAGCATGAGGTGAGTGGACATAATGATCAATACCATTTGATTACATATATATATAGCATCATTAGCTTCTTAGGAGCATCATGTCAAAGGCTATAGTATTTCTAGACTTTAGCTTACTATCATAGTCATCGTATGTCTTATCTCGTATAGCTATTCATGAATGAGGATCTTTACTTTCTTAGAGATAGGAACATTCATAAAGGAGGAAATTCGTGTCATATGACTCATGCCTTGGAAAGAAAGGACTAGCCTCGCATACCTTTGCCGCTTTACTATTCTATTGCTCGCTTGTGCTCCTTAAATGCACTCTTATACCTTGATGGAATTCGTATCGACATTAGCTATATAATCGGGAAAACATGTTCTCTAAGCTATAGAAATTTGAACGCTCTCCTTTGTTT
>NC_081353.1:2482778-2498669 GCF_029784015.1 Lycium ferocissimum
TCAAAACCATCCAAATAACATTCAAGAACACTTTAAACAACTTGCACAATGACTCAAACTCTCTAACAAAAGCATCACTCTACCCGAAAACCTCTCCAACCCAACAACCACATGAACACGTTCCTTTCCTTCCAAATTCATAAACTACACCACCGAACCACACTTTAACAACATTATCCTTACAAATTCAAGAAACTACATTAAGGTCACATTAAGCTTTAAATCAGTCCACACGGTTTTAATCTTCAACTTGGATCAGTATACTTCATTTTACATCATAAAATTCATAACGACGACAACCAAAATACTAGACAACATTAGCTCATTCATTACACACCAATTAGCCCTTAGTCACGGCCCAATATCAACATACATAATCTCATGGATTTCATTCATTTTCTACACATTACAACAACACACAAATATGTTAAATTCAATTAGCTCACCACCCTTACACAACATCACACATACACACGGCCAAACACACCCACACACGGCCACAACTTCAACTTCCATATTTCCATGATTTTCATTCATTTCCACACTTAATAACATACATAAACCATGCATAGAATATAAAAGAGGAGATTAAAACATACCTTCCTCTCCCAACTTCTTTCACTCGGCTAGCCTTGTTCTTGCAAGAATAAGAGCTTTGCTTGTTCTAACAACTTTCTCACGTTAAAGAGCACCCTTCAATTGGTAGGAAAGCTAGAAGAAATTATTTTTTTTTGGAATCAATTTTTGGACTTCACTCTTCCATGGTCTTGGCCGAATATGGCCTCTTTCCTTTTCTCTCAAAGCTTCTTGATTTTTCTTGATTTCTCTAAGTGTTGAATGGAACATAAGATGACTAAGTCATCTTTATAAGGCCATATATTGATCATCCATGTGTCCATGGCCCACACCTAAGGTGGCCGGCCACATGGTCCCTTATTTTTTTTTATTTTTTTTTGTTGTATTTTCAACTTTCCAAAAATAGAATACTTTCCAAAAATAGAATTGACCCCAATTGCTTCCTTAATATTTCCATGCCAATAAAGTTATACACAATTTAAGCTTTTAACACCAAAAAAAGTCTCTACTTCATATCTCGGAATGGTCTCGTCCTTAACTTGTCGTGGTTGACTCGGATTATCCCGACGTACAAAATGCGGGATATAACAAACAATAACAACAACAACAATCAAACCCAATTTAATTGAAACAACTCCAATTCAGCCCAATAACAACACCAACGAAATCATGCATTTTCTTACTTCCTATTCCACTTAATAAGAGTTAATCTCTCAATTACAACATCATTAACTCCAATTATACTATAAGAAGAAGAAATCTTACCTTAACTTTAGCTAGAACAGATCCTATAACCACTTGCACCAATTGCACCACTTCTTCTTCCTCAATTTAAATTCTAACGTTGCTGCCTCCTTTAAATGTTTAGAACACCTCTAGGGAATTATAATTTCCTTTCTTTCACAATCTTGAAGCTGGCCGTGAGCTTGGCAGCCATGGCTGTTGATAATTTTCTTTCAATGAAATTGTGAAGATGAAGTGTAACTAATGAGTCATTGCTACATATATATATGCAGCCATCCATCAAGACACGTGCCCCACTTGGGCATGTCATTATCCATGATCCAATTATATTTATCCTTGTTTTAGTGGGGTCCACTTAATAATCTGATTAGGTTAATTAATTTCCCACTTCACTAATGTTCCTACATTAGTTGTAATTAATGAGCAAACCGTGCACTATTAAAATTGGGATTAAAAAGTCCTTGTCTCATATCTCAAAATAATCTTGTCCTTGAACTTATGTCGATTCACTTACAAATAATCCAACGTACAAAAATACGGGATATAATAACTACCATCCTGTCGGAACAACCTATAATATACAATGCCTCACAAGGCCACAACAACAATAATAATGGCCTCACACAACCAAGAAATCATAAAAAGGAAGCATTACGCACCTGAAGACAATGGTATGTCTCTATGAACCTCCTCTGGGAGTGGAAACGAGTGTGGATACCTGGACCTCATATCCTTTTCAGCTTCCCAAGTCATTTCTTCTACATTCACATTTCTGCATAGTATTTTACCAAGATTACATCTCTGATTCTCAATCCACAACCCTAGAACTTGGTAATCTTAGAGGGTAGTAAGAACTTTCTCGTACAGTAACTGTTCTGTAATCCGAATGTTATCAATTGGTACAATTATGGGGGATTTATCAATACACTTGCGGAGCATAAATGTGTAAAAGACTGGATATGCAGATTCCAACTCTGAGGATAAATCTAGTAAGCTTTTCAACCCATCCTTCATCTATTCCTATGAAGTCTAAAGTATCCAAGGCTAAAATCGTCTTGTTTAATAATTCTCATAAATGTCACGACCCAGCTAGGGCCATGACGGGTACCCGGAGCTACCCCGAGCACCACCTATCATACTTAACATCGAACTCATCCTATGTATATATCTTGCTCAACACACCACTCAACCTAGGATGGTCATCATCGCTTCCATACATGTACCATATATAAAAAAAAATATGAGCCTGTGAGGCTACCGAAATGATATACAAATATACACTGAGGGGACCATAAGACATCTACTACCCATACGTATGTATCTACGAGCCTCTACTAGAATCTTTGAGACATAAGGACGGGACAGGACCCCGTCATACCCATGTATGTACACAAAAGAATATAACTAAAATAGCACCTCCGGAGTAGTGGAGTGCTCCTATGCGTCTGCTGATAGGCACCTACGGATTTGCGCCGTCTCCCTGTCTACCTGTGGGAATGAACACAGTGTCCATAAAGAAAAGGACGTCAGTACGAGCAAAGTACTGAGTATGTAAGACATGAGTAATACCAATGATAGGAATAAGAAATAAGGAAATAGAAAGTAGATAGATGCCTCTTTAGAAGAAACACACATGTAATTTCCTTTAACACTTTCATAGATACATATATGCTTTTATACTATTGCTGCGGAACGTGCAGCTCGATCCATATATATCGTGTTCTCATTATACTTATTTGTCTCCATATACGTATATATGTTGTCGTGGAACGTACGGCCCGCTCCATATGTCATATCAACATCATACATATATATATATATATATATATATATATATATATATATATATATATATATATACATCTATACATTACCGCGAAACGAACGGCCCAATCCATTTATTCATATATCCCGCTTCCGGGACGATATCATAATGTGCCAACTGATAAGGTGGTTATGCGTATATAACGCCTCTTCCTTTTCCCCATATCCATATATTCATTAATATATATATATATATATATATATATATATATATATATATATATATATATATATATATATATATATATATCATATACCATAGAAACATATAGAAGAACTTAAACAATTGTTATAGTTACATCGGAGTGACATAAGGTCATATCCTCCGATTATGTTATGGGACACTTTCCATCACTAAGTCTGACCTTGGTGGAACTAGAGTCATAAGGTGAGATAACAAACAATGAATAACGTCAGTGAGATCATACAATGGGATCATTATCATCATAAACATATATCATCTTCCTCTTGTAAGAACTACTAAGACTTATTAGCTTCCGACACGTTGGGACATAAGAGGGTTATGGAAATTTATGAAGAATTTCGATAGCAGAATCATGCCTTTGAAAGAAGGAGGTAAGCCTTACATACCTTGTCTCCTTAGTATACAGATCCCTCGAGTCCTCGTGCACTCTATAAATGATTATCTACATTAAACGAAGTGTCTGAATCAATGATGGGTTCATAACTTATAAGAGAACTCATTTAGACATTTTTTTGAACATTTCATGTGCATGAGATTCATGTAGCTTGTTTCCCTCGGTTCTATACTAGTTCCCTTCCCATCTTCACAACTCACTTATCAATCCAACAACTTCATATTACAACTTTATTTGTGCAAACCAGCCCAACAACATCACAACCATAGCAAGTCTAGAACAATTCATACTCAAGTATAGATAAGAACAAGTTCTAGCACAACTTAAACCTTACTTTCACAATTTCTCCTTCACCCAAGTTACGTAAATGCCAAATAATACTATAAACATGAAGATGTAGTGATAATCTTACCTTCAATCACAAGGATCACTCTAAACTCGAAATTCCTCCACCTCCAAGAATTCTCCAAATTCAACACCACAAAAGGAAGAACAATCTAATGATGATCATGGAATTCTTCATGTTAGAATCACTTAGTTTGCCCTTGATTTTGGTCTTAGATCATAAGAGAACTTGTTGAGAGAGTTTCTAGGTCCAAAAATGATAAAATAATGAGTTAGGGTCAAATTTGGGCTATTTATAGTGGTCCAGAAAATTCTTGTTATATCCCGTATTTTGTACATTGGGACGTTCCGAGTCAACCATGATAAGTTAAGGACAAGATTATTTCGGGATACGAGGTTGAGACTTTTGACTTTCGATTTTGTTTTAAGGCATAAGTTGCTTATGATTTTATTGGTATGGAATATTAAGGAAAATTTGGGGTTAAAAGTGAATTATGAAAAGTTATTAAATTTTCATGAAATGGCCAAGTTTGGCCGTGTGGCATGGTGTGGTTCCCACCCATGGCTTGGCAAATTTTAATTCATCCAAGCCATGTGTGGGCCATGGTACACATGGATGACTCTTATATGTATTTAATAGATGGCAAGCATGATAAATTCATCATCTTTTCACTCTAGAAACTTGGAGAAAACATGGAAGAGAAAGAGAGAGAGGTTCGGCCAAGGTGGCCGAACATGGCTCATGGAAATTGATCACCAAAAATTATTTTCTCCTAGGTTTTCAACTAATTGGAGGGTCCTAAACAACATGAAGTGGTTGTTGGAGCAAGCAAATCCTTTGTTCTTGCAATTCTCAATCCTAGCCAAGTGAAGAACTAAGTGGAAAAGGTAAGGTTCAATCTCCTTTTACATGTGTTATGGATGATTTGTGTATGTTGTAGAGTGTAGAAATGAATGAAATTCATGAAATTGTGATGTTGGTGGTGTGGCTGAATAGTGGGCTGTTTTGTAAGATATGGTGAACAAAATTTATTTAGTATTTTTTGTTGTTGTTGTATGGATTCTAGGATGAAAATGAAGGTTTAATGATTTAAATTGAAGTTGGAGTCGTTTGTAGGTTGTTAAAGAAGATAATGTGATTTCAATATGGTTTCTTGTATTTATGAGAATGAAGTTGTTAATGTGTAGATTGTTGGTGAAGTTCATGAGTTTGGAAGAAAGAAATGTGTTGTTGATGTTCCTATGGAAATTGGAAGGTTTCGGGTTTGGGGTATGTTGGTTGAGTCGTCTTGAATGTTGTGCGGATTGTTGGAAGCATTCTTGAATCTTGTTTGAATGGTTCTGGATTAGTACTTGAATGTATGTGCATTGTTATTGGCTTGATTGTATGTGATTAATTCGAATGTAAGTGGAACGTTGCCGAATTTTGTAGAAAAGAGTTATTGACGTTAGAATGCATTTTGAATTAATTGTTGAGGTTATTAGTATAGTTGTTGGTATTGTTGTTGAAGATTTGGCCAAGTTGAATTCTCGAGGTTGTTGAATTTATAGGGGAGATGCTGCCTAAATTTTCGTAAATGAAATGCTAACTTAGAATTGAATTTCTAAGCGCTTATGACTAATGTTTGGTGCCAAATGACGTTGTTGTAGATTTTGGGAAGCCTAGACTTAAATTCGGATTAGCTTAGGAAGCGGACGAGGTATGTAAAGCCTAACCTTTCTTTCTTTTGGCATGTCTTAGTTGTAAGTAGGCTATGCTACGAGCCTCGGGGTAACTCCATTCTTGCGATCCGAGCATGTCTACGATTCTTATTCACTTCTTAATGTTGGCATTTGTAATGTACTAGAATAATGGTTCTTATGTCTTTGGTATGATTGGATTTCAAAGTTTGCATAAAAAGTTTTATTTCTAAAGGTTTCTATGTCGAAAAAGGGCCGTAACTTTCGTAGACAGAACCGGATCGCCTCTATATGCTCGTAGAAGGTTTTGTAACGTATAATCACTATAACTTCCATAGGCTGGCCCGGAATTGGGTTGACGCTCGTCCGTGGGTCCCGCGACTTTCCTTTGTGTAGTTCTAACGACTTTTGAAAGAACTTAGCATGACTATCGTCTTAACCCTCGAGCATCGATTGCTTACTTACTCATCGAGTCTGTAATGACGATTATGTTCTTGATTTCCATAAGCTATTTCATATGGTTTTGATACGTATCTATGATTTGTAAAGTTCTATTTGATATGTTCCCGAGTGACATTCGGGGGAAACTTGATTTGACTATTCTCTTGGTTTTAAATGATAGTTCGTTTTGACTATTCTATGGAGTTTTTTGAAAAGGTTTTGAATTGCATATGGTTACTCACGACTCTGCTCATGCATATGGTTGTTAAGCTATGTTATCGTGTGCACTATGTTATATTCCGGTGTTATGTTCTTCCGCTTATATTTGGTGTTATCTTTGTGTTATGGCGTTATGATATGTTATGACGTGTGACGGGATGGGAGATATGAAACCCTCGTGTTATGGCGCCAATGACATGTATTCTTGAGCCCCTTGCATGATTTGTATTTTTAAAAAGAAAAAGAGTAAGTACCGATTACTTATTTTCCGTACTACTTGTTCCGATTATGATCCCGTTTACTATATTTCATGCTTTGTGTTATCGGGTTATTGCAATGGAAAGTTTAAGGCAAGGTCATTTTTCTCGTTGTAATGCGAAAGTCGTTGGAAAATATTATTAGTGCGGGTGAAGGGCAAAAATGGAAAATTTGAAAAATGACATTTTGGTAATTTTGTGGAAAGACGAGGGACAAAACGGTAATTTTACAAAAATTCTAGAGCAAGTCATCTTTTGGAAGAAAAACAAATAAGAGAAAATTCTAGAAAAAGAAAAAAAAGAAAAGAGCAAGAAAAGGAAAAATTCTAGAGTAGGGCATGTGCCCCTCACATGCTTGGTTGATATATATATATACATAAGATGTCATCTTTTCTAATTAAGAGAAAGAAAGAAAGCAAGAAAGGAAAGGAGAAAAAAAAAAAAAGAAGAGGGGGTTCGGCAGAGACATTCGGCCGAACCAAAATTTCCCCTATGATGGTCATGGGAAAAATTGTTTCTTCAATCTTTTATATCAATTGGGAGGTCCTCGTTAACATGATCGTTGGAACAAGAAAACCCTCGTTTGCTATAACCGCTTCTAGCCGAGAAGAGAAGTTGAGAGAAAAGGTAAGGTCCTATCCTTCTCAATATGTTTTATAGGTGTTTATACATGTTGGTATATAGAATGAATGGAGTTTATGAAAATATGGTGTTATGTGGAGTAGGAGAGATGGCCGTGCGTGTGTGTGTATGTTGTGTTGCGTTTTATTGTTGTTGTTGTAATGTGTTGAAACTAATGAAATTCATGGAAGTGGGAAAAACATGTAAGTTGGCCGCGAGTTATACATGGCATATATGGCCGGGTGTGTGTTGATGAATTATGAAGGAATGGTGAGGAAGTTTTATTTAGTAAGTTGATTGTCATCATAATGTATAGAAATAAATAGAAATTCATGAAAATCTATGTACCATGGTTGTGGCCCGCTATGATGAATTATTTATTTGGTCTAGTTGATGTCGTTGGAGATTCTATAATGAAAATAATATTGTTGATGTATGGAGCGGTATATTGATTGAATTGTTTGAAATGTTATGATGTGTAAGAAAAAGTGACATAAAAATTGGCATTATCGATGATAGTTTGGGGGATACGTTGAGATCTGAAACCTTGAAATTTCGTAGCTTATAAGTGGACTTGTATGAAAAGTTAAGGCAAGCACAAGTCAATGAATCTAATGTGGGTCCTTTTGATATTAGATAAACCCTCTTTGAGATGAACAGAGTGTAGCTAGCAATACAGTATGTAAGGCTTTTTTTTATGGCATGTCCCTTAAGTTTGACATAGTTGAGAAAATCCCTTGGTCTCTCGAGTCCTTTATGATTCTGATTTATGTCATACGATGTTAGTATCATTAAGTTGTGTTTAATGAATTATAAGAAGGTTCGTGACTAAAAGAGTTATATGAACAATCTAACTTTCATATCTCGATTTTTGGGCCCACAATTCCTAATACCCTCCTTATGTATGTACTCCGTCGTATGGTGGCCCGGGCATTATCATCTCCGAAAGCTCGTAAGTTCAATGTTCCCGATTTACGTGAATGATCTCGGACGTTTCGATATATATTTCAATATGATACGCCTTAGCGTCCCTACTGATGAAATTTGCTCCCGATTATCGGTAAGAATATTCGTTTGTCGAGTCCGGATTTTATATGCATATGTTTTCGCACATGCTCGTGTAAGGCTCAATGTATCTTTCACCGAGTCCCGGCCGGGGCATGTTATGATCTCGTGTGTACGCGATACGATCCCGATTCACCGAGTCCGGCTGTGACATGTTATCGTGCACTTCGCATTATTCACCGAGTCCCCGTCGCGGGCGGGACACGTTATCCGCGTACTTACGATTTGACGGTACGGGGATGGTCCGACGCATATTATGATTATTCACCGAGACCCGCGAAGAGAGGGCGGACACGTTATGTATACTTGGCACATGATTCGATATGCATGATTCTATTTTTACCGAGTCCCTCCTCGCAGGGCCGGACACGTTATATGCATCCGTGATCCATGACTTTGACATACATTTATGTCGCTTTATTATATCTTCCGAGAGTATGAATCGTCGACATAGATTCCAGACATCCGACTCGGAACACGAATCCGTTCGATATGACCGTGATTACGGGTCCGTTCGATATATTACGTGTTTACAATCCGTTCGATATACTCGTACGTCTCGCTCCGGCGGGTTTGGCGGGTACGTCGGTTGCCTTCGCGTACTTTGATTCGTCTACGATTTTCTGTTATACTTCCGTACTTTACTAAGGACATCGATTACGGTGTCATTTACCCTATTTCAGATTTCGGTTTTGATTATGCTTTGTTTATAGTTTTTTGGCTTTACATACTCGCACATTTTCCGTACCCCCCCGTTATCGGGCCGCGTTTTCATGCCCGCACCTGAGATGAGTTGAAGATATTATGGTGAGTACCGTCGATCCGGAAAGTATGTACGTTGTGTCCGCCGGATGACATTAGAGACTTTGGCACAGTGTTGTGGGTATGATGTGTCGTGCACCGGCTCTGTCGTGTGTAATGACTTTGTGAAATATTTTGGCAAGTTTGAAAGATTATATGTGCACAGGAGTCCGTGGGTTCACTCGGCCTCGTATGTCGGGGGCGTGACACTTTGTATACTCCGTACATATTTCGTACCGACCCCCTTTCTTGTCCGGCAGTATACTCGCTTTGGTGATCCGGCCTTAGGATTTCCACTCGGCTATTTTGGAGTGCTCCCTTGTTCCGGAGTCGTGTTTTGTACGGCATTCTTCCGATGCATATGTATGTGTCTATTTATGGGTACGGCGGGGCCCCGTCCCGTCATATGATTCTCGTTATTATTCTTGTGTGTGTAGACACATATGTGTGGGTTGCGGGTAATCGCCGTTCGGTTGTGTCCGTATGATTTGTGATCTCGGACATATTTTGATAGCCTTACCGCTATGTGTGATATCATGCGCTGAAAGATGTGACTGTGGTCTGTATATGTATATATTTGTGACAGATTTGGGGCGACGTTTCACTTTTCTGTATGTACAGAATCTGGTTATGTTAGCTATGGTCTGACGTCTGGTCTTTGTATATGTATAATCTGTTTGTACGCTAATTATGGTTAACAGGTGCGTATGAGTGCCCAGCTCGGGCACTAGTCACGGCCTACGGGGTTGGGTCGTGACAATTCTGGACCGACACAACATGCGGCGAGCTTTGCTAGATGCAAAGTGTTCTTTGCTAAACGCATGTTGTGTCGCAGACCTTGCAGAATCACAAAATTTCACTGTCACACTTTGTCACGCGAATCGCGTGGCCGCAAAGCGCGCTTTGCTGCTCGCATGTTGCGCCACAAAGTGCGCCAGAATGTGATAATTTACCAAACTTCCACCGCAACTTAACTCCGATGATCCGACGAGTCTTAAACCTTCCCGAGGCTTACTAAGCATGGTTTTACTCCATTATATACTCAAGATTGACATATCTATCCCCATGACCTCGAAAAAAATTTATCCTACTTCCCAAGGCTAGAATAATTAGCATTTGGCGAAACTCAACGTATGAAAAATGCGAGGTGTAACAATAAATCTCTTCAGAATGAAATTTCGAAACTCAAACAATCTGATGCTATCCCATTCTTATAAAGCTTCATACGGGCTATCTGGGTATGCAAATACCAAACCACACTAACTAGTCATCCCGACTTCCGTACAGGCCTAACATACATGTTTTTAACATATTTTGGGACATCTGAAAAGCGTGCTCTACCTACCTGCTTATCTCAAAGTGGAAGTAAATACTGGGGTAATCTATATGCTTCAGGTTTCTGTGAATGTGTTGATCCTCAGACGCTAGTAGAGAACTAGGCATCTTAACCAAATAATTCCATATATAGCATACATGATCCCTTACAATTATAAAATTTGTACTGATCATTCCTTCATTCCTCAATGACATATCCATTTGTTACTGCGATCACTCAGACTTTTTGTTTATTTATCAACAAATCTCGAACTCTATAATATTTCCTTTATATCGGTCACTAAAGTCACGATATACCTTTGTTTCTTCTGAATAGACCACTATTTTTAACACAGGGTCGGTTCTGATATATCAGGAATCCATCTTGCTGAGATACTCTGTCACGACCCGACTAGGGGCCATGACGGGTAACCGGGGCTAACCACCGAGCACCACTCATTCTATTGCTTATCGCACTCATCTTGCTTTCATTTGTTAATCTCATGCTCATGATCATAAAAAAGCCATTTTCACTTTGAAACATAATTACCTTTATATACATAAGCGCTTTGCCTATCAAAACATTACATATATACATGTGGGAAAGAATCGTGAGACCATACTACCCACACATGCGTATCTACGAGCCTCTACCAGAGTACTAGACATATGGACGGGGCAGGACCCCGTCATGCCCAAAACATATACATACACAAAAGAATAAATCAATGGCACCTCCGGAACAATGGAGTACTCTCAAAGTCTGCTAGTAGCTCCTACGAGTCTGGATCACCTCCCTGTCTACCTGTGGGCATGAACACAGCGTCCAAAGAAAACGGACGTCAGTACGAACATTGTACTGAGTATGTAAGGCATGAATGAAATGAACATAATAGAGAAATCATAAGGCATGAGATGAAGAAATAACCTGCTTAACCTTTAAGAGTAAATGCATTTTATACTTATTACATTTATTATCATAACACACATATCATCGTAGCACATATACCATCATCGTTAACCCGCATCCGAGTAACCATCATATGCCGCCCACTAGTGGTGTCATGCCCGGCCCTCTAGGCTCGGTGTAAACATAGCAGCCCGCCTTAGCGGTGACATGCCCGGCCATTTAGGCACGGTGGAATCGTATGCAGCCCGCCTTCGCGGTGACATGCCCGGCCAATTAGGCACGGTGGGATCGTGTTGTCATATATAATCAACATAAACTTATCATTATCATACATCTCATAGGCATATCCTGACCTTATCATAACCTTAGCATCATCATACATTCATCATTAAACATACATTAAAGCTTGAAGGTAACTATGGCTATGTCGGGGTGACATGAGGTCGTGAACCCCCGACTATGTTATGGAGTGATCATAATCGTCATATCTCACCTTGAAGGGACTAACATTTTAAGGTGAGTGCACACAAGGAAAAGCATTAATGAAACCCTACTTAGGATCATTAACCTCATGGACATCGTACCTCACTTTAAGATTCTTTGTACTTAAACTCATCATCATCATTATCATGCTCGTATCGTATCTCTTTTCTTTATCTTATACATATATAGCTCGTCACAGTCATGGACTCATAGTTTCCTTTATTTAGGAAGATCATGGGAAAATAGGAGGATTCATGCCATAGGAGTCATGCCATAGAAGGAAAGGATTAGCCTTACATACCTTTTCGTTTAGCTATTCTATCGTTTGATCGTTCTCCTTTGATGCTCGCGTTTCTACCTTCAAGAGAGTTCGTATTAACATTAGCTAATCGATTACATGAACATGCCCAACTAAAGCTAGAGAAAATTTGGGCAGCATTTCCTTTGTTTATACTACTTTCCTCATATCATATATCAACTCCCAAACATCTATAATAACGTTCACAATATTATAACCAACAATCTTCATTCATCCACATTTCTCACATTTCACAATTTCACTTCAATTCATCCCTAATCATGGTCATAGTTCACTATTACGTTTTCTCTCATATAATGCTTATCCCATGTTCTAAATGTCATTTATAACATACTTACAATCACAACATATCAATATTCATGACTCATTCCAAACTACTACTCAAAATCTCATTATTCTCATCTTTGTGACCCATTTTCTATCTCCTTTCGTAATCCAAGTCTTTCAACATCTCAATACCTTAAACAATATGAAATGATCATAATTCTTACCTTAGATAGTGTAAGAATAAGCCTTGAGTGTAAATACTCCTCTTGCACCAAAATCCTAGTTCACTTCCATTAGAATTCCTTGGATTGGATGAACTTCAATGAGTTTCTTACACTTGATTTTGTTGGTTTGATGAAGTTGATCACAAATCTCTCTTGAGTTCTTGTGGATGAAGAGTGGAGAGCTCTCTAGAATGTTCTTGAAGTGTGGAGAGGAGAAATGAAATGAATTAAATGGGATGGGGTCCTTTTATTAATTTTAGAAGCTGTCCCGACCAGATTCTACGGACCAACATATGGTCCGTATAAATTATACTGGCCGTAGATCTGGTCCAGTGAAAGACCCATTTTGGTCACAACATATGGTCTAACATACGGCCAGTATGTTGGGCCGTATAATGCCCAGTCTTTCCAAACTCTTTCTCGTCGACTCGTTTGATCTGCTATCCTTATGAAACCTTCTTAACACTTGTTTAACACTTCATTAACAATCTAAGGGACATTATAACCCTTCTCCAAGGCATCGTTAAGCCATTATTAACTCATTACTCGTAAATCGTCTTCCGATACATAGCATATACCTTGCCTTTCTTGGCAACTTCCTTCTCCTACCTCGAATGTCTTTGAAATCTCATTTAGAATCATCAAATGTTATTTCTTACTTACCAAGACATCGTATACTTCGTGCCCTTCGTTAGTCTATTCACTGTACATTAACGAGAAATTTTCTGAGGTGTAACATACTCCTTCCTGATTCCTCTTTCAAGTCCGAGCTTAAGAGATATATCATATCTACGATACTATGTCTTTACCAATATATACTATGTCTTGCTATTACTATTCTCGACTACGCTACACTTCACCCGTTGAAGGTCTTTAGCAATCTTGGCAAACTTCTTGTATACTTATATCATTTCTACGGTATACAATTCTATACCCTTCTACTATTTCCTAGAATAAACATATCCATTCCGGTTCTAAATCCATTCTTATTCATCTTAATGCCATAAAGCTGCCTTACCCGAACTTACTTCTCATTATCCTTTTCACTATCGCTACTAGCCTTTAGTTCCTTATTTAGGTCCATCTCATTCCATTTACTTACAACATGACTTTAATTCTATTACATCCTGAATATTCTATGCCTGGAATTCTCATATCGTCATAAGCTATCGCTTCCATATAATCATGCACATTTATTCCTTTTCATCATAAGCTGTTATCATCAAGTACTCGCGTGCCTTCAGATGGTTCATTTCCGCTTCAGCTCCCTTCTATTGTTAACTCCGCATCCTTCTTTTAACAAAGACGTTACTAGATTCTGACTCGAATGCTTTTGTCTATAATGCTTTCCCTATACAACACTTTACCAGTCGGTATGCGCTATTGGAATCTCGTATCCACACGACTAGGTTGAGGTGGCTGTTTCACTTAATGTCATGACCAAATCGGAGGGCCGCGACGGGCACTCGGTGCTAACCCACCCGGGCACCTCTTAACATACTTTCACATTTACATCTAGGTGGGCCACATAGCTAAATCATACTTTTCACCCATTATTCATACTAATCCCATTGGGCAACGATGCATATATATATACCACCATCAATAACAATACCCATATCAATGTACATAAGCCGACGAGGCTAACAAAATGATATACACAAGACTAGCCGACAAGGCCAAATACATCTAACTATATACACATGTCTACGAGCCTCTAAGGAGAGTATGTCATATCATATAGACGGGACAGGACCCCGCCATGCCTATAAATATGTACACAAAAGAATAAATACCAAAAGTTGTAGCTCCGAATGAAATGGAGCTCCGCTATGTAGTCCCTGAGTAATAAAGCTATGGATCAAGTCTGTCTCCCTGGCCACCTGCGGGCATGACGCAGCGTCCACAAACAAAAGGACGTCAGTGCAAAGAATGTACTGAGTATGTAAAGCATGATCAACATCATTATGAAAGCATAATAGACAACATAAGAAATAGCAAAGGATGGGAGATAGTAGTATCAGCTTTTCATAGGGACTTCCCATTTCTAATGCGTGATTGTGTACATACATCCATATCCGTATCCGAACTCGTTTACATTCCATATCCATATTCGTATTTGTAGTGGTATTTCCATTCATACTCGTGTTCATTTACATATTCATATTCATAGAATTTCCGTATTCATAGCATATTTGTATTCATATTCATATCATATACATAGCCATATCATGTACATAGCATTCCCGACCATGAAGGTTCGGTGTTTCACATACCCGGCCATGGCAAGGCTCGGTGAGTATACATACCTGGCCCTACCAGGGCTCAGGGTTACCCGTACCCAACTGCAGTGGTGCGCGCGCAATACATATCATACCCGGCCTTATAAGCTCGTGTTATATCCCGTATTTTGTACATTGGGACATTCCGAGCTAACCATGATAAGTTAAGGACAAGACTATTCCGGGATACGAGGTTGAGACTTTTGACCTTCGATTTTGTTTTAAGGCATAAGCTGCTTATGATTTTATTGGTATAGTATTATATTAAGGAAAATTTAGGGTTAAAAGTGAATTATTGGAAGATAATTATTTTTCATGAAATAGCCATATAAGGCCATGTGGCCGTGTGTATGGTGTGGGCCCTTTCACAAAGCTTGGCCAAATTTGATTAGTTTAAGTTATGAGTGGTACATGTGTTCACCTTATATTTGCCAGCTTTTTATATATATAGAGGGTGGATGACTAGCAAGCATATTATTCATCTTTTTCAACTCAAGAAAGTTGGAGAAACATGGAGAAAAAAAAAGAGCATATTCGGCCAAGGTTGGCTGAATTTGATGCCTCCAAATTGATCAAAAAAAAATATCTTCTTCTAGCTTTTCTACCAATTGGAAGGTCCTCTATAACGTGGAGTGGTTATTGGAACAAGTAAACCATTCATTCTTGCAAGACACAACCCTAGCCAAGTGAAGAACTAAGTGAAAAAGGTAAGGTTTAATCTTCTTTTCATATGTTATGGATGGTTTATGCGTGTTGTAGTGTGTGGAAATGGATGAAATTCATGAAAATTAGGTGTGTTGGGTGCTTGGCCGTAGGGGCTGTTTTGGCAGGACATGAATATAATAAGGATTGTTATGAAAATGAGCAAGCCTAGCGAGGAAGTGACTAAAAGATATGACGTGATCTATGAGACTAAAGTA
>NC_081353.1:2498769-2585563 GCF_029784015.1 Lycium ferocissimum
CCTTTTTTCCCCCGGTCTTTTTTGAGTCTAGGAGCGAATCTAGTGATAACTTAAAGATTCAGAATTCTAAAACAAATGCATTTGATTGAATTGTTGTGCATTTGGTTGAAAACTTTTTTTAATCCGTTGGGGGGGTTGACTTAGTAAATTAGACTTCCGTTGGGAATTCCGAGGCCGCGGGTGAGTCCGTAGCCTGTTTTTACTTGTGTGTGCATGTCTGGTTTGTGTACGTAGGGCCTCGGATTGATGTTGGGATTTTGGGTAAAAACTTGGCAAAAGGCCAGAGGTTACTGGTCCTGGTGCGACCGCCGCAGCGGATGCGACCGCTACAGCGAGTCCGCCATAAAGAGTGGTGGACCTCTATTGTGGGACCTCTACGGCGCAGTCTTGACCGCTATGGCGAGTACGCCAATTAATGAGGTCCGTCGTAGCGGTGGATATTACTGCTATAGCGAGACCGCTATAGCGAACCTAGTGACCGCTGCAGCGGTCGACGGGATGCAGAAACCCACTTTTATATTGACAATTTCGAGTCATTGGTCTCATAACTCTAAAAAAACAGTTTCCAAGAGAGAAAGAGGCGAAATTATTCCATTGGTTGGTGAAGGCATCTTTGAGGGTAAGTCTTAATCTTTACTTTGTTCATTTCCCTTTTCTTCTTTAAGTTCCATGACTAGTCAAGGTTCTTTAATGGTGAATGAAAATCCTAGAAAACCCTAGAATTAGTAAACCCTTGAATAAATGGTGGATTGTTGATTTCATTACTGTTCTAGCATCTAGGAGGGTGGGTTATCAATTTCTAGGATGAGAAATTGATTAATTATGGTGATAATTATATATTGAGACTTAGGGTTCCACCCAAATGGGGATATTGCCTAAAATCTGATTTGAAAGGGTTTAAGCGATTAGAAAAGCCATGAATACGAAGACTATGATTGCAGTGGTTGAGGGTAGGATAAATTCACCCTTAAATTCTGGTTTCACCCGTTCGAAAAGGTTAGGATTATTTGGGATCTTCTTTCCCAATGTTGATGCTTATTTTGACTAGATGGCTTGTTGCTTACTTAGCGTTATATTGCTAGACTTTGAGCGTTTCGAGACGTTACGAAGGGAAGCTCTAACAGAGTAGCTTGCATTGTTTCAGTTCTGCATCTGAGGTAGGTTATGGTTAACTTGAGTTAGACTTTGATTAGTTGATTGTCTATGTAGTAGAATTGATGGGAGAAAGCAAGATTAGGTCTTCAGACATGATGTCTGGTTGGATATTACTTAGGTTGGTATGATTTCTGATTATGTGGGCTTGTCACCATTACTTTATAAATTGAAACCTGAGGTGTAATTGTTATGATATGGGAAGGAAGGGGTTGATATATACACTTTTGTTGTTTGAGATGACTTATGCAATTATGCTATTGTGGATTTGATTTATTTGAGTCTTGTTATGTTACACCTTGGAAAAATTTCGTGTTGCTTGCATTATGAGTAAACAAACGCAAGCTCAAAGTGGACATGAAGTCCTTACGAGATTAGGGAGGATATCTAATAATTTTTAGTGTGTACCATAAGGTTTCAGAGTCAAATGAATCGATGTAAGCATGCTCGTTGAAGGATTAGAGTTGGTGTCATATTTTTGGGAAGAATTCGTATCATTTGAGTAATACATTGCTTAGAATTATCTTGAGGGAGAGTTACAGGGCCCCTTAGATGGCTAATGAAGTTTTATACAAGTGCCAAGAAAGGTTCCATAAGGATTGGAGGTCAAACGAATTGAGAAGAACGCTTTTTCGCGAAATCAGGGAAAATGGGGCAATATGCGGCAGCATACTCAGTATGCTGAGCCGTATTGTAACCCCCAGTACCTTTAACCTAAGCTTTGACCATGATTTGAGACTTAGAAAACCAGATAAAGAATATAGGAATTGGAATTTCCTCTTCAGTTGTAAGATGGGGGTTTACGCCCATGAACAGTGACCGTATTTCAGTATACAGCCCCTATTTCAAGTCGTAAGTTGGCACCAAAGATCACTGAGCATTCTGGAATTTGGCATCAGGAGATTTCATTGTTAAATACGGATCATTTTTTGAAATATAGCCCGTATTTCAAATCGTATTTGGAATTTGGGAAAACTTCCTTGATGAGAGTTGTAGAGCTTTGAAATACCTTTCTAACGGTATATTATGGGGGTCAAACGGACTTCTGTGCAAAGAGATATGACCATTTTACTAAAGAGTCGTAGTGCAGTCCAAACAGAATATGGACCGTATTTCAAAATACGGCCAGTATTTTGCTGGGCGTAAAATTTAATATTCCAGAACAGTATATATTCGTCCATATCATTCCAAATCATTATTTTTCATTCCTTCAAGCCCTAGAACGACCTCCTACCCTCTCCCATCATCAAGAACACCAAGGTAAGCCTATTCTAATCATTCTAAGTCAATTCTAATATATATTCTTGTAATCCAAACAAGAAATCATCATTCTTAACCTAGGGTTTTCAAGAAAACCCATCTCAAGGTTCAAGGTTCAAGATTTTGGAAATCTTCTTCAAAGTTCAAGTCTTTAATTCAAGTTTTGGAGCATTACCAGGTATGTGGAGTTACTATCTACATGTCGAACATCGTTGTTGTTCCTCATTTTAATCCATAAAGTATGAATCTTTACGTAAAACTGTGGTTTCTATACCATGCTCATAACAACCCTAGGTCCATGTCCCATGATTATATTATGTATGAATTGCTATTATTACATCATTGTGTTCTTAATAACTCCATATGATTATTGAGAATCGATACGTAATCAATGAAAACCCATATATCTCATTCCATGGGTTCTTACATGCAAGTTATGATATGCTATGATATTTTTCAAGAAAATACTATGTTTTGAAGTTCATGCAAGCAAGTTATAATTCATGATGTCCACGTACAAGCAAGTTGGCGATTCATAAAATCATGGGCAGCAAGTGCCTTATCGTTGTTACATGTTAATGTTTTTGGGAGTTTAAATTAATTACGAAGGCTTGAAACTGACTGGAAACTATATGTAGCCACCGTAGGATGAGGATTGCTCCACCCATGCTTAGGAAGATCTCTCATAATGACTAGATCCTTTCATAATATTATTAAATCTCATGTCCCCCGCAAGGTATGAGTGTTCGCGTTGGTGACGCAAGTATCGCACCATGTGTCGGTTATATTCACCGCCTCCAGACTGCGATACTTTACTCATGATATATATGTATATGTACTCATGTTCATGATCATGTTTCAGTTCATTCTTTATTATGTTATTTCCATATCCCATGTTATTTCAATCAGTTGCTTTACATACCAGTGCATTCAATATGCTGACGTCCTCTTTTATTGGCCAAGATTGCGTTTCACGATGCGAGATCGATGCATGGGATCTATATATCTCCATAATAGGACATCATTCGTATCAGCTTATTGGTGAGCCCCATCTCATTCGGGGTTTAGTCAACTCTTTATTTTATGATTAGCTATGCATCTAAGGTATGCTGGGGGCTTTGTCCCAGTAAGTATGTTTTCCATGTTCAGACTTATGTTATAGGTTTCATATACTAGACAAGTCAGTTATGTTATGTCAGACATTCGGAGTCGTGCAGCAATTTTGGCTCATTCATGTTATTTTAGCACTCATGTTTAAATAAGTATTTTGATAAAGTGTTAAGATTTATTGCATTTTATAAAGGCTCATCATGCATCACATTATATTCCACTCGTATTATTTATGTATCTGCGGTGATTAAACGAAGCCATGTGGGTCGCTCGGTCACATACAAGTGGGAAGGCCCAAGCCACGTGTTACGCTGGAGCCATGGTTCGGGCGTGATAAAAACAGTATCGAGCCCTAGGTTCAAGTGTATTAGGGAGTCTATGAAACCGTGTCCAGTGGGTCACTTTATATGTGTGAGGGCCCCATACATATAAACAATTGACCATCAAGACATTCAGGATTGTCTCACTTCTTTCATACTCTAGATCGTGGAGTTAGAGCAGTACTTCAGGAATCCTTCTAACTCGTCCGAATTACGTATTTCAAAAAATGCCTACGAATCCAAATACACCGGAAAGACTCTGACCCCTCTGTATGATACTAACAGGCAAAATTTCAAGCTAAGACATCCCCGAATTCCACGGAGGCTGGCAGACCGGCGGTCCCAACTGCTCCTACGGCTACACCTCCTAACACTTCAGACATAGATGTTAGAGAAGCCATCCAACTGCTTACTCAGATCCTTGCCAACCAGGCACAGCGACAAGAATTTGCCCCTAGCCCAGGTGCTAGTAGTAGGTCAAACAGCTTGAGAACTCAGATATTCTTGCGGATGAAACCTCCAACTTTCACAGGGACTAAGGCTAAGGAGGATCCGCAGAACTATATTAATAGGTTGCATATAGTATTTCGATGTGTGTGTTGGCATGCGCGAGGGGGGGGGGCGAGTTTGTGGTGCTTTTCAAGCTGTGGATGTTGCTGCATAACTGCATGAGACATGAACAATCTCGAGGGGAGGATGCATCTTCGCTACTTGGGACAAGTTCCAGAACGCTTTCAACAGCCACTTCATGCCTATCGAGTTCGGGAAGTAAAGCCTGTAAATTTGAGAGAGGCTGGAGATAGGGTAACTTAATCGTTCAGTACTATCTCAAATTTATTTAAGTTATCCGGATATCTCACATGGTTCCCGACATGCGGGCAATGGTTAGAAGATTTGTACTGGGTTGAAACTGTTATATCTCGCATTTTATGCGTATTCGGAAAAATTGGAAACAAGTCGGAATGGTACGAATTAAGGTTCTAATTGGATTCTACTTGGTGTGCATGGGATGTTTAAGGAAATATTGACGTATTAAGGAAGGTTAAGGACATTGCAATGTATCGATTTTGTTTGGTTCATAAGTGGGCTATGGAAAATGTAGATGCGGAAATATCGGAAAAGACTAAGGGCAAAATTGGAATGTCGGAAAATGGTTTCATGAATCACCAAAATGTATGGGCTAAGGAATTGGGCTTGGAAAAAAATAAAAAAAAATAAGAGGCCAAACCCCGACCCGTGGGAGTGGCGGCCATGGCGTCAAGAGGTGACAAAATTTAATTAAGTCATGTGACATGGTCACATGACAACAAATTATTTAAGGGGCATGAGAGTTCATTTAATTTCTAAGCAAGACTTGTCAAAGAAAGAAAACAAGAGCAAAACAAGAAAAAATAAGGGCCGTTCTACAGCCGGGCTGCAAATTTCACCCCTCAAAATCTTGATCCAAAAATTAGTTTCTTGTGGTTTTCCTACTAAATTAAGTGCCCTCTACAACTTGGTGTGGTTGGTTTGGAAGAAAGAAGGCTTGTTTCTTCAAATGGACAACTTGCTCAAGTAAAGAAGATTGAAGAAAAAGGTAAGGATTCATCCTTTTAATTATGTTTTGAAGGTTTGTTTGTGTTGTAGCATATGTAAATGGGTAGAAATCATGAAAATATGGAAGTTGTATGGAAGGTGTATGTGGCCGAATGCATGTGATATTGTGTAGTGTAGTTATGTTGAATTTTATGTTGAATTTTTGTTGTGACTATGATGGAATTGATATTGGAAATGGAAGTTGGATGAGTTTGGTGAAAGCTAGGGAAATTTCATGTTGGCCTGTGAGGTTATGTATGAGGAAATGGAAATGGTTTAATGTTGTTTAGTATGTCAATTGTGTTATTGTGATCCTTGTAATGTAAATGGAAGTAAAATGATGTAAGTTTGCATTGAAGTGGAATGTAGGAACTTATGTCGTATTTTTATGATTTTGCGTCCTTATGATAATTGAGTTGTTAAGGTGTGGATTATGATGATTGTTGATGAATTTGGAAGATGGAAATATGTTATGAATATGTTTGTCGAAGAATGGAAGTTTTGGACGAGTTATGGTTTCGGTGGAAAAATTTGTGTATTTTGCGAATAATGTGTGAAATCATATGAAATGTCTCCAAATGATGTTGGGATGATCTTGGTAAGTAAATGAGTATGTAAACATTAACGTTGGTTTGAAATGTGAAGTAGTTGGGAAGTTGTTGCCTTATGTTGAAAGAAGACTATTCGTGTTAGTTTGTGATTCTTGTTGTTGATTTATGTTATTGGTTTGGTTGTTGTTGGTATTTGGCCGAGTTGAATCTCGGGGGTGTCATGTTTATAGGGAAGTGCTGCCAAAATTTCGGTGGCAGAATAACAGAAACCAAAGGTTGAAATGTCAAATCTCATGAATAGTAACCGGTAAGAATGACCGTTTACGGACATTTTTTGACGAAACGGGATTGGATCTTTGGCGATCGTGAAGGAGACGTGAAAGGTATGTAAAGCTACCCCTATTCTTTATTTGGCACGTCCTAGACCTATTAGGGCCGAAAAACGGAACTTTAGGGATAACTCGTTCCCGTAAATTCGAGTTTGATTTTGAATACTATTCACCAATACAATTGAATCATAAAAGCTTGCTTTGGATATAAGAATGCTTCAACCTCCGTATCTTTTGCAATGAACTCCGAATCGCTTCGAAACTTTCCCAAATAACTTTATGAAGCCGAACATATGAAATTCCGTCCGCCACCTCAATTGACCGTGGGCCCCTTATTCTCGATTTTACTCTTTTGTACTCACGATTTGTCTTGACGAGCGACTTTTAAGAAATGTTTTAGCTACTAAACAAAAATCATTTTAAATATTCCATTAAATCTTATGAAACGTTTTGATATGTATCACGACTCCGAAAGTTCCATTTGACATAATCCGCTCGTGATGTCCGAAAGGTACGTACTATGACTACCGATTTCATTGACTTGATTCGTTATTCGATATGCCTCATTGAGTCTACGGAAATTTATATGGTATTTTTATTGCATTAGTCTCTCACTACTCCACTCGTGGATGCTCGAATGTTTCCCCAACTGAGCCGGGCCGATATGTTCTCAAGCGCTTTCCTCTGCATTGTTCGCCGTGCCTCGATGTGAGGGGGCAGGTATGATATGTACATAGGGTCCGAAGTATGATGTGCCATGTACATATATTTGATATCCGATCCGATTATGTTGTGATGTGGCCACTTGGTGTGTTACGATTTGTTTCGGAGATATTCCCCTACTCAAGTATGATGTGTTTTGGCGCGGGACGAAGGGAGCGCCTCCGTTCGTTCATTAGTCCCGCCGCGGGGCCGACTTTTGCATATGTTTTACCGTATGCATTACTTATGATTTTTTGATGCATTTTTGATTCCCTATGTATCTTATGCTTCCTCCGCACATTCTCGTTCGATTTTGATTTTGTTTATTACGTCCTTACTCGCTTATATTCAAACATTTTCCGTGCATCGACCCCTTTCTTCGGGGTCGCACGTTTCGTGCCGCGCGAGTACGTACGACCGATGTGTGGATCCGTTGCTTAGGTTATCTCGCTCGGTCATTGAAGTGCTCCTTGTCCTGTGAGCCCGTATTTGATGTATGATATTTTCGCTACATATGTACGTATTTATTCCGGGTGCGGCGGGGCCCCGTCCCGTCATATGATTATGTTTGTTCGGTGAGGTCTGGCAGACATGTAGTGTGGGTTCTGTATATGCTCGTGAGTGTTGCGTACGATTGTAGCTTAACTATGTTTTGTGACGGCCCTATCGGCCTTCGTGCGTCATGCCCACTGGACCCTGTTAGATTATTATCTCTGCTTATTTGTGATATTTTGCTAATTTAGGTTAAGGTACGTATGAGTGCCCAACTAGGGCACGTGTCGCGGCCTACGGAGTTGGGTCGTGACAGAAACCCTAATTGTACAGAGATGGCAAGACTGCTGCTCAGAATGAGAAGATGACTATCTCTAAGATCTTGGCGTTTATGCAAGGTAATGATGCTGAACTGAAAGAGGAGGAAGCTCTGTAGAAACAAAGGGATAAAGAATTCAATAAGAAGGCTACATCTTCAGGTAGCTTTAGTCAGGAAGGAGGTAGGCAGTTCTTTAAGAACAGGTCAGCAGGACCTGCTCCATCTACAGCTAGTGCCCCCGTACCCAAGTTCTAAAGAAGCAGAACTTCAGACCATTGAGTTCTTATTCTCAAGCTAGTGTGGGTCAGTCAGCCTATACTATTCTAGCTTGCAGTAAGTGTAGCAAGAGACATGTAGGTGAGTGTCGTATGGGTACAGATGCGTGCTATGGTTGCGGCCAGAAGGGCCACATTCAGAGAGATTATCCATCAGCTAGATAGGGTACCGGAGGTTACGTGGCATAGTCCATGAATTTAGCAGTCCCTCGTAATAATCAGGTCCAGCAAGGGCACAATGCAGCTAAGTCTGGAAACACAGGCGGAGGATGAAACCGTTTGTATTCGTTGACAGGTCATCAGGATACAGAAGCTCGTGCATATGTTGTCACAGGTACACTAACAGTTTTTACTTTTGACGTATATGCCCTTATTGACCTAGGATCCACTTTATCTTATGTAACCCCATTAATTGCTAAGAAATTCGGGATTGAACCAGAAAAGTTAGATGGACCCTTTGAGGTGTCCACTCCAGTTGGGGAGTCAGTCGTAGCTAGATGTATTTATAGGGGTTGCCCAGTTTTAGTCTATCACCGCAGAACCATAGCTGACTTACTGGAGTTAGAGATGGTAGACTTTGATGTAATCATGGGTACGAATTGGTTGGGTTCATGTTATGCCACGGTATGTTGTAGAACCAAAGTTGTAAGATTCGAGTTCCCTAATGAGCTAGTCATAGAATGGGAGGGTAAGTTAGTAGTACCCACGGGTAGATTTATTTCTTACCTAAAAGCCGAAAAAATGATTTCCAAGGGTTATATCTACCACCTAGTACGAGTCAAGGATTTAGATGCCCAGACTCCGACTCTCCAGTCCATCCTAATTGTAAATGAATTCCAAGAAGTCTTCCCAGAGTCCCTCCTGACAGGGAAATTGACTTTGGAATTGATCTACTTCTCGACCGACTCACCATATCTATTTTACCATACGTAATGGCTCCAGCAGAAAGTTAAAAGAGTTAAAAGCCGGTTGAAAGATCTCTGATAAGGGATTTATTAGGCCTAGTGTTTCACCTTGGGGTGCACCGGTGTTGTTTGTCGAGAATGATGGTTCCTTACGTTAGCCACCATTAAGAACAAAACCCTCTTCCCAGAATAGATGACTTATTTGACCAACTTCAGGGTGCCCAAAGTTATGCCAAGATTGACCTCAAATCAGGTTATCATCAGTTAAAGGTTAAGGAAGTTGATATTCCGAAGACCGCTTTCAGAACCCGTTATGGCCATTTTAAATTTCTTGTTATGTTGTTTGGGTTGACAAATGCGCCAGCTAATTTCATGGATCTTATGAGCAGGGTCTTCAAGCCTTATCTCGACTTATTCATCATTGTCTTCATTGATGATATTTTGGTGTATTCCCGTAATGAGGTCGATCATAAAGAACATCTCGTAATAGTGTTTCAGACTCTTAAAGATCGCGAACTTTTTGTAAAATTCTTAAAGTGTGAGTTTTGGCTTAAGTCTTTGGCGTTCTTAGGCCATGTGATCTCAGGTGAAGGTGTTAAAGTTGATTCTCAGAAGATTGATGCCGTAAGGAGTTGGCCCAGACCCACCTCAGTTTCTGATATATAAGAAGTTTCTTGGGTCTGGCAGGCTATTATAGATGTTTCGTAGAAGGATTTTCCGCTATTTCAGTTCCGTTGACTAAGTTGACTCAGAAAAAGGTTAAGTTTCAATGGTCAAATGCTTGTGAGCAAATCTTTGAGAAGTTGAAGAAGAGACTGATCTGCTCCAGTTTTGACGCTACCAGAAGGAACCGAAGGGTTCGTGGTTTATTGTGATACTTTGGGAGTTGGTCTCGGGTGTGTTTTAATACAGCATGATAGGGTTGTCGCTTATGCATCTCGTCAGCTTAAGACTCATGAAAAGAACTATTCGACTCATGACTTAGAGTTGGCAGCTGTAGTTTTTGCACTTAATGTCACACCCCAGTTTTACTAGGGTGTGATGGGCACCCGACCCCACATTCGGAGCCGAGCGAACCCACCGACTCTTATTACAAACATAATCTCGAATTCTGGGGTCAAATGAAAATGACAAATACAACAAATACTTTCGTAACTATTCTTTTTTACCGTACTCAAGTCAACCGGAATCGTAATCATATGAAACTTATTATATAATACAGACGACAAATCTGATGACGGAGCGTTTTACAAAACCGACATTCTATACCCACGACTCGTCCGCAAAGTCTCTAACAAATAATCGAAAGCATAACACATAGGCTCGACTCCTGAAGACTCAGAGCAAATGGAGCTTGCCAACGCCGCTGAAACATCTTCTATAATGTCTTCTGCTCATCTGGGTGTACCTGCGCGGCATGAAACGCAGCCCCCGAAGAAAAGGGGGGTCAGTACGGAATATGTACTGAGTATGTAAAGCATAAAACACAATAAACAGAATCATAATCAGGTCCAGAAGTCCAGAAATGTAATAGACGGAAACATATCGAAATCAGAGGTACCGAAGTATAATGGGATGTAATCATGATCGGGATCAAGAGTACGTACGACAAATGTATTTATCGCGCTGCAGTCGAAGTGCGTAAAATGCGCACCTTATCTAGGATATCAAAATGCCTACTTTCGCATTTGATGCAACCGAGTCATACATGTGGCATAGGAACACGGTCGCCACCCCCGCTTCTCGGCGCTATAACACATCATAACGCGTACACCTGCACTGGGACATATACCACGCCGGAAAACCGGACATATCATAACATAGACACGCACTCGGAACCGGACATATACCACGAACCCGGGAACCGGTCACATCATAATCCGTATACACGGTAACCGGGGACCCGACATATACCACAAGACTCCGTAACCGCACACGGTAACCGGAGACGATATATCGCAAGACCGAACCGACCACCGTACTCCCGAGACGGACATATACCACGCACTGAGACGACATATCATACTCCATATACACGGTAACCGGGGACGGATATATACCACAAGCACTTAACCGAACACCTCGTACTTCGAATTTATGTGTGGAACCCGACCCTCGTACAAAGGGCTCGGCGAACCAAACGCACGATACATACCGGCTCCGGATCCGACGAAGGAGATCATAACATGTGCACGAGCAGTAGTAAGAAACTAAATGCGCATAAATCAAGACTCTATGGAATGATCGAACGATCGTCGAATATTCGTACGTATTACTTAATCGGAACGCTTATATCAGAAGACTTATAGCAGAATATTTATGCCAATATTCGTGTATCAGAGTGCTTGTATCAAAATACTTATGTCAGAATACTTATATCAAAGTAGTTATATCATAATACTTATAGTAAAATACTTTTATCGAAATATTTATAACAGATTACTCTTAACAAATTTCTTATATCAAACCACATTAGAATATTCGCATCAGAGCGCGTATATCGGAATACTTATCCCAAAATATTCTTATTAAAATACTTATATCAGGATTGGGAGTACTCATATCGAACTACTTGTACCGGAGTATTTATTTCAGAATAGTCAAATCAGATTACTCTAACATAATATCTATATCAGAATACGTATATCAAAATGCTTGTGTTAGAATATTTATATCAGAATATTTGTATCGGAATACTTATATTAGAATACTTGTATCGGAATACTTATATTAGAATACTTATGCCGGGATCCTCATGCCAAAATACTATTATCAGAACGCCTATGTCAGAATACTTGTATCAGAATGCTTATGCCAAAATTCTCATATCAAAATACTTATATCAAAATACTATATCAAAATGCTTATAACGTATTATTTATGTCGAATACATATATCAGAATAAATATATCGGAATCCTCGTAGTTGAGTACTTTTATCAGATTACGTATATCAAAATATTCGTATGACAATACTTGCATTCAAATACTTATATCAGAGTTACCAGATACTTATAACAAACTCGCAACGATAGCCAAGGTTTCCATAAATTTTCGTACGGAAATAAGTCAAATAGAACTATACAAATAGGTCTTAGGGATTGCGGGCCCACCTCGGGTCAAGTCGAGGTGGCATACGTAAATTTACGAACACCAGGCTCTATGGAGCCACCGGTGAAGGTCTTAGAGTAGTTCGGTTCCTTTTATGAAAGTTTTGGGTGTTTAAGTTATTTTTCCAATAAAGTATAGAAAATCTAATTCAATTATATTGAATGAAAAAGGGCCAAATTCATACTCGGATTTCTAAGAGTAGAACCGTCCTCGAGACTTGTAATCAAGCCTATTACAACTAGGACATGCCAAAGAAAGAAGAGGTAAGCCTTACATACCTTTTCCGCTTCTTAGGCTTCTCCAAATTCAAGTTCCAAATTCTTCAAAATCTACAATTGGTCACAAATACCAAATATTGATTATAAGCCTTTAGGAATTTAATCTTAAATCAACACTTGTCTTAATTTCTCAAGTAAATCCACTTATATTCTGCCGAAATTTTGGCAGCATTTCCCCTGTAAATATACCATCCCCGAGAATACAACTCGGCCAATTTCAACAATAATCCGAGAATGGAACTCGGCCACATTATCAACAACATTCATAATCAATTTAGAACGCATTCTAACATAGGAAATCTTCTCCTCTACTTGATACATCAACTTCCAACAAAACATTTACAACTCGTTTTCATTTTTCCCAATTCATGAACTACACTAACAATATGCATATTAACAACATTATTCTCGTCATTTACGAAATGACACCAAGATCACATTGGCTTCCAAATCAGCCCGTAACCATTCTAACATTAATTTAAACCATCAAATTCCCATTTTCGTCGTAGAGAATACATATCGACAACAATCAAATTACCACATAGAAATTTATTCAAAAATACATTCCCAACATTAGTAGCTCCTTTACATAATTCAATAACACTTCCTTTATATTGAATTTATAATTGTTCACATATTCAAATACTAATCCAAAGCCATTCAACAATGCTCAAAAATACTTCAAACAATCCGTACAATATTCAAACAATTCAAGCAACATGCTATACCACCCGAAATCTTCCAAATGAAATAAGAACAATAACAACACATTTTCTTTCTTCGCTTTCATGAACCTTACCAACAATTCACTCACTAACAACATTATTTTCCATATGTGCAAGCACACTATATTCAATTCACCTTAACTTCTAAGACAATTTTTCCAACAATCACCAATTGAATTAGAATCATCAACTTTTCATTACCAACATAGAATTCTTAACAACAACAACTAGAACACTAAATAAAATAATTTAACCAATGCTCCTACACACCATATACACACACGGCCACCACACAATATACCCATATTTTCATAAATTTCACCCATTTCTACATACCACGACATACATAACCATCTACAACATATAAAAGAGGATTGCTTCTCCTTTTTCTCCCTGGCTTCCTCCTTTGGCTAGAGTCTACAATTTGCTAGAATGCCAATTTTTCTTGCTCCAATGATTACTTCACCTTGCTAAGGGCCTTCCAACTAGTAGGAAAATAATTTTTGAATTTTTTTTGTCAAGGTTCTCTTTCTCCCCTAAGCTTGGCCGGATGGCCCTTTAATTTTCTTTTTTTACCTTCTCCATTTTTTCATCTTTCTAAAGATGAAGAGAATTGTGTGTCTTAATTTTCCACCACTTATATATATATATAATTTCCCACAAGCATGTGAGAGGCACATGCCCTCTCTCTAGAAATTTCTTAAATTTCTAGCAAAGATGACTTATTTTGTCATCTTTTTTTTTTTTTCTCTCACATGGCTAATATGGCCCTTTTGGAACTTTCTTGAAACCTATGTGAAATTCCCATTTTACCCCTCAACTTTTCTCAATATTACCATTTTGCCCCTAGCCTTCCACATTATTTCCATGAACCATTTTGCGAATTTCCCTTCTTGCCCTTAACCTTTCTGCTATTTCCATACTATTAATGTTCATAAACAACATTCATAACCACTTGTACATTAAAATAACTTTGGAAGATAGTTATTCCCTTAACTTTGTCACGACTTCCTTGAAATATCCGAACGTGCAAAAATGCGGGATATAACACTTAAGATATGGCGACATTATTTGTATGGAGTACATGTTGATATTTTCACAGATTATAAAAGCCTGCAGTATTTCTTCAAGCAAAGGGAGCACTAATCTTAAACAGAGGAGATGGCTCGAATTGCTTAAGGATTATGACGTAGATATTTCTATCATCGGGAAAGCGAATGTTGTAGCCGATGCTCTTAGTCGGCGTTCCATGGGAAGTTTAGCCCATATGGATTCATAAGAGAGTTATGACCAAGAAGTTCACCATTTGGCCGATACTTGAGGTTCGACTTTTGGACTCCGAGGATGGTGGTGTGGTTGTTCGTAATAGAGCTCTTTCCTCTTTAGTCGTTGAAGTCAAGGAGAAACAGTTTAGTGATCCCTATTTGTTGCAGTTGAAGGAGGGGATTCACAAGCATAAGACGACGGCTATTGAACAAAGGGGAGATGATGGTGCCTTGAGGTATCGAGGCAGATTATGTGTTACAAATGTAGATGGGCTCAAAGAGCGAATCATGTCAGAAGCTCACAACTCCAGGTATTCCATTCACCCAGGTGTCACACCCTAGCAATGGTAGGGCATGACGGGCACCCGACTCTCATCAGAGTCGAGCGAACCATTAGACATACGCTCTATCAAAACCTGTCATTTAAAAAACTTTTAAGAACATAAAACTTTTCCCAATAGAAATCATTATCTTTATAACGATTATGAAAACTTTCAATCAAATAAGTACGTTAAACCAATTTAAATTATCTAAAATACATACTCTTTTAAAATCCACAAGTGACTCAACTGACATCACTTTGTCTACATCTCGACAAGCATACCACAGGACACTGTCTGCAGAAGTCTCTAAGAAGTAAACTGAACATTATAAGTCAGGACAGGGCCCTGACATACCCGTAATCATACACCCGTAATCATACATATCTATACATGACTCAGTACAACTCCAGAATGAGGTGGAACTTGCCAATCCCAGCTGACGTCCAAGCATTTTAGCTATACACTTAACAAGGGTCGTCAAACAACTGGGTCAATTGGGCATGAACGCAATATTCCCTGTGTAAAAGGACGATCGCAAGAAAAATGTACCGAGTATGCAAGGTGGTAACAAATCATAATCATAATTTGATTTAGAGAGAAGAAATCACAATCTAACTCAATACCTTCAGCCTTCGCTGAAGAAACATAAATGTGCACACGAAGTCTCAAAACAATCTTTAAGTAAATAATGCAATCCAACACACATGCCGCTTCCGACATGTTAACAGAATGGTCCCTTCGGACAGCCGCTTCTGGCTAGTATCACAATAGTCCCTTCGGACGGCCGCTTCCGGCATAATAATGATGGCCCCTTCGGGCAGCCGCTTCCGGCTTAATATCACAATCATGTCAACACAAACTCAATCCACAAGTATCAATTTCAATTCATATCATAAGTCACTAATCAATTCATCACAATCCAGTTATTAGCCTTAGTTTTTCATAAGAAGTTATCAAATTTGTATCTCACTAGACTCAGGAGGACATACTTCCAGGTTTGAGGGTAGAATTGTTATGAAATTCTTACTACCTATATTCTACTCAATTTCATCTTATGGCCTTACCCAAAGAATAAATGATCATGTCAATACAAAGGGATGATACTATGGAATGTAAACATAAATCGTAAATGAAATGAAGTAGTAAAATCTCGCACTTTCTTCGAGTGGTTTTGAAAATCAAACTTTATGTTTTCTTTAGTATAAAACTCATTTCCTCAAAATCATTAGTAAAACCATATACACAACTCAACGTGGCGCTTTATGGGTGTTCCCTTCGGAATGAATAGGAGTACAATATCAATAAGGCATCACAAGAAACATTTAGACCTTACTCGTCTAAGAATGGAATCATATGGAGTACATATAGAACGAATAACAACAAGAATCATGCCAAAAGAAGAAAGGTTTGCCTTACATACCTTTGCCGCTTTCCAGCTAACCACAGTCCATCTTCAGGTCACGCTAATCTATCAAAAATATTAATTTACCAACAATCAATCCAATATATATCCTTATAATCAATCCCTTAAACTTATCTCTATTTCTAACGGAATTTCGACAGCATTTCCTTTATAAACTGGACAAACCCGAAAATCCAATTCAAATAAATTATCAAAGAACAACATCAAACAACAATATAGACAATCAATATACATCATAACTCAGATACTTCCATCCATTTAACTCCACTGAAACAGCCCCACCTTCATAAACTCCCCAAAAATGCCAAACGAGCTTTTAACATTATTTCCTCTGTTCGAATCCGTTAAAACTCTAAATAAACACTTTAATAACATAAAAGGAATCTTATACATACCTTTGCAGCAGCTCAACCACAAAAATATCATCCCACAAGATCAATATTTAGCTTAAAATGACGACGACAACTCGTACTACACTTTATCCTTCACGAGCCTCGGGATTCGAGGCCTCGAACTTGATCGATTCTCCACTTTCTCTCTCTAACTCTCATCTCTCTCTCTCTCTCTCTAAAAGTTTTTGGACTGCTTTATGTTTAAATGAATGAATTCATATGAACTTATCCCTTATATATGGGTCTTGGGTCGGTTCCCACCGACCTTCAGTCGGGTTGGGCCGAGCCCACTGCCCAGCTTGACCTTTATGCCTTAAAATGTCCATAACTTTTTATCCCTATGCCTTATGAAGGCCCACGACATATGGTTGGAAAGCTAATTCAATTATATACAACTTTAATTTTTGGAGCTGTCCCAAATTCCCAAATAATGATGGGGTTATGGCCTCCCGAAATCAGATCACCCGAAAACATAACTTAAAAACATCTTTTTGGAGGGCTTCCACTTGGATTTGGCTCAAGGATCCATCTTGAGTTGTGTTTAACTTCACATATATTATCCATATAACTTGTTATAACTTCACATATATTATCCATATAACTTGTTATATGTCCTTTATAAATTCTTGACATGTGGACCCCACCTCAGCTTATGGTTACTAGGGCTATATATCTTTTAACGTATCATTCCAATCATATTGTACGAATTCCAAATATCATACTCATGCTATCCTCATGCTAATACAGTAGAATTGCATCCTTTATACTTGTAATATTTGCTCCTCCTTGAGCTCACATTAAGCCGTCTGCAGCCTTAGTAACTTGAAATTTTCTAGGGTGTAAGACCAGGTTCCACTAAGATGTACTATGATCTTAAGGAGATTTATTGGTGGAATGCTATGAAGAAAAATATAGCAGATTTTGTAGCTAAGTGTCCGAATTATCGCATGGAAAGCCGAACACCGCAGGCCCGGGTACTGCCTGCAATATTGATATTCCCGTCTGAAATGGAAATGATCAATATGGACTTTATATCGAGTGTCTACTTCGTTTATACGAGACATGACTCTATTTGGGTGATCATTGAACGGCTTACTAAGTCGGCTCACTTTTATATGCCGCCAAGACCACAGATTAAAAGTGCTTTAAGATTACGCCAAGTTGTATGTTAATGAAATTGTCATATTGCATGGGACCCAAGTGTCCATTATTTCAGATCGTGGTGCTCAGTTCCCAGCAAACTTCTGGAAATCCTTTTAGAAAGGTTGGGTACCAAGGTGAACCTCAAGACGCTTTTCATCCGTGGCATGGCCGGCGGCGCAGAGCGTACTATTTAGACTCTTGAGGAGATGTTGAGAGCATGTGTCCTAGATTTCAAAGGTAATTGGGATGATCACTTACCTCTCATTGATTTTTCCTATAATAACAGTTATCATGCTAGCATTGGGATGACACCTTTTGAAGCTTTGTATGGGCGAAGGTGTAGGTCACCGATTGGTTGGTTTGAAGTTGGTGAAGCAGAATTGTTAGGGCCAGATTTGGTCTATTAGGCAATGGAGAAGGTCAAGTTGATTCAAGAGCATTTGAAAACGGCTCAGAGTCGCCAGAAGTCTTACATAGATATGAGGCGAAGGGACTTGGAATTTCAAGTTAATGATTGGGTGTTCCTTAAAGTCTCACCCATGAAGGGTGTTATGAGATTTAGGAAGAAATATATATATTAGTATATATATATATTAGACCTTGCATGCATTCTCACAAAAGGTCGGTCTAGTAGCTTATGAACTTGAGTTGCCCCAACAGTTGGCTGTTGTACATCCAGTGTTTTCATGTGTCCATGTTGAGGAAGTGTGTAGGAGACCCGTCGTTGGTTGTTCCTGTTGATACTATAACAGTTAAGGATGGTTTGACCTATGAGAAGATCCCTATAGCCATTCTTGATCGTCAAGTTCGCAAGTTAAGAACTAAAGAAGTAGTTTCAGTGAAAGTGTTATGGAGAAGTCAGAAAGTTGAGGAAGCTACATGGGAAGCCGAGGAACATATGAAATCCAAATACCCATTTTGGTTTGAAGAGCAAGCGGAGAACGCTCAAGGTAAATTCCCATAATCTATGTCATGTCATGTCTCATGTTTCACGCTTATATCATGTATCCAGCGCTCATATTTCATGTCTTATGCTTCAATATCCATGTTTTCATGTAATCACATCATTTCATGTCTCATGTTTCATGTCATGTTTCCTTCACATTCATGTATTCAAGCCATGCCCAGTCATATTTTTAACCATGACCTATCATTCGAGGATGAATTGTCACGACCTAACCCCGTAGGCCGTGACTGTCACGACCCAACTCCGTAGGCCGTGACTAGTGCCCGAGCTGGACACTCGTATACACCTGTTAACTACAATCATCCACAACTAGCATAATAAGGAACTTATAAATAAAAAGGCAAGACGTCGTCTCAAAACTGTCGCATATATATATATATATATATATATTGTCACGACCCAACCCCGTAGGCCGTGACTAGTGCCCGAGCTGGGCACCCATACGCGCTCATTAACCAGATTCGGCATACAACCGACTCATACATTTATAAAAATCAAACGTGGCTCCAAACTGACGCATATAAACCAATATACTGCACATAAGCCGGCAAGGCTATCATAATATACATAACATATCAAAGCATACATACACGCAGCCGATAAGGCTGCCACGACGGATGGGCCGCCCAAACACAACTTGCTCGACGCATCCGAACAAAACCGTACATAACCTACATCTATGTCTACACCTCTAATACAACAACGGAATCGATGATGGGACGGGCCCCGCCGTACCCGAATAAACATAATCATATACATCGGGAGAGTATATACCCAAAATATTGGCTCCAACAAATGGAGCACTCGACAAAGCAGAATGGAAATCCTATGCCGGTGGATCAACAAAATCGTACTCGCGGGTACGAAACGTAGCCCCCGAAGAAAGGGGGGTTAGTACGGAATATGTACTGAGTATGTAAAGCATGAAAAAAAATACAAAAATCAAATCCGAGTCATAATCGAAAAAGTAGCAAAGTAGGTACATATCCAAAAATACAAAAATGTTTATTTATTATATTATTTTTGTTTCTCAAGAAAAACAAATTGTGCATAGGACTCATGTCACACCACATACCGCGGTCAAAATATAACGGCAATATCACATCACATAACATACCGTGGCCAAATACCCAAATGCAATATCACATAACATACCGCGCCAAATACCCAATGCAATATCACATAACATATAACGCGGCCAAATACCCAGTGGTAATATCACATACCGGCATACAAATCATTATTACAAACCCAATAGAATAACCAAAGCGAATTATTATTTTCAAACCAAGACAATAACCAAATCAAATTTCCTCCGAATATCACTGGAACATATCGACCGAACTCGTAATCCATAGTCACGTATCTAATCATAGGTATACGAACCATTATTTCGTACTCAACAGACAACTATATAATCATACTTGGGGTCGGTAAAGGTAGTCATATTAAGTTCTTTTCAAAGAGCCATCAAGATCATACAAGAAGATCGCGGGACTCCACGGACGAGCGTCAACCTTTCGAATGGCCCGCCTACGAAAGTCATAGTCATCACGTGTTATCGGACCATTATTACAAACTCGAAAGATACGTAACCTGATCGTACTTGAAATCGGAATAATAGTCATATCATATCCTTTCAAAAAATCGTCAGAAGTACATAAGGAAAGTCGCGGGGCCCACGGAGGGGTGTCGACTCAAGTCGGGCCCGCCCATGAAAATCATAGTCCTTATACGTCATAGAATCATATACGAGCATATCAAAGCCATCCGGTTCGTCTCCGTGAAAGTTACGGCTTCGTAGTTTTCGGAATCGTTTAGAAACGAGACTCTTTTAAGAAAGAAAACCCAACTTTTATGCAACTTTTGAAAATCAAACATACAAAGACATATAAACCATAACTTGTCCACATAAGGATGCCAACATCAAAAGCAAATACGACACATCAACGTACTCGGATTTTTGAGAATAGAATTACCCCCGAAGCTCATAACATATCATAACTTAGCCATATCTAAGACATGCCAAAAGAAGGAAGGTAAACTTTACATACCTCAACGCTATCAAAGTTACTTCAAACTCAAGCTAAAGCCAACCTACGCTTTGGGCTCTCTAAGGTCTACAAACAAGTCATAATATGCCAAACATTAGCTAAAGACTTTTTGGGCATTTAATTCCAATTTAGCCCTTAATTCTACAGAAATTTGGGCAGCATTTCCCCTGTAAATAGACCAACCCCGAGAATTTAACTCGGCCAAATAAACAACAACAACATCAACAACCAACCTAGCAACATCAATAACCAATCCGAAAGGCAATATAGCATTAATAACTCTCTTTTCCATCATTCAACAACATTCATAAATCCAATTCAACGGCTTACCTTCAAGCCAACATCGACGCTTATACATTCAAATACTAACCCGAACCCATACCAACAATATTTAAAGACATTCCAATCAATTCATACAACATTTCCAACAATCCAAAAGTTGCTCCAATCTACCCGAAAACAGCCCCCAAACCCGAGACACCCCTATAACATATTCCTCATTTCCAAACCATGATTTGCACCAACAATTCACATTCTAACAATATCATTCTCATAATTATACAAGTTACATTAAATGTACAATAACCTCCAAATCAGCCCATACATTTACAACATCAATCTTGAGTCATTAAAAGCTCATTTCCAACATAGAATTCGTTACGACAACCACTAAAACACTAAGCGACATTAATGCATTCTTTGTCATATAACATGACCCATTTTCGGCCAACACACCAACATGCACATATTGATAATTCTCACTCATTTCTTCACACTACAACAATTAACATACTACATAGAACTTAATTCATCACTTAAACACAACACAACATACACACACCTACACGGCCATATACTACATATACAACCTCAACTCCAACATGTCATATTTCATGAATTTCCTCCATTTTAACATACTACAACATGCATACAACATTTATAACACATAAAACACAATTAAATCTCACCTTTCTTCTTCAATTCCACCACTAGGCTAGGGTTAGCGATCTACAAAACGGATGGTTGGATGACCCAAACAACACTTCCACGCTACTTAGGGACCTCAAAATAGTGGATTTGCATCAACAAAATATTTTTGGAGTGGCTAGAATTGAAGTTGGTTTTTTTTTTTCTTTTTTTCTCCTTGGCCGAGAGCTCCCTTTAACGGGGTTCTTCAACTTCTATTTTTTTTTCTAAGTGTAAAGTGATGTTAAGATGACTTATTAGTCATCTTTTGCATACTAATATAAGTCATACAAGTGTCCATGGCCCACACACATATGTTGGACCAATTAAAATTGTCCACAAAGTGTGTGGGACCAATTCAAGCCACATGGCCAATTTTCATGAATTACTAACTTCCAAATATTTCACTTTTGATCTCAAATTTTCCTAAATATTCCATGCCAACAAATTCATGAACAACTTGTGTCTCAAAACGAAATCGAAGGTCAAAAGTCTCGACATTGTATCCCGGAATGGTTTTGTCTCCAACCTATCATAATGTCCAAAAATACGGGATATAACATATATACATATCACAACAACCTGTCTCCCGAGGAGTTACAACTTCCAACAGATAACATCGTACATAAGCCGGCAAGGCTATCATAACATGTGGGAACGTCCCAATTATATATATACGCAAGCCGACAAGGCTGTCACTACATACAAAAGATCCCAAAACATATATACATACGCAAGCCGACAAGGCTGCCACTACGAACGGGAACGTCCCGTAACATAAGTCATATATGCACAACTAAACAAAGAACTATATATAGACCCACACATATGTCTACGACCTCTAAGAGTGACAACAAGATATATGACGGACAGGCCCCGCCGTACCCCCGAGTAAACATATACATATATCGCGATCCGTGCAAAAGTCTAGGCTCCGGAACAACGGAGCAGTCCAAGACAGCTGAGTGAAAGTCCTAAGCGGAAGGATCATCAAATCGAGTATCTGTACCTGCGGGCATGAAACGCAGCCCCCCAAAGAAAGGGGGGTCAGTACGAAATATGTATTGAGTATATAAAGCATGAAATACATTAAGGAATATCATAACTGAAGTAGAGATTTCAGGAGACAAGTATGTAAATAAAGAAAACACTGTAGCTGTGCCTTGTAATGCAAGTTATGCATATCATTATCATATACCGTACCCGGCCCATCATGGGACTGGTGACATAATTAGATAATCATCCCGTACATATGCATATATAACGTGTCCCGCCCTCTAGTGAGGGACTCCGTAAATAAAATCATCATATACATGTACATATAACGTGTCCCGCCCTCTAGTGAGGGACTCGGTGAATAAAGTCATCATATGCCATCCCGGCCGCCATCCCCATATCATCATATCATCATGTCATCATATCATCATATACATATACATATAACGTGTCCCGCCCTCTAGTGAGGGACTCGGTGAATAATGCAAGGAGCCGTGCACGAGAACATGTCCCGGCCCGGACTCGCAAAGAAAGATGTAATAACAAAAGATGCACGAGCAGAAAGTGTTGAGTAACCATATGCATGTAAATCATCTTTTGAGACTCAATAGATAAGTAGACTAATCAACGCCGGAGCAACAGTAATAGTCACACTCGCACTTTTGAATATCAAGATTAACTATATCAATAATGCCTCGTAGATCATAGACATGTATTAAGTTAATCCGAGTCACTTTATAAAAGTTATGGACATTATTCATTATAGAATCCTTTAGGAATAGGAACTTTTATACATCATTTATTATTCAATCATATAAAAGACTCGAGGGTAATAGCTCGATCATCCCGAGGGTTCTAACATCAAGAAGTGAATAAGAATCATAAATCATGCTCGGAACTTGCGAATAGAATTTCCCCAAAGCTCATATCATATCATACTTACATCTAGGACATGCCAAAAGAAAGAAAGGATAGGCTTTACATACCTTTAGCTTTTACTCACAACACAACACGTATACGCTGCCCAATAGTATCTCAACCTCTATTAAGACGTCAAGAGCTACGATTAAACTACGAAGAGGTTCAAAATGCATTCTAATGTTAGTAACTCCTTTCTAGACAATTAGACGACGTTTCGCTTATATTCAAACCAACTACATACAACCAAGCCAACATCAGTAATCATGCATTCAAGTATCAACCCGAGACTATTCAAACATGACTCGAGGACACTCCAAAAAGCCCATACAACATTTCAAAATAGCCCAACCAACACACAATATGACATATAATCTTCCAAGTTCAACAAGAACAACAACAACACATTCTTTCCTTCCAATTTCATAAACTACACCAACAACCACACATTAACAACATCATTTACATAAGTGAAAGAAACTATATTAACATCATAGTAGCTTCTACAACAGCCCACACATAATTACAACTCCAACTTGAATCATTAAACCTTCATTCTCACCATACAATCCATAACAACAACAACCAAAATACCAAGTAAAATTAATTCACCATTTCATGCAAAAATAGCCCCTACACGGCCTCAACACCATCATACATAATTCCATAATTTTCATGCATTCCTACACACTACAACACGTTCAAAACCACTCCAAATTCATGCAAAAGAAAATTAAACTTTACCTTTAACACTTGACTTCTCAACTTGGCTAGAATTTGTGCCTTGAATTAATACTTGTTCTTGCTAGCTAGGATCAATCCCACGTTGTTGTACACCTTCCAAGGGATTGAAATACTTGAAGAAAATTATTTGGATCAAGATCATAAACTTGCAAGAAATCAGCCATGGCCGTGGACTTACAAGAACTTCCATGGCATGTTTATGGTTTCTCTTTCAACTAAGACATGAGAATAAATAGGTAGAACACTTTTAGGACTTGAATTGCCATGGAAATCATCATTTTTTTTCTCAAAATCAGCCATGGCCGTGAGCTGCCATGGCTGAATTCTCTCCCTTGAATTCCATTTTGTGGATGAAAAATGAATAGCTAGTCATCTTTTCTATTTATATATGACCTCCATAGTGGTGACACATGTCCAACCCTTGACATGTGTCCCATTATCCTTCATGGACCAATCATATTCATCCATGTGTTGTGGGGCCCACTTAATGGTCTAATTAGGCTAATTAATTATAATTAATCACTAATCCCCACTTAATAATTTAATCATGGTTAATTAATCCCAAATCTCCATTAGTATTTCCATACCAATTAAAAGTTATAAGCAACTTGTGTACTAACAAAAATCGGGTATTAAAAGTCCTTGTCTCATATCCATAAATAATCTTGTCCTTGGACTTATGCCGATTAACTTGCGAATAATCCGTCATATAAAAATACGGGATATAACATGAATGATCCTAAGGGGGAGATATTGTAACACCCCGTACCTTTAAACTAAGCTTTGACCATGATTTTAGACTTAAAAAACCAGATAAAGAATGTGGGAATCGGAATTTCCTCTTCAGTTGTAAGATGGGGGTTTATGCCCATGAACAGTGATCGTATGTCAGTATACGACCCGTATTTCAAGTCCTAAGTTGGAACCAAAGATCACTGAGCATTCTGGAATTTGGCATTAGGAGATTTCATTGTTAAATACGGACTGTATTTTTAAATACGTCTCGTATTTCAAATCGAATTTGAAATTTTGGAAATCTTCCGTGATGAAAGTTGTAGAGCTTTAAAATAACTTTTTAACGGTATATTATGGGGGTCAAACGGACATCTGTGCAAAGAGTTATGGCCATTTTACTGAAAAGTCGCAGTATAGTCCAAACAGAATACGGACCGTATTTTGAAATACGGCCCGTCTTTCAAAATACGGCCAAAAGATTTTGCTGGGCGTAAAATTTAATGTTCTAGAACAGTATATATTTGTCCATATCATTCCAAATCATTATTTTTCATTCCTTCATGCCCTAGAACGACCTCCTACCCCCTCTCATCATCAAGAACACCAAGTTAAGCCTATTCTAATCATTCCAAGTCAATTCTAATATATATCCTTGTAATCTAAATAGGAAATCATCATTCTTAACCTAGGATTTTCAAAAAAACCCATCTCAAGGTTCAAGGTTCAAGATTTTTGAAATCTTCTTCAAAGTTCAAGTCTTTAATTCAAGTTTTGGAGCATTACTAGGTATGTGGAGTTACTATCTACGTGTGGGAACATCATTGTTCTTCCCCACACCTCTTAATCCATAAGTATGAATCTTTACGAAAACTAGGGTTTCTATACCATGCTCATAACAACCCTAGGTCCATGTCTATGATTATATTATGTATGAATTGTTATTATTCTATCATTGTGTTCTTAATAACTCCATATGATTATTAAGAATCAGTCCATAATCCATGAAAACCCATATATCTCATTCCATGGGTTCTTACATGCAAGTTATGATATGCTATGATATTTTTCAAGAAAATACTATGTTTTGCAAGTTCATGCAAGCTAGTTATAATTCATGATGTCCATGTACAAGCAAGTTATGATTCATAAAACCATGGGCAGCAAGTGCCACTTATTTTTACATGTTCATGTTTTTGGGAGTTGCATTAATTACCGAGAAGGCTTCAAACAGTCTAAAACTACGTAGTCACCGTATGATGAGGATTGCTCCACCCATTCTTAGGACGATCTCCCATAATGACTGGATCCTTTCATAATATTATTAAATCTCATGTCCCTGGTGTTATATCCCGTATTTTGTACGTCGGGATATTCCGAGCCAAGTGTGAAAAGTTAAGAATAAGACTATTTTTCGACTTTGTTTTAACGCATAAGTGCTCATGAATTTGGTTGGATGGAAAGTTAGACATTTCATGAAAATTTGGGGCCAAAAGTGAAGTGTTGGAAACTTAAATTAATGAAAAATATAACCATGTTGCCATGCACATGACTTGTGGGCCATAGGCCACATGTATGAAGAATATGTGTGGTATTAGATGACTTATTAAGTCATCTTCATTATTATCATTTCTTGGAAATTTTTAGAAAATTGGAGAAATTGGAAAAAAAAAAGGATGAAGAAAAGAAGAAAAAGGGGCCGGTCATGTGCATGACCATGTGCCTCTAATTGTATATATATATATATGTGTGTGTGCAAGTCATGAAGAAACAAGACAATTCATCATTTTAACCATAGAAAATTCAAGAAGAATGGAGAAAAGAAAAGAGAAGGAGCAAACGGCCATGGAGGGCTGGCCGAAATTGTCCCTCAAATTTGACCAAGACAAACTGATTTCTTCATGCTTTCCTACTAATTGGAAGGTCCTCGTCGACGTGGAGTAGTTGTTGGAACAAGGAAACCATTCGTTTTAGCTATGGAGCATCTTAGCCGAGTGACAAAGTTGAATGGAGAAGGTGAGATTAATCTTGTTTATAAGTTTTCATAGGTGATTTGTATATGTTGTAATATGTAGAAATGAATGAAAGGCATGGAAGTTGCATATTGAGGCTTGGCCGTGAGTATATGATGCCATGTAGGAGTGATGAATAATTTTTATTTGGTGATTTGGTTGTTGATTGTTGTGGACATTTTGAACATTTTGTAGCGTGTTGAAATGGATGAAATTCATGAAGTTGTGTGTGATTGGTGTAGTGGCCGAATGGTGGCTTTTGTGTGGAAGAGATGAACAAATTTCATTTAGTATTTTGCTTGTCGTGGTTGTGAATTTCATGATGAAAAATGAAGGTTTAATGATTTAAATGGAGTTGTAAATTGTTGTGGGCTGATTTGGAAGCTAATGTGATTTTGATATGCTTTCTTTAATTTATGGAAATAATGTTGTAAATGTGTGGATTATTGGTGTCATTGATGAATTTGGAAGAAGGAAATGTATCGTTGTTGTCCCTATGGAAATTGGAGGTTTCGGGTGAAGTAGTATATGGTTTGGGTTGTTTTGAACGTTGTATGGATTGCTTGGAACGCCCTTAAATCGTGTTTGAATGGTCTCGATTGATACTTGAACGTATGATCGATGAAGTTAAATTGATTGTATGCGGTTTATTTGAATGTAAATGAAACATCGTCGAACTATGTGGAAGAAGGTCGTTGATATTAGAATGCGTTTTGAATTAATTAGGGATGTTGTTTATATGAATGTTGGTATTGTTGTGATGATTTGGCCGAGTTGAATTCTCGGGGTTGATGGATTTATAGGGGAGATGCTGCCCAAATTTATGTAGATAAAGCAATGGTTTGGAATTGAGTTCTTCAATGCTTACGGCTAATGTTGGGTGTCCAATGACATTATGGTAGATCGTGAGAAGCCGAGGCGTAAGGTTGGATTAGCTTAGAGGGCGGCCAAGGTACGTAAAGCTCACCTTTCTTTCTTTGGTATGTCTTAGTTAAAGTAGGCTATGATATGATCCCCGAGGTAGCTCCACTCCTGCGATCCGAGCATGTTGTGATTCTCATTTGTTTCTTGATATCCGTATTCATAATGTAGTCAAATTATGATTCTTATGCCCTTTGTATGATCAAATATGAATGTGCATAAAAGATTATGTTCGAAAAAGGGTTCGGTAACTACGAACGTCCGTAACTTCCATAGGAAGGCTCGGATCGCTTCGATATGTCCGTAGGAGGTTCGGTAGCGTATGATGATCTTAACTTCCACGGGCAGGCCCGGATCGGTTGAGTACTTGTCCGTGAGCCCGCAAGACGTTCCTTTGTATAGTTCTAGCAACTTGTTAAAAGAACTTAACACGGTTAACAACCCAACTTCCGAATATGATTACTCACTTATCTGTTAAGTCTGAAATGAGAAATCGTATGTATATGATTCCGGTACGTAACTATGATGGCTAAAGTTCTATTTGACAAGTCCCGAGTAGCATTCGAGAGAAACTCGGATTTGACTATGACTATTGGCTTGGTTTTTAAATGATAGTCCGTTTTGATTGTTTTATGGAATTTGTGTAAACGTACGAAATGAGAATTCGTAGGCGTATGATCTGGACACGTAACTATGATTGATAGAGTTTTATTTGATATGTTTCCGAATAATATCCGGAAGAGATTTGAATTGACTAATGCCATTGGCTTGTAAATGATAATTTGTTTATTATTCTGTAAAGTCTGTATAAATGTTGTGAGTTGCATATAGATCCCACGATTCTGCTCGTGCATATTATTGTTACTTCCTTCGCCGAGTCCCGGGCCGGTTACTATCGTGCGCACAATTCGAAGTATGATGAGCTTCCGAAGTATGATGAGCGTCTGATATATGATATGATACGAAGTATGATGAGTTCTGAAATATGATGTGATTCTGATTTATGATGTGTGACGGAGATACGGAGATCTGAAAACTTTCGAAGTATGATGAGTTGTGCCGCCCAAGGCAGGAGGGGCGACCACGTTCCGTCCGTCGGGTCCTATCACGGACCGCATAGGGTATATGATATGATAATCTGATGATCTGATGACCTGATGATTTGATAATATAATGAATCTGTTCTAATGATACGATAACATGATGATTCTGTTTAATGTGATGATATGATAATATGATGATTCTGTCTGATGTGATGATATGATAGTCTGATGATTCTGTTTACCGAGTCCCTCATTGGTGGGCCGGGACACGTTATTTGTTATATATATGCATTCAAAAATATGATCTGTTGGTTTCGGAGCCGGTGGTGGGGCAAACCCAATGCGGGGCAAACCCAAAGGGCGAGGCACATTCCACATTGGTTTAGGCGAATCCCACATTGGTTTAGGCGAATCCCACATCGGTTAATGTAAGCTACTATGATATGTTCTATTATATATATATATATGAGACATAAATGTTTTTAAAAGAAAGCTAAGCATTTCGGCATCCCGATCAGTATTTTGGTCTTCTGCATCTCGTATGTATGTTTTGTCTTTCGTATACAAGCACCTTGACATTCGGTATTATGTTCACCGTCCGTACCCTTATTCTGGTTATGATCTCGTTTTCTGTATTCCATGCTTTACATACTCGCACATATTCCGCATCGACCCCTTTCTTCTGGGCGCGTTTCATGCCGCGTTGTACACCTGCATTTCGAGTGAAGACATTAGTGGAAGACGTTCCACTGATTGGCGAGCTCCACTTCCTCCGGAGTGCTGCCGAGTCAGAGTTTGTTTGTGTTATGATATCTGAGTCATGTTAGAGACTTTGCAGATAGAGTCGTGTGTATAAAATGTCAGTTGTGAGCGGCTCTATTAGCCGTTGTATTGTTATACACGATATTATTATTTTGTATGGTTAAAAGTTTTGTTTGATTTGAAAAAGATACAAAGTATGTTCGTTTTTCAAAAATTTTCATTATGTAGTTATGATCTGGTTAAGGGCCCACTATGACTGCGAGTATTATGATAGTCAGAGGGTTCGCTCGGCCCTAAGTAAGGGTTGGGTGCCCATCACACCCTATCCGATTAAGGGTGTGACAAATTGGTATCGGAGCGGTTCGTCCTAGGAGTTGTCGCAAAGTCGTGTCCAAGAGAGTCCCCGTTTATGGTGTGAAGCCGGCCACATTTATAAACAGGAGGCTACGGGGCATCTAGGATGGTTACTCTTCTTTCACTTCTTAGATCGTGCCATAGAGCCAAGTCATAGGGAATGAGATTTCTGATACCAACCTTTGATTTCGGCAGAAGAAAGGCGATTGACGATATTGGAAGTTACAAAGCACGCAGGTAAGTAAGGGTACAAAAGACATATGTTGAGTAAGGTATTGGCGCATGATTGAAATGTGAAGTTGAAAAAAAAATGAAAAAAATGAAAAGGAAAGTAAGCAAGAAAGGGTAACACGTGCAGTCGTGTTGAGCATATGAGGTAAGTCCACTATTTTTAGACCTTTATGAATATTGAGAGCCCCGTGCGGCTGTGATACGATACGATATGATATGATGTATGTATATGATGATGGCCCTGTGAGGCACTGTTGGTATTTTTCGTGTGTGTGTTTTGGGATAATAAGGGATATAGAGGAAACTCTGCTGAATTTTTTCTAGAAATGGTACGGAAATGAGATGTAAGTCTGGAATATGTTTTGAAAGAGTCGTGTTAATAGTAACAATGGGAGTCGACTGAGCTACGAGTATGGCTGCCCTCTAGGAATAAGTTAACCAAGGAGTTGGTGATAATAATAAATAGGAGGCGACGAGGATATGGTAATAAGGCATTTGGGACGGATTGGTGATGTTAAGAGATGACTTTGAAAGAGATGATTTGGTAGGTTTGGATAAAGTGATATGATTAAGACAAGGGTACGGAGGAAAAGAATTGTGATGAATAGGAATGTACTGATAAGACAGTCGATGAGATGTGTCGTGAGGACGTTTTGGGATATGTTAAGATTCCGACCTACTCCAGATTATGTGATGAAGGTTATGCGGTGAGGTGGACGCGGTCGTACTAGCATTGACGCACCCGATTTTGTTAGAGTCTCAAGGTTAAGCGTGCTGGAGTGAGAGAAATTTTGGAATGGGTGACCCCCCCGCGGGACGTTTTCTGAAAGTCTTACAAATTCAAACGTAAGAGGTAAATGAGAAGTTAGATTAATCTAAGGAAAGTTAGAGTCCGCGGAGTGGGCAGAAACCCTAAGAAATCGCATAGGACGGGGCGGATTAGACCGGTAAAGAGAAAGGGAGCTAATGGAAGAAGGAGGTAAGAAGAAAGCGAGACATCGTAGTAATAGGTTATAACGTGTGACGGAGGACACGAGTACCATAAATGACGGGACTGTGAGAGCTCAAGTTATAGAAAGATGGGAAACGAAGTAGAACGAATGTTAGAAAATGACTGGGATGGTACGGATGAATGTGAGTGAATAGAGTACGTTTTGAAAATGAGAGAAGGACTATGTAGAAGAAGTGTGTTCTGAGTGACACAAAGGTAGCATAAGATCCCTCGTGTGCAGAATAAGGGATAGGCATAAGCGGGAGAAATGATAAGGGGATACCAAGGGAAATACCCGAGGTAAGTTGAGATAAAGATAACATTTCAAGAGGACTTGGGATACTTATCGTCGAACTAAAAGTGCGGTCTAATTGAGACGGGAATTAAGGACATGAGGCGAAGTATAAACGGATAATGGTATAAGTACACCCCTAAAGGGGGGAAGCAGGTGAGAGAAAGGTAAGGATGAGATAGAAACAGTTGATACGGTAGTGTGTTCGATATGGACGCCTGGGCTACAAATGAGACCCTTTACTGAAGTGAGTTAGTAGGATCGGGAAAACCGACAATAAGTGGATAAAAGTCAGGATAATGTTTAGGGTAGTGTGAGACGTTTTGCACAAACTTTAAACGACACGACGCCAGAAAGTGGACGTGTATGAAGAAAAAAAAAAGTATGACAAGAGGATGGTGTTGGGTAGCTTAAGAGATAGTATGAAGGATGGCAGTAGCTGTGAAAAGGGAGCTCCCCCGAGGTGCTTATGCGACCCTGTAAGGCTAGTTGAACATTCGAGGATGAATGTTCTAAAGGGGAGAAGGATGTTATATCCTGTATTTTGTACGTCGGGATATTCCGAGCCAAGTGTGGAAAGTTAAGAATAAGACTATTTTCCGACTTTGTTTTAACGCATAAGTGCTCATGAATTTGGTTGGATGGAAAGTTAGACATTTCATGAAAATTTGGGGCCAAAAGTGAAGTGTTGGAAACTTAAATTAATGAAAAATATAACCATGTGGCCATGCACATGACTTGTGGGCCATAGGCCACATGTATGAAGAATATGTGTGGTATTAGATGACTTATTAAGTCATCTTCATTATTTTCATTTCTTGGAAATTTCTAGAAAATTGGAGAAATTGGAAAAAAAAGGAAGAAGAAAAGAAGAAATATATATATAATATATATATATATATACCATGTGATCTAATTGTGTATATATATATATGTGTGCAAGTCATGAAGAAACAAGACAATTCATCATTTTAACCATAGAAAATTCAAGAAGAATGGAGAAAAGAAAAGAGAAGGAGCAAACGGCCATGGAGGGTCGTCGAAATTGTCCCTCAAATTTGACCAAGACAAACTGATTTCTTCATGCTTTCCTACTAATTGGAAGGTCCTCGTCGACGTGGAGTAGTTGTTGGAACAAGGAAACCATTCGTTTTAGCTATGGAGCATCTTAGCCGAGTGACAAAGTTGAATGGAGAAGGTGAGATTAATCTTGTTTATATGTTTCCATAGGTGATTTGTATATGTTGTAATATGTAGAAATGAATGAAAGGCATGGAAGTTGCATATTGAGGCTTGGCCGTGAGTATATGATGCCATGTAGGAGTGATGAATAATTTTTATTTGGTGATTTGGTTGTTGATTGTTGTGGACGTTTTGAACATTTTGTAGTGTGTTGAAATGGATGAAATTCATGAAGTTGTGTGTGATTGGTGTAGTGGCCGAATGGTGGCTGTTTTGTGTGGAAGAGATGAACAAATTTCATTTAGTATTTTGCTTGTCGTGGTTGTGAATTTCATGATGAAAAATGAAGGTTTAATGATTTAAATGGAGTTGTAAATTGTTGTGGGCTGATTTGGAAGCTAATGTGATTTTGATATGCTTTCTTTAATTTATGAAAATAATGTTGTAAATGTGTGGATTATTGGTGTCATTGATGAATTTGGAAGAAGGAAATGTATCGTTGTTGTCCCTATGGAAATTGGAGGTTTCGGGTGAAGTAGTATATGGTTTGGGTTGTTTTGAACGTTGTATGGATTGCTTGGAACGCCCTTAAATCGTGTTTGAATGGTCTCGGATTGATACTTGAACGTATGATCGATGAAGTTAAATTGATTGTATGCGGTTTATTTGAATGTAAATGAAACATCGTCGAACTATGTGGAAGAAGGTCGTTGATATTAGAATGCGTTTTGAATTAATTAGGGATGTTGTTTATATGAATGTTGGTATTGTTGTGATGATTTGGCCGAGTTGAATTCTCGGGGTTGATGGATTTATAGGGGAGATGCTGCCCAAATTTCTGTAGATAAAGCGATGGTTTGGAATAGAGTTCTTCAATGCTTACGGCTAATGTTGGGTGTCCAATGACATTATGGTAGATCGTGAGAAGCCGAGGCGTAAGGTTGGATTAGCTTAGAGGGCGGCCAAGGTACGTAAAGCTCACCTTTCTTTCTTTGGTATGTCTTAGTTAAAGTAGGCTATGATATGATCCCCGAGGTAACTCCACTCCTGCGATCCGAGCATGTTGTGATTCTCATTTGCTTCTTGATATCCGTATTCATAATGTAGTCAAATTATGATTCTTATGCCCTTTGTATGATCAAATATGAATGTGCATAAAAGATTATGTTCGAAAAAGGGTCGGTAACTACGAACATCCGTAACTTCCATAGGAAGGCTCGGATCGCTTCGATATGTCCGTAGGAGGTTCGGTAGCGTATGATGATCTTAACTTCCACGGGCGGGCCCGGATCGGTTGAGTACTTGTCCGTGGGCCCGCAAGACGTTCCTTTGTATAGTTCTAGCAACTTGTTAAAAGAACTTAACATGGTTAACAACCTGACTTCCGAATATGATTACTCACTTATGTGTTAAGTCTGAAATGAGAAATCGCATGTATATGATTCCGATACGTAACTATGATGGCTAAAGTTCTATTTGACAAGTCCCGAGTAACATTCGAGAGAAACTGGATTTGACTATGACTATTGGCTTGGTTTTTAAATGATAGTCTGTTTTGATTGTTTTATGGAATTTGTGTAAATGTACGAAATGAGAATTTGTAGGCGTATGATCTGGATACGTAACTATGATTGATAGAGTTTTATTTGATATGTTTCCGAATAATATCCGGAAGAGATTTGAATTGACTAATGCCATTGGCTTGTAAATGATAATTTGTTTGATTATTCTGTTAAGTCTGTATAAATGTTGTGAGTTGCATATAGATCCCACGATTATGCTCGTGCATATTATTGTTACTTCCTTCGCCGAGTCCCGGGCCGGTTACTATCGTGCGCACAATTCGAAGTATGATGAGCGTCTGATATATGATATGATACGAAGTATGATGAGTTCTGAAATATGATGTGATTCTGATTTATGATGTGTGATGGAGATACGGAGATCTGAAAACTTCCAAAGTATGATGAGTTGTGGCGCCCAAGGCAGGAGGGGCGACCACGTTCCGTCCGTCGGGTCCTATCACGGACCGCATAGGGTATATGATATGATAATCTGATGATCTGATGACATGATGATTTGATAATGTGATGATTTGATAATATAATGAATCTGTTCTGATGATACGATAACATGATGATTCTGTTTAATGTGATGATATGATAATATGATGATTCTGTCTGATGTGATGATATGATAGTCTGATGATTCTGTTTACCGAGTCCCTCATTGGAGGGCCGGGACACGTTATGTGTTATATATATGTATTCAGAAATATGATCTGTTGGTTTCGGAGCCGGTGGTGGGGCAAACCCAATGGTGGGGCAAACCCAGTGGCGAGGCACATTCCGCACTGGTTTAGGCGAATCCCACATTGGTTTAGGCGAATCCCACATCGGTTAATGTCAGCTACTATGATATGTTCTATTATATATATATATATATGAGACATAAATGTTTTTAAAAGAAAGCTAAGCATTTCGGCATCCCGATCAGTATATTGGTCTTCTGCACCTCGTATGTATGTTTTGTCTTTCAGATACAAGCACCTTGACATTCTGGTTATTATGTTCACTATTTGTACTCCTTATTCTGGTTATGATCTCGTTTTCTGTATTCCATGCTTTACATACTCAGTACATATTCCGTACTGACCCCCTTTCTTCGGGGGCTGCGTTTCATGCCGCGCAGTACACCCGACGAGTAAAGACATTAGTGGAAGACGTTCCAGCTGTATTGGCGAGCTCCACTTCCTCCGGAGTGCTGCTGAGTCAGAGTTTGTTTGTGTTATGATATCTGAGTCATGTTATAGACTTTGCAGACAGAGTCATGTGTATAAAATGTCAGTTGTGAGCGGCTCTATAAGCCGTTGTATTGTTATACACGATATTACAGATTTTGTACGGTTGCAAGTTTTGTTTGATTTGAAAAAGATATAAAGTATGTTCGTTTTTCGAAAATTTTCATTATGCATTTATGATCTGGTTAAGGTCCCAATATGACTGCGAGTATTATGATAGTCAGAGGGTTCGCTCGGCCCTAAGTAAGGGTCGGGTGTCCATCACACCCTATCGGATTAAGGGTGTGACAACCTGGCAAGGTATGTGTTATATCCCGTATTTCGCACGTCGGGATACTTCGGGTCAAAATACGATAAGTGAAGGCCAAGACTATCCCGAGATATGAGGTAGATATTTTTGTTGTCTTAAAAGCATAAGTTGTGTATGATTTTATTGGCATGGTAGTGTTAAAGGATCATTTGGGGTCAAAGTCCATTTTTGGAAAACATTCTAATCTTGGAAAGGAAATTAATTCATGAAAAAAAAAAAAGAAGGAGAAAATAAAGGCCATGTGGCCGGCCACCTTAGGTGGGCCATGGCCACATGGTTGGCTAAAATTTGGAATTAAAAAGATGACTTGGTCATCTTAATTCCTCACTTTACCTCTAGAAATTTCAAGAAAGAAGTGGAGGAGAAAGACTAGGCCATATTCGGCCATAGCAAGAGGAAGAAGAAGATTAAGAACCTTCAATCCAAAAATAATTTCTCCTAGTTTTCCTACTAATTGAAAGGTGCTCTTCAACGTGGGATAGTTGTTGGAACAAAAGAGACTCTTATTTTTGCAAAACAACACTCTAGCCGAGTGGAAGAATTGGAGTGAAAAAGGTATGATTCAACTTTCTCTTTTATATGTTATGCATGGCTTATGTATGCTGTTAAGTGTGGAAATGAATGGAAATTATGAAAACATGGAAGTTGAAGTGGTAGCCGTGTGAGTCTAGGTGTTAGCCGTGTATGTGTGTGTGTGTTGTTAAGGTGATGAGTTAATGGAATTTAGCATGCTTGTGTGTTGGTGTAACGTGTAGAAGGTGAATGAAAAACGTGGAATGGTGTATGTTGAGGTGTGGCCGAAAGTAGGGGCTGTTTTGTGTGTTGAAGAATGGAGAAATGTTACTTAGTGTTTGAGTTGTGTCGTTGTGAATTCTATGTTGATCATGAGATTTTAATAAATCAAATTGAAGTTGTGATCGTTGTGGGGCTGTTTTGGAGCTAATGTAATTCCAATGTAGATTCATCCATTTGTGAGAATAATATTGTTAACATATAGATTGTTGATGTAGTTTATGAGTTTTGAAAGAAGGAAAAAAATGTTAGTATTGTTTTCGGGTTTGGAGAGCATTTCGGGTAAGTTGGCACATTGGTTGGATGGTTTGAAATATTGTATGAATTGTTTATAGTGTCCTTGAATATTGTTTGAATGATCTCGGATTGGTAATTGAACGTGTGAATATTGATGTTAGTTTGATTTTATGCGGTTGAATTGAATATAAGTGAATATCGTCGCATTATGTGAAAGAAGGTTGTTGATGTTAGAATGCGTTTTGAATCAATGGTTGATGTTGTTAGAATGTTTGTTGGTATTGTTGTTGATGAAATTGGCCGAGTTTAATTCTCGGGGTGGTGTATTTATAGGGGAAGTCTTTGCCCGAAATTTCTGTAGAATTTGGTGTGCGCTTGGAATCGGGTTTCTAAATGCCTTAAGCTAATAATTGATATTTAATGACGTATTGTAGATCTTGGAAAGTTCGCGACGTAAATTTGGATTAGCTTGGAAAGCAGGCAAGGTATGCAAGGCTTACCCTTTTCCTTCCTTGGCATGTCTTAGATACGCTTAAGTTATGATATGTTACGAATCTCGAGGCGATTCCATTCCTGTGATCCGAGCAACCATATGAGTTTATTCATTTCTTGATGTTCGCAAGTCATTTAGCTAAACTAAGATTCTTATGTTTCTAAAGGGTTAGATTTTAGAAGCCTTACAAAGAATTTCGCTACCAAAAAGGTTCCGAACTTCAAACGTCCGTAACTTTTGCATACGAGCTCGGAACGCCCCAAAACATAATAGGTAAACTCATAAGACATAACTTTCCCCTAACTCTCGTAGTCGGGCTCGGATGGGGGTCGGCACCCGTCCGTGGGGCCCGCGGCTCTTTGTACTATTCATAATGATTTTTCGGAAAAAAATTTAATACTATTTCATTTCGATCTCTGCATATGGATTTCCTACCTATTGGATGAGTTATGATTATGACTTTATACGTATGGTTCCTACGGTTTCGTGATATGTTTAAGCTATTTAATACGTTTCCGAAGGTCGTCCGAAAGACATTTGACATGACTAAGTCTTGACCCTTAAACGATAATTTGTTTTGATTCTTCCATTATATTTTTGGAAAATGTTTTAAAGATTGCCTATGGTCTCTCACGACTCTGCTCGTGCACTATGGTCACTTCTTTCACCGAGTCCCGGGGCCGGATGTCATCGTGCGCATTATGTTGTATTTTCGGAGTATGATGTGTCCGGTACGCCGCGCCCCTTTGGCGGGAACCGTGGATAATGGAGTTATGATGTGTCCGTCGCCGCGCCCCTATTGGCCGGGTACCGTGGTATATATGTGATGTGCTGTGTGACGGGGATACGGAGACATAAAAACCTTCTGGAGTATGATGTGTTGTGGCGCCAATGACGGGCGGGCGACCACAGTTCTAAGAGCCTTATGCATGATCTATGTTTTATGAGTAAGCATTTTAATATTTTGAAAGCATTTTAATAATTTGACTATTGCATTTATTTTCTGCCCTTCTGATTTTGATTATGACTCTGCTTACTATATTTTGTTTCACGCCTTGTATACTCAGTACATTTTCCGTACTGACCCCCTCTTCTTCGGGGCTGCGTCCCATGCCGCGCGGTACGGTGCACACGCTTCGAGGTCCGTCGGTCTAGGATATACGTTCTGTTTGTCAAGTGCTCCTTTGATCCGAGCCTATACATTTTGGTACTGACATTTCTATTATTTGTACATATGTTTGTTCATGGGTACGGCGGGGCCCTGTCCCGTCATATGATTATGTTATGACTCTTAGAGGTCTGTAGACATATACGTGTGGGTTATGGGTAATTTACGTTCCTTGTGTCCGTGTGATGTGTTACGTACGCCCCGTATGATGTTGGCCTTGCGGCTCACGTATGATATTCTCCGCTGGATGTTGTGACCGCGGAATGTATATGTATGTATATGTATTTGCGATAGTTACGGGGCGAGGTGTCACTATTTGTAAGTATAAGATCTGATTATGTTACTTATAGTCTGATGTCGAACTCTGTATACGCTTAATCTGTTGTGTGTTGATTATGGTTAATAGGTACGTCTGGGTGCCCAGCTCGGGTACCAGTCACGGCCTACGGGGTTGGGTCGTGACAGTATGAGTGTTCTACTGGTAGGATGCAAGTACCAGACCATGTTTTCGGTTATATTTACTGCTATCCCTGCTCACGATACTTTACTCATGATATATATGTATATGTACTCATGTTCATGATCCTGTTTCAGTTCAGTCTTTATTATGTTATTTCCATGTCCCGTGTTATTTCATTCAGTTGCTTTACATACCAGTGCATTCAATGTGCTGACGTCCCCTTTTATTGTTCAGGGGCCTGCATTTCACGATGCAAGTACTGATTTACCAGACGACGCATCTGCTCAGTAGGACAACATTCGTATCAGCTTATTAGTGAGCCCCATCTCATTCGGGATTTAGTCAACTCTTTATTTTATGATTAGCTATGCATCTAAGGTATGTTGGGGGGCCTTGTCCCTATGAGTATGTTTTCCATGTTCAGACTTATGTTGGAGGTTTCATAAAGTAGACAAGTCAGTTATGTTATGTCAAACTTTCAGAGTCGTGTAGCCATTTTGGCTGATTCATGTTATTTCCGCACTCATATTTAAACAAGTATTTTGATTAAGTATTATGATTTATTGCGTTTTATAAAGGCTCATCATGCATTCACGTTATATTCCTGTTACACCTTCAAACATTTCGCGTTATCAAGACTGTGGACGGCTTAGTATGAGCTCAGGGGAGAGCAGAGTTACACAAGGATTATGGATGAAGATTAATGTTATCTGAGCATAAGAACATATATATGACATTTGGAGAGTGTATGGAGTAAATCGGTTAACATGATCACTCGATGATAGCCCTCGAAACCATGAGTTAAGGTGGGGCCCACATGTCGGGATTTTGTAAAGGATATATTATAAGTGATACAAGTAGTACATGAAAAGTTGAGCAAGTCCTACGAAGGACTCATAAGCCAAATATGGACATAAGCCCTCCAAAAGGACGATTTAAGGAAACGTTTTCGGATGATTTGACTTGGAGGGGAAAAAAACGACATTATAAGTTTAGAATTTGGAAAAACACAAAGAATAAAAGTTGTAGATAATCGAAAGAGATTTCCAACCATAGGTCGTGGCCCTCACACGATGTCCGAATCAAGAGTTATGGCCATTTTAAGAGCAAGACCCTAAGTCGCCAAATGGCTCCGGGCCCACGTGAGAAGGTCGGTGAAACCGACCTAGGAGGGGTATAAATACCCCATCAACCCTGTTTTTTTAGCATAATAACATTCCAAAGGGTCCTAGAAAATTTTCTACACCTCCCCCAAGCATTATAGTCCGATAAATCAAGAATTTGACAAGATTACGCCAAACTAGTCCGTGAAAGGTGATTGTTCTTACTTCTACTTAAGCTTGGTGTTGGAAAAGGTTGATGTGGCTGAGTTTTTTTCAAGTATAAGGTATGTTATTTATCCCATCTTTTATGTTGAGAGTATTTGAAGGTCTAGCAAGCCTTAAAAATGAAACTAGTTATGGAGAAAAGGTCATAGAGTGTTGTATTATAGTTGTTGTGTTTGTGGGCTGTTTTGAACGTGTTGTGGCCATGTGGATGGACTGATTTATGCATACAAAAATGGTATCTAACATTGTTGGCGTGTTGATGAGATTATACTCCTTGATTGGGATGGAAGAAAGTGCGTATTGTTGTTGTATGTTGAAAAAAATGTCGTGTGGGATGTTTATAGAATATGTTGGTATGAATAATAGTGTTGTTGATGTTGGTATTATTGTTGTGGTTGATTGGTTGCTGAATCATAATTTTGGGCTAGGCATATAAACAGGGGAGATGCTGCCCGATTTTCGGCAGAATATAGAGTAGTTTGATTTGAAATTTGGAATATGTGTGCAATAAAGAGTCTAACGTTAGTGTGAATCCTTTTAAGTGTAGGCTTACGAGCTAGGACGAATAAGCGTAGCTAATAAGAGGTGGAACAGGTATGTAAAGCTTACCCTTTCCTTCTTTTGGCATGTCTTAGATGTAAGTAAGATATGATACGAGCCTTGGGGTAAATTTATTCATAAGATCCGAGCATCGCTACGATTCTTATTCACTTCTTGGTTTTAGCATTCCTAATATAGTCGAGCTATGGTCCTTGTGTCTTTTGTACGATTGGATAGTAAATGTTGCATAAAGAGTTTTTGTTCCTAAAGGATTCTATGTCGAATAAGGTCCCTAACTTTCATAAATGGGCTCGGATTGCCTTGATTCGTTTGTAAGAGATTCTATAATGATTAATGTCCGTAACTTTCATGGGCGGGCTCGGATTGGTTTGATACATGTCTACGATCCCTAAGACTCTCTTTAACGTAGTCCTAATGGCATTTAGAACGGACTTAACATGACTATCGTTTGATACTCGAGCGTTGATTTGTCTACTTATCTATTGAGTCTTAAAAGATGATTTATATGCATATGGTTTCTCACTACTCTGCTCGTGCATGCCGTTAATACTTCTATTCATCGAGTCCCGGGCCGGGTATGTATTCGTGCACCGTTTCACTGCATTGTTCACCGAGTCCCTCACTAGAGGGCCGGGTACGGTATATATATATATGATGACATGATGATATGATGACATGATGACATGATGATGTGATGATATGGGGATGACGGCCAGGATGGCATATGATGATTCTATTCACCGAGTCCTTCACTAGAGGGCCGGGTACGGTATATATATATGATGATATGATGATCTTATTTACCGAGTCCCTCACTAGAGGGCCGAGACACGTTATATATGCATATGTACAAGATGATTATTCACTTATGTTTCTAAGTCCCATAATGAATTGGATAGGATATTGACATGCATGATTTATGTTTCAAAGGCAAGCCTTGTGGTTTTACTCTTCGTTACTTTGTACTAATTCTCTATACTCCTTATTTCGAAAGACGATTCGTTTACTATACTTCATGCTTTACATGCTCGGTACATATTCCGTATCGACCCCTTTCTTCGGGGGCTGCGTTTCATGCCACGCGAGTGTATACGGATGAGTAGAAGATGTTCCACCGGATTGGCGAGCTCCATTTCCTTCCGGAGTCTTCGCCGGGTCGAGTATCTATGTTATGGTTTCTTGGTTTATGTTAGAGACTTTGCGGACGGAGTCACGTATATAGCATGTCGGTCTCGTAAGCGGCTACGTAAGCCGATATATCATTATGCATTATGTTACGATTTCATATGATTACGATTTTACTTGATTTGAGAAAGACGAAAAGCATGTTGTTCTTTGAAAAGCTTCCATTATGCATTCATTTCATGATTTAAGAGTCCGGAAGATTATGAGTATCACGAGGATCGGCGGGTTCGCTCGGCCCTAAGTAAGGGTCGGTGCCCATCACGCCCCATCAAGTAGGGGTGTGACAAATTGGTATCGAGCGGGTTCGTCCTAGGGGTTGTCTCGCAAAGTCGTGTCCAAGAGAGTCTTGTTTATGGTGTGAAGAGCGCCACATTTATAAACAGGAGGCTATGGGGAATCTAGGGTGGTTACTCTTCTTTCACATCTGAGATCGTGCCATAGAGCCAAGTCATAGGGAATGAGATTCCTTATACTAACCTTTGATTTCGAGCGAGAAGAATGGCATCGACGAAGAAGAAAGTGACTAGCGATATTGGAAGTTACGAGCACGCGTAAGCAAAGGTATGAAAGATATATGTCGGGTAAGATATTGAAGTACGATTGAAATACAAGTTGAAGATTAAAAGAGAAAGTAAACAAGAAAGTGTAACGAGGTGCGAGTTTGAGTTGGGCATACGAGGTATGTTCATCATTTTCGTCGTTTGTTGATATTGGGAGCCTGCGTGGTTGTGATATGATATGATATATATATATATATATATATATATATATATATATATATATATATACATATGTTGGCCCTGTGAGGCATTGTTGGTATTTCCTGCGTGCAGGTTTTGAGATAGTAACAATTACAGAGGAAACTCTGCCAAAATTTTCCTAGAAATAAAAAGAGAATGAGATATAGGTTTGTGATATGGCTTGAAAGGTCGTGCCAATAGTAATGATAAGATTTGACTATGTTGCGAGTACGGCTGACCTCGAGAAAAAAATTAATTGCGGAATCGAAAGTGATAGTATGATTAAGACAAGAGTACAGAGGAAAAGAATTGTGATGGATACGAATGTATTGATAAGACAACTTGTGAGATATTAAGGATAAAGTGGACCAGAGAGGGTAAAGGGTTAAGAAGTGTTATACTATAGGATTGATTATGAATAAGATATAATGTGAATATAATGAGGATTGTTATGAAAATAAGTAAAGCCTAGTGAGAAGGTGGCCAAAGCTATGGTGTGATCTATATAGCTAGAGTATAAAGGCAAGTGTGAAACGGAAAAGCGAGCTATAGAACGAATAAGGAAGGCTTATCAAGTTCTGTAGGGGAAGTTTGGAATAAGGGTTATATAATAACGGAAATGATAGCGAGTGTAAGAAAAGAAAGGGTAATTGGAAGAAGGAAATAAGAAGAAAGTGAGATGACAGGGTAGTGATAGATCACGACACGTGTAGCCAAGGATATGAGTACTATAAGTGACGGGACTGTGAAAGACTCGGTTATAGAAAGGATGAGGAACGAGGTAAAATGAGAGTAGAAATCCAAAGGCCGATAACCAAGTATTTATAAGTAACGGCGATCAAGGTGTGTTCATCACCTTTGGGAATCTGGAAGTCTAGGACGGAAAGTAGTCATATCCATAGGTGAAAAGTGAATATTGAGAATTGAAAAAGGGCTAAAATAGTAATTGTGGAGTCAGAAAAGTAAAAGACCCTTTCTAATTCGAAGGGAGATGTGTTATGGGAACGCTTCAGAATCTGTTAAGACTTCAACTTACTCCCGATTATGTGATGAAGGTCATGCGGTGAGGTGGACGCTATCATACTAGTATTAAAGCATCGTATTTCATCAGAGTTCCAAGGTTAAGCGTGCTGGAATGAGAGAAATTTTAGGATGGGTGACCCCCCTCAAGTGTACTAAAAGTCCTATAAAGTCAGACACAGGAGAACCAAGGGGGAAGCTAGAGTGGCCTAAGGGAAATTAGAGTATACAGAGTGGGCGGAAACCTCAAGAGGTCACATAAGACGAGGCAGACTGAACCAGTGAAGAGAAAGAAGGTGCATCACGGCTACGAGAAGCTGGGGGTAAGTTGAATAGCGTTTGGAAATGTTTTGTGAGCAGGATAGTAGCAATTATGTATGTATATAGGTATGCACATGATATCCCATACATGGCTATATCAGTGGGTATGTGTATCCCGGCAACCAATGTTGCAGTGTAGGGAAGGCATTAATCGAACAGGGTAACGAAGTTCAAGGGACAAAACAAAAGATATGGTACCACGGGGGCCACAAGGTAAGTCGATGTCGTTCCCACTACCGGTTAAGATTGGGAAGTCCTAATACAACGATATTTGAAAAAGAAGAAAGGTGAGTAGATGGAAGGCAGGGAGATCAAAGTGTTAAAAAAGTAAAAGAGTAAGAAATATGAGTGAGTAAAGCCTCCAAAAGAGACGACGGGCAAAGCACGAGACTATTTGGGTAAATTGATGACATAGAATAGGAATCCATGTGAAGAGTGGGAGATTGGGTCATAGTGGAAATGGAATGAAATATAAGGAACGTGCATAGAAGAGAAGATCGCCCGGTCGTAGCATCAGAAAGACAGATAAGGGTTGATGAACGGGGATGGAGAGAGTGTAAATTGTAAGAATTCCGCTCTAACGAAGAAGAAGTAGGACACTCGGAAAACTCGGATGCACAGCGGCGACATAAACACATAGTTAAGAAGGATTATGAGTAAGTGAGCTAAATGGGCGAAAGGATTGGTAGTGGATGGAAAGGCATAGGAATGTTGACAAGAACGGCCGTATAGACATAAATCGAAGAAGAACTTAGGGTAAGAAACCTTAGAGATATTGTAAGAAAGTCGGGAAGGGAGATAAGGATTTAGGTATAACCGAAAACTTCATAAAGGACGTAGTGAATCTCGACGTCCCCATTAACTTGTGAGTCCAGGACGCTGTTAGTCATGAAAGACAGAAGTACGAAAAAAAAAGCATCGGAATTGGATACCCTTATGAGTATTCCAGTTAAATACGAGAAGTGTAGCTAGCGAGAAGATAGATACGTCGGACCATGTGATGAAGAAACTTCGCTTTAAGAAAGTCATGAAGGGCGGCACATAATTATCGGAGATAATGGACGTTGGAAACTATTGGCGTATAAGGGTCCCCTTAATAAGGGGAAGAACAAAGTTGGACTTGCAAAGAGTTACGATAGTCTCAAGCTCCAAAAGAAGAAATTTACTAGCTCGGGAATAAAGTTCGAGGCGTATTGGCATATCGGGAAGGTAATTGTCACACCCTAATTTCTGATAGGGCATGATGGGCACCCGACCCTTATTTAGGGCCGAGCGAACCCGCAGACTCTCGTAATACTCACAATCATACTGGGCCCGCAAAACATGACATAAGCACATAACGAAAATTTTTCAGAAAACAAACATGCCTTTCATCTTATCAAATCAGATAAAGCCTGTAATCATGACAAATCTGTAACAATAAGCGTAATGATACATCGTCTTACATAGCCGCTTACAAAACTGACATCTCATACACACGACACTGTCTGCAAAGTCTCTACCATAACTTCCGATACCATACAAAAGCACTCGGACTCGGCAGCACTCCGGAGGAAATGGAGCTCGCCAATCCAGCTGGAACCTCTTCTGCTAACATCATCTACTCATCTGTGGGTACCTGCGCGGCATGAAACGCAGCCCTCGAAGAGGCGGGCCGCACGAAATATGTACTGAGTATGCAAAGCATGAAATACGTAAAAACGAAGTCATAACCGAAGTAAGGGGTACAGAGAGTGAGCATAACAACCCGAAAATCAAAGTGCTTGCATCCGAAGTACAAATCATACATAAGCGGTACAAAAGACAAATATAACCATCAGAATGCCAAAATGCTTAACTTTCTTTTGAAAAACATTTCTGTCTCATATATATACGGAAAATAGAACATATCGTATGAGCTGACATTAATCGAATGTTGAGGAACGTACGGCCCGATCCATAAATAATATGATAATGCCGAGGAACGTACGGCCCGATCCATATATAATATAACAGTCATATACATACCGTACCCAGCCCTCTAGTGAGGGACTCGGTAAATAAAATCATATCGTCAAATTATCACATATCATATCACATATCATCATGTCATCATATTATCATATCACATACCACATACGGTCCGTAATGGGACCCGGCGGACAGAACATGGTCACCCCTCCTGTCGATGGCGCCATAACACCTTATACTCCAGAAGATTTCATACCGCGATCAAATATCCAGTGGTCAATATCACTCGACATACCGCTGTCAAATATCCAGCTGTCAATATCACATATCACATATACCCGGTACCCGGCCCAATAGCAGAGGAGCTCGGCGAACCGGACACATCATGCTTCGGAATATCACACAGTGCGTACGATAACATACCGGCCCGGGACTCGACGAAAGAGGTAATAACAGAATGCACGAGCAGAATCGTGGGAATTCATATGCAATACAAAGCACTTACAAAGACCCAACAAAGATAATCAAAGCGAACTATTATTTACAAACCAAGATAATAGTCAAATCAGATTTTCTTCCGAATATCACTCGGGAACATATCAAACCGAACTTCAAAAATCATAGTCACGTATCAAAATCATATACATAAAAATCCTTATTTCAGACTCGAAAAATAAATAAGTAATCATACTCGGGGGTTGGGACGAAAGTCGTATTAAGTTCTTTCAAAAATAGGTCGTTAAAATCAAACAAAGAAAAGTCGCGGGACCCACGGACGAGCGTCAACCCAATCCGGGCCCGCCTATGAAAATTAAAGTCATTATACGTTATGGAATCATTTACGAGCATATCAAAGCAATCCGGTTCCATCTATGAAAGTTACGGACGTTCGTAGTTACCAACCTCTTTTGAAAACAAAACTTTTTATACAACATTTGAAAACCAATCATACAAAGACATATAAACCATAGCTTAACCATATAAGGATGCCAACATCAAGAAGAAAATAATCATCGTAACATGCTCGGACTTTAAGAATAGAATTACCCCCGAAGCTCATAACATATCATAGCTTAACCACATCTAAGACATGCCAAAAGAAGGAAAGGTAAGCTTTACATACCTCGTTTGCTTCCTAAGCTAATCCAAACTCAAGTCTCGGCTGCTCAGAATCTACAATAAGGTCATTAAGTACCTAACATTAGCCATAAGCACTTAAGAATCCAATCCCAAGCCATCACTTTATTTACGTAAATTTGGGCGATTTCCCCTATAAGTTCAACAACCCCGAGAATTTAACTCGCCAATTCTTCAACAACAATACCAATAACCATATAAACAACATCAATAACCAATTCAAAACGCATTCTAATATTAGCAATTCTTTTCCATATAATTCGACATCATACGTGCAAACCAACATCGACGCCCACATATTCAAACACTAATCCGAGATCATTCAAATAAGATTCAAGAATGCTTCCCACAATCCACACAATATTTAAAACAACTCAACCATTATACTACCTTACCCGAAACTTCCAAATGCCATCAGAACAACAACAATACATTTCTTTCTTCCAAATTCATCCACTACTAATAATCCACACGTTTACAACATTATTTCCATAGATTCAAGAAACTACATTTAATTCACATTAACTTCCATAACAAACCACAAACGACTATAACTTCAATTTGAACCATTAAACTTTCATTTGCATCATAGAATCCACAACACAACATCCCAAACATACTTAAAGAGAATTGATTCTTCACTTCTACACAACATAGCATATACACGGCCACAACACAACAATCACAACTTCAACTTGAATCATTCAATACCTTCATTCTCACCACATAATCCATAACCACAACAACCAAAATACTACACAAACTTAGTTCAACATGTCTATGCCAAATCAGCCCATTTTCGGCCACACATCACATACATAAATTTCATGACATTCATTCATTTTTACACATTACAACAACACCCAAACATGCTAAATACAATTAATTCACCATTCCTACACACATCATACATGCACGGCTAGACATCAACATCTATTCTTTCATGAATTTCATTCCTTTTCACACACTACCACATGCACAAATCCTCCATAACATATACAAACAAGATTAAACTTACCCTTTTCCACTTTGTTCTTCAACTTGACTAGGGTTGAGAATTGCATGAACAAGGGATTTGTTTGCTCCACAACCACTTCATGTTGTTTAGGACCTTCCAATGAGTAGAGACATAGAAGAAAATAATTTTTTTGAGATCAATTTCCATGGGCATGAATTCAGCCACTATGGCCGAATATGTTGCCCCCCTTTTTTCTTCATGCTTCTCCAACCTTCTTGAATTGAAAAAGATGAATAATATGTGCTAATCATACATCCTCTATATATATATACAAAACCCCAACAAATATAAAGTGTACTGTTATAACCCGTATTTCGTACGCTTGGATAATTCGGGATAATTGCGAGAAGTTAAAGGCAAGACTATTTCCAAAATTATTTTAATGTACAAGTGGGTTGTGAATATTATTTATGAACCTTATTAGTATGGAAATTTTGGAAAAGGCCAAGGGTAAAAAGGGATATTTACTAAAAGGTTCATGGTAATATTATGGAAGGCTAAGGGCAAAATGGGAATTTCTCAAAAATTGTCTTGAAAATTTTAGACCAAGCCAAGGCTTGACCATGTGTATGTATGTGTATATGTGGGTCCCACTCTTATATGGACCAAAATTTATAAAAAGACAAGTGGTCATCTTGTTTTAATTTAAGGAAATTTCAAGAAAAAGGAAGAAATTTCTAGAAAAAGGAAGAAGAGGGCATGTGCCCCTCACATGCCTATAAGAACTATATATATAAGAGAGAGCCTACCAAGCAAGACATAATTGTCATGAAAAATTCAAGAAAAACTCCAAGCAAAAATTAGGGGCCACTCGGCCATGGCTATGGAGAATTGACTTCATGAAGTTGACCATGAAAAAAATTATTGCTTCTAGTATTCCAAGCAAGTTGAAGGCCCTAATTAACATGGAGTGGTTGTTGGAACAAGAAAACCATTCATTCTTGCAAGGCACAACTCTAGCGAAGTTGAAGAACTAGGTGGAAAAAGGAAAGGTTTCATCTTCTTTTGTATGTTGTGGATGGTTTTTATATGTTGTAGAGTGAAGAAATGGACGAAATATATGAAAATATGTGTGTTGGTGCGTGTCCGTATATGTATAGTGTTGATGGTTGTGGGTAGTGTAGTATGTAAAAATGGGTGAAAATCATGAAGGTATAGATGTTGGGTAGTAACCGTGTGTGTGTAGTATTGACCGTGCATGGTTGTGTTGTGTAGAAAAGAATGGATTAATTTTATGTAGCATGTTGGTTGTTGTTGTCGTTGTAACGTAATGTATAGAAACGAATGAAAAACTCATGAGAATATGTATGTGGTTGTTGTGGCCGAATGATAGGTGGTTTGGCAAGTTGTAGTGAATTGACTCTATTTAATATTTTAGTTGTTGAATTGTGAATTTCATAATGATAAATGAAGGTTTGATGGCTTAAAGTGAAGTTATAACCATTATCTAATGTTGAAGAAGTCGATGCGGCATTAGCTTGAATTCTTACATTGCATGAGTAATGTTGTTAATGCATGGTTGTTGTCACGACCCAACTAGGGGCCGTGATGGGAACCCGATACTTGTACCGAGCACCCCTTACCTATCATTGTACCTGTACCTCTTAACAAGTCGTATAAACAAAGGCCGCATTTTTTTTTTCGAACTGAACATTAACATTAGCAGCGTCATTATGGACATAGACTAATTAGCCTCGCTATCGTTCCATACAACGGCATTAATATGCCAAGATACCACATATTTAACTATACATAATCGATCGTACACATCCGTCTACGAGCCTCTAGACATAGTACATTTATACATAGAAAGAGCCGAGTAATCGTCGTGCTCAAAAATATATATACATGAAGGAGTACGCGAGAGATGAGGCTCGGAACAACCGGAGCGCCAAAGTACGGCCGGTAGGGCTCTAAGGATCAAATCCTCCCCGTGCCGACCGCGGCATGAAACGTGCGCCCACAAGAAGGGGCGTCGATGAATAGTGTGCCGAGTATTTAAGGCATGAATAGTAATATACGAGAACATAAATCATGCATAATGACATAAAAGGATTACAACTCAAGTCCCGGGGGAAACATAACCTCGTATATATAGGTGCCCTTGCGTATGCCGTGCTTTCTTAACTTTCCTTACTCATTTATATGTATACATAAATGCATAAAATATAGAATATATCATATTGCCGAGGCGTCGGCGGCGATCCATTTAACCATAAATATACACATCCCGCGTCCGGCATCCCGCGTCCGGACGATATCAAGTCATGTAATGCCAACCGATCGATGGATATGCGTGTATAACGCTCCGCCATTACCTCCCTTTTCCCCATAAATATATGAAAATTTCATGTATGAACATCGGCGTCTATAGCGCCCGTGAATATATGAAAATTCCATGAATAAATATATATCGGCGAATATATAGCGCTCCGACTCTCGCTATTATATAATATACTTATACCATGTTCATTTATTAGCGCGCATATAGCGCTCGATTCTCGTTATCATTATCGACGTAGATGTATTCTCATTAAAGTAGTTACGACACTTATCGTTTAATAATCAAAGCACTAAAGAAAACCTCGAGAACAAAGGGCCCACTCGAGTCAAATGAGGTGGCGTACTCAACTTACCTATAATACGTGTCATGACGTTACTTATGAAGGCCTTAGGGTAATCGGGTCTTATCCTTGCACGTTCTAGAATATTTAGACACTTCTTTCACAATTCAAGTACTTTTAGTTCAATCTTACTGAATGAATAGTACCTATTTTCAATCGCGGATTTCTAGAGTTAGGAAAGTCCCCGAGGCGCGAAATCAAACCTATACGTCTAAGACATGCCAAGAAAGGAAGGAGAAACCTTACATACCTCTTTTTGCTCCTTATGCTATTCCAAATTCAAGCTCCAACTTCGCTTAATCTACAATTTGGTCATGTTTACCAAATGTTAGTTCAAGTGTCTAGAAGTAAAATCTCAAAGCGACACTTGTCTACCGAAATTTCGTTTTCCTCCGTAAATACATCATTCCCCAAAATCATCTTAGCCAATTCTATCGACATCAATCCGGGAATTCAACCCGGCCAAACTATCAATCATAATATTACAACTATAAAAACAATTTCCAATTTCAATTCAAGATACATTCCAACAACTTAATCAATATACTACTTCCATCAAGACCTTCCGACTCCAATGAAAACAATAACAACCTACTAATTCATGAACCAACAATATCATACAAGTCTCATTATCTTCCATTTACATGAACTCTACATAACAAGTCTCCAACTATCACAACTTCACTAAACTCATTAAGCTTCTATTTGCAACATAAAATCCATAATATAACAACCAAAATATTAAATCAAACATGCTCACCATTCTTCCCCAACTCAACACACATACACGGCTTCATACCTAGCATACATCACACGGCCACATCATGCATATACAACTACAACTTCTCCAAGACCATTCAATTTCCATTATCAACATAGTATTGACAATAATAACAACCAAACACTAGATAATATAATTAAAACATGATTTCTACACACACACACATACACCACACCTCACGGCCACCTCCCCTATCTACTTGCTCTTCATGAATTTCATCCATTTTCATGCACAACAACATCCACAAATATCCATAACATACAAAGAAGGATGAATTCTTACCTTGTTCTTCAATTCTTCACTTAACTAAAATTCCCAACTTGTATGAATATGAACTTTTCTTGCCCAAATGAATACTCCACCTTGTTAAGGGCCCTTCAATTAGTAGAAAATGATTTTTGGAGGAATTTTTTTCCAATCTTTCTTGGCACTTTGCTCTTGGCCGAAGGCCTTGGAGATTTTTCTCCTTCTTTCTCTTGTTCTTATTTCTTGAAATTTCTAGAGAGTTATGGGATCATTTGGAAGACTTAGTCTTCTTTTAATTCCCATGAATTTAATCCATATGGGCTTGGCCCATCAAGTGAAGTGACGGCCACCTTGGGCTAATCCAACCCAAGCCCACTTTTTTTTTTTTTCATGCAACTCATGCAAAAATTATTTCCAAATTCCAAATTTACCCTTCGTCTTCCTCCATAATTCCACGAGGCATATTGCAAGTTTCCCCTCATACCCTTGGCCTTTCTTAATAATTCCGCTTCCAATTGCTTCATAAGCCATTCATATACTTAACGAAATAAAAATAAGACCTTGCTCGTCGTCCTCCCGCAATTGTCTTGAATTATCCGAACGCACAAAATGCGGGATATAACATCCTCCCCCTTAGAACATTCGTCCTCGAATGTTAAACTAACCTCATGATGCACGATAACACTTCGGGGAGGTCTCCTTCGTAGGTATCTCACATATCGCTCAACATATCTACCTCCTTCTACTAGCCTAGTCCGTCTCCGCTTACCTCCGACTTTTATAGGGTTTCTAGCCACCCCACACACTATAATTTACACCGGGCTACCTAACCTTACACTCGTCTCTTGTTTCCCCATTTATGACATTTTTCGAAAGATACTTCCTGTGGGGTCACCCATCGTGAAATTGCTCTCACCCTAGCACGCTTAACCTTGAAACTTTAATGCATTTCGCCGTCTTAGTGTTAGTATTTTCGCCGTCACTCCTCGCACTACTTATATCCCATAATATGGAACAAGTTAGGTCTTAGCAAAGCTTTTCAAATCGCCCACGTAACACATCTTTTCTCTTGTTTACAGTTCTGCCCTCCGCAATCTCTAATATTCGCTTTTACCTGTACGTTTGGCTACTCTTCGTCCTAATTCCCAAATTCTTAATATGTTTAGCAATACAAAGACAGCGTAGGATAAAATAGAATTCCAATCAACTGACACGCATATCATAGAAGGTGCCGAAAAAGTGGCACCGTGGCCGCGTCGCGAAGGCTCGTGGTCCCGTCGCCCGTCGCATACAGTATGCTCCTCCTCTACCTTGGCCGCGTCCCGCCGAAGCTTGGGAAGTCTGTCCGGGAGGGCGTACGGTCGACGATGAACCAACCGCGGACCCGGCGGGCTGGGCTTGGTCTCCCTCATACCTCAGTGGGCAATCACGCATCCGATGGCCAACCCGCCCGCAAGTATAGCAAGCACCTGTGCCTGCGAGACACTCTCCGCAGTGTGGCCTACCACATCGCGCACCGCGGCGGGGTGGCATCATTCTCGCTAGAATCGGCTCTATTTTGGGACTCGAAGCTCTATCGACAAACCGAGGGGTGCAATCGGCCGCCGATCGGGCTTTGAATACCTAGATTGCTCCCCGCGCCGTCCCCCCATACTCACTTCTAGCCCCGGGAAATCGCCTTTTCCCCGGGAGCCCCTATCCGGATAGCGCTCTCCTCCCCGTAGCCGGTATTGTTCTTCCGGTTTTGAGCATGAGCACGGATACGGGCAATAGTCATTCCATCCCCGAGTGAAGTCGTTACCTCCATGATATGTGGCCCCAACCCACTCACGAATCGGTGTATATGATCTCCCATGTCGCATGGCCGGGGCATACCTAGCCGCGAGTTAAAGCGGAGGCCGTATTCCCCGACACTCATATTCTCCCCGCTTGAGATTTAAGAACATATCGCCGGCTCGTCGAACTTCCGGCGGCAGAAATGTCGCGAAACGCCTCGCAAACTCCTCGCCAAACCGGGGGAGGGGCATTTGCTCCCCCGGAGAGTCTCCAACTATCATACCACGATCGCTACATCCCGCAATCGGTATGCCGGGCCCACCGACTCGTATCCGAAGCATGCATTATTCTCGCAGTCCTCGCCGTCTCATCTATGAAATTCCTCATGTCTTCCTCTGGTTTTGACCCATAAAACTCCGGGGGTCTTAGGGCGATGAAATCACGGGCCCTAGCACTTACTGTCCTGTCTCCCAGGTCCGTATCTTGCCGCTGAACCTGTGCGGCAACTAACTGAGTCAATAGCTGGATGGCCTCTGCCACCGGCCGGCTTTGGCCGCTGTCTCGCCCTCCCGGGCTCGCCCTAGCTTTCTTCTTCGGCGGCATTACCGAAACCATAACATAGGATTAGGAAAGGAATATAGAAACTCAGGGGTAGCATAGCTCTATCGCACGATTTCGAATACAAAGAAGGTCATATTTCCTAAATGCCCCGTAGCCTCCCGTTTATAAGTGTGGCGCGCTACACACCCATAAACAAGACTCTACCGGACACGGCTCGTACAACCCCTAGGACCGAACTCGCTCGATGCACACTTCTGTCACGACCCAACTAGGGGCCGTGACGGGAACCCGATACTTGTACCGAGCACCCCTTACCTATCATTGTACCTGTACCTCTTAACAAGTCGTATAAACAGTGCCGCATTTTTTTTCGAACTGAACATTAACATTAGCAAAGGCAATCATTATGGACATAGACTAATTAGCCTCGCTATCGTTCCATACAACGGCATTAATATGCCAAGATACCACATATTTAACTATACATAATCGATCGTACACATCCGTCTACGAGCCTCTAGACATAGTACATTTATACATAGAAAGAGCCGAGTACCGTCGTGCTCAAAATATATACATGAAGGAGTACCGCAGAGACGAGGCTCCGAACAACCGGAGCGCTCGTCAAGTACGGGCCGGTAGGGCTCCTAAGGATCAAATCCTCCCGTCCGCCGACCCGCGCGCATGAAACGCAGCCGCCCACAAGAAGGGGCGTCGACGAATAGTGTACCGAGTATGTAAGGCATGAATAGTAATATACGAGAACATAAATCATGCATAATGACATAAAAGGATTACAACTCAAGTCCCGGGGACACAACATAACCCGTATATATAGGTGCCCTCGGCGCATGCCGTGCTTTCTTAACTTTCCTTACTCATTTATATGTATACATAAATGCATAAAATATAGAATATATCATATTGCGAGGCGTCGGCAGTACCGATCCATTTAACCATAAATATACACATCCCGCGTCCGGCATCCCGCGTCCGGACGATATCAAGTCATGTAATGCCAACCGATCGATGGATATGCGTGTATAACGCTCTGCCATTACCTCCCTTTTCCCCATAAATATATGAAAATTTCATGTATGAATATCGGCGTCTATAGCGCCCATGAATATATGAAAATTCCATGAATAAATATATATCAGCGTCTATAGCGCTCTGACTCTGCTATTATATAATATACTTATACCATGTTCATTTATTAGCGCGCATATAGCGCTCTGATTCTGTTATCATTATCGACGTAGATGTATTCTCATTAAAGTAGTTACGACACTTATCGTTTAATAATCAAAGCACTAAAGAAAACCCGAGAACAAAGGGGCCACCTCGAGTCAAATGAGGTGGCGTACTCAACTTACCTATAATACGTGTCATGACGTTACTTATGAAGGCCTTAGGGTAATCGGGTCTTATCCTTGCACGTTCTAGAATATTTAGACACTTCTTTCACAATTCAAGTACTTTTAGTTCAATCTTACTGAATGAATAGTACCTATTTTCAATCGCGGATTTCTAGAGTTAGGAAAGTCCCCGAGGCGCGAAATCAAACCTATACGTCTAAGACATGCCAAGAAAGGAAGGAGAAACCTTACATACCTCTTTTTGCTCCTTATGCTATTCCAAATTCAAGCTCCAACTTCGCCGTAATCTACAATTTGGTCATGTTTACCAAATGTTAGTTCAAGTGTCTAGAAGTAAAATCTCAAAGCGACACTTGTCTACCGAAATTTCGGCAAAGACTTCCTCTCGTAAATACATCATTCCCCAAAATCATCTTAGCCAATTCTCATCGACATCAATCCGGGAATTCAACCCGGCCAAACTATCAATCATAATATTACAACTATAAAAACAATTTCCAATTTCAATTCAAGATACATTCCAACAACTTAATCAATATACTACTTCCATCAAGACCTTCCGACTCCAATGAAAACAATAACAACCTACTAATTCATGAACCAACAATATCATACAAGTCTCATTATCTTCCATTTACATGAACTCTACATAACAAGTCTCCAACTATCACAACTTCACTAAACTCATTAAGCTTCTATTTGCAACATAAAATCCATAATATAACAACCAAAATATTAAATCAAACATGCTCACCATTCTTCCCCAACTCAACACACATACACGATACCTAGCATACATCACACTTACATCATGCATATACAACTACAACTTCTCCAAGACCATTCAATTTCCATTATCAACATAGTATTGACAATAATAACGACCAAACACTAGATAATATAATTAAAACATGATTTCTACACACACACACATACACCACACCTCACGGCCACCTCCCTATCTACTTGCTCTTCATGAATTTCATCCATTTTCATGCACAACAACATCCACAAATATCCATAACATACAAAGAAGGATGAATTCTTACCTTGTTCTTCAATTCTTCACTTAACTAAAATTCCCAACTTGTATGAATATGAACTTTTCTTGCCCAAATGAATACTCCACCTTGTTAAGGGCCCTTCAATTAGTAGAAAATGATTTTTGGAGGAATTTTTTTCCAATCTTTCTTGGCACTTTGCTCTTGGCCGAAGGCCTTGGAGATTTTTCTCCTTCTTTCTCTTGTTCTTATTTCTTGAAATTTCTAGAGAGTTATGGGATCATTTGGAAGACTTAGTCTTCTTTTAATTCCCATGAATTTAATCCATATGGGCTTGGCCCATCAAGTGAAGTGGACGGCCACCTTGGGCCAATCCAACCCAAGCCCACTTTTTTTTTTCATGCAACTCATGCAAAAATTATTTCCAAATTCCAAATTTACCCTTCGTCTTCCTCCATAATTCCACGAGGCATATTGCAAGTTTCCCCTCATACCCTTGACCTTTCTTAATAATTCCGCTTCCAATTGCTTCATAAGCCATTCATATACTTAACGAAATAAAAATAAGACCTTGCTCGTCGTCCTCCCGCAATTGTCTTGAATTATCCGAACGCACAAAATGCGGGATATAACAGTTGTTGATATGGATTGTCGATATAACTCATAAATTTGGAAGGAAGTAATGCGTTGTTGACTTTTGGTGGTGTTGTGAGATTTCGGGTGGAAGTATGTATTAATTGGGTTGCTTGAATATTTTGGATTAAATTAATATTGAAGTGTTGCTAGAATAATTGCTAGCATTGTTATTGGTTTGGCCGAGTTCCATTCCTTGTTGTTGATGATTTGGGGCCAAGTAAGATCTCGGGATGATGTATTGTTAAATGAGAGATTCAATAATTGGCATCATAAGTGAATTTATTTGAAAAATCAAGACAAGTTTGCTTAGTAATGAATCTAATGGTTAAGCTTGTCCATTTTCTTGAATGTAGACTCTTGAGTTCCCAAATCTTCTTGAAAGGACTTCCAAAATTAGCTTTAAATGTGTGGCCCCTCTCTTTTCTTCAAAAGGCATGACCCCTCGTTATAATGTCTTGAATGTTTTTATATCTTCCTTGCTTGCAAAAATTCGAAGCCTATGACCCAAAGGTATAAGTCTTTTCCTAATAGGTTCATAGTTGTTTTTTTCAAATGTCCATACTTTTCAAAAACCAAGTTTTAAGAGGTTGAGAGTTTTTATGACTAAAACGACGAATATGATTTTATAATGACAACGATGATGACAAATATTGAGAAAACTCTATGACGAATCTTTCTTCATACGTTCCTACCATGGATATGATTTGAGAATGTTAAGTTATTTCTTGATTTCTCAACTCTACTTTTGGATAATGACTATTTTAAAGATCTCTAGTATATGAAACGATGCCTTACGATCCTATTCCATGTTTTCTCATGATGTTACTCTCCATTGTTATCTTCATATTGGCGCTTATATTAATTGTCCCTTCTAAGGATGAGGCACGACGCCCATGGCTATTCCATAACATCATCGGAGGTTACCGACCTTACGTCTTCCGATAGATACATGGCTTTCTTCTCTCTCCCGCATGCTTATATGATATACGTATATGGTGACAGCATGTATACCATATTTGCCTTTCGGGATGATGGGGAATACTCAGACATATTGCTTTCAAGACGCTCTAACCACCGTCGTAAACTCCATCCCGACGCAATGCCCGACGCGGAATATATGTGGGCGAGCCGACGTCAGAGTATGACATGTTCAACATAAAAATCAAAAGAATATCTTTATCTTTAGGAAAGAATAAGCACGCACGGCATCCGCCCTAGGTGGCATTCACAGATCATGTGTTACTCTTCTTCCTCATGATATGTTCTATGTTTTTATATGGATATTATTCATATGTATACTCCTTACTACGTTATTTGTTCATGCCTTACATACTCGCACATCCTCGATAAACAACGCCCTTTTTGGGCGCTCGCGTTTCATGCCGCGTAGGTAATCTATCTTTCAATTCCATTACAAGACGTTCCAAAGTTAGTAGACTCCATTTGTTTCTTGCGGAGTCCCGTCGAGTAGAAGAAAATCCTTCCATGTGTGCCGTATGTGCTTTGTTCGAAGTTAGAGACTTTGCAGACCAGTCGTGGGTGTTGTAGGCCTTGGTCAAGTCTTGGCCCCACTAGCCAATATGTTTTTATTATACATCATGTTTTAGAGTCCTTACGCTAATATGGCCGTGTTTAATTTGAGAAACGACAAAAAGATTTTGAAAATTTTACTATGTATATTCTTTCATTTGATTTAAGAATCCAAAGAGAATATGTGAGCAATAAGAGGACCGCGGGATGTCGTGGCTCCCAATACGGGGTCGATTACCATCACACCCTAGTAAGATCGGTGTGACATTATGCATCGAGCAAGTCCGAGAAAGTCGTGTCCAAGAGAGTGACCATATATGGATGTGAAGCCATTTTGGGATACATTTATAACTCTCAGGCGCGGGGCATCTAGGAATTGTCTACCTTCTTGGAAAATCCGTGATCGTGCGATTGATCCAAGTCATAAGAAATAAGATTCTCCGGGTATATATTCTTTATCGTACGTACTTGTAAAATTGACGCTATGGAAGGCCATTCTCGAGGTAAGTCCAACGTAATTGTTCTTCACGAAATTGGAAGACACCGGATCCCGGAATGTGTCATAGGTCTAATAAATTCATTCTCGAGGCGTTATCCTTCAATCGTGCCTTTAGCTTTTGAATAGTAGGCATGGTAAAGGAGGTCCTAGATATGGGTTCGGAAGAAGTGCGGAAAGGAAATACGATAAATCTCCAACGAGCAAGATGCGACGTTTCGAAAGGTTATGGATTTGGCATGGCGATGAAGATGCGATCACTACCATCGGAACGAGATCCGGACTAAATGGTCACACACACAGCCTTTTGAAGGTGAACATTCGGAATCGAAAAGGAAATAAACCTACCTCTTGTAAAAGAAGGACGTGTTACGAAAATGTCCCGAATTAGAAGGCTTTAAATTCTACAATCCATCGTGTAATAAAGGTCACGTGAGGGATCCACGCGATTATATCAAGATTAAGGCACCGGATTCCACCAAAGTTTCGAGGTTAACTTACACAATTGCACAATTTCTATATACTTGTCTATTGTTATGTCCCGTATCTTTACATTGGGACATTATAAAGCTAAGTGCGACAAGCTACGACAAAGAAGGGTTCCCCTAGGTAAGGTTTTCGCCTCCCGATTTCGTTTCGACGCACAAGATTGCCTATGGATTTCGTTTGGTATAAGAACAATATTGGAGAATAAGGATTAATTGACCAAGATTGGATGACTAAGTGAGATTAAGAACTTGATTACACCATTAGTGGAGCCTAAGTGGCCGTGTGGGCCCCACTTGTGACTTGGCCAACTCTTATTGGCTTAAACCTTGGGACACATGTCCAACCCATAGGACTTATATATATAGCAAGGTGCTGAATCATTCTTCACTAACTAGTTCATTTTTCACCTTCACAAGTTGAGAGAAGCCAAGACATTGATAGGAGCCGGCCATGGTACTGGCCGAGAATGAACTCCAAAGTTTGGATCAAAAAAATAAACTTTCCCATCAATTCAACTCCCTACTAAGTGCACAAAAACGTGTAGTAGTTGCTGGAAAGAAACAAGGGGTGTAGCATGTCAATAATGTTGAAGATCGGTCAAGATTGAGGAGCAAATTGTAAGGTAAGAATGATTTTTTTTTCATGTGTTGTATGATGGTTTGAAGGTATAATTTGTATATGTTGTTATTGGATTGTTGTTGTGGTTGAAGTTGAGATAGCCATGAACTTAGGAGAAGCCATGCTTGGTTTTATTTTGCATGTATTGTGGATGAATTGAATGTATATCAATATATGAAAATGAACAAGAATTGTAAGAAGTTTTCGTATGGTTGTGCATGTTGGTATTGGACTGTTTTTCTTGAAGTTGAAGTGAGCCGTGTGTTATAAGATTAAATGAAAGAATGCTTAATCTTCTTGTACATGTATCGTGAAGTGAATTGAATGTGTCGTTGTATGGATAAATGGATGAAAACTATGAAGTTGTTGGAGTAATGTGGAAGCCGTGTAAGGAGACTGTTTTAGGGAAATTTATGGGCTGTTTTGTGCCAAGTTTAGATTGTTGTTGTTATGCACATTGTGGTATATTGTATGTATGTTGAATATGTGCAATAAGGTGTTAGTGAAACAAATCATGTTGAGATGTATAAGCAGTCCAAACCGTGGACCGTTTTGGTACTAGGAGTTAAATTTGTGTGTGTTGAATGTTGATTCTTGTTGCAAGTGTTTTGTGAAAGTAAAGTGCAATGATTCAAGCTAAAACGAAATGAATTGTGGGCTGTTGTAAGGATGAAGATGATGCTAAAACAGTTCCAAGAACCATGAAAGTGAGTTCATTAAACGTATTGTTGTTATTGTAAGTCGAAACTGGAAAATTGCTTAGCGAGAATGAAAACGTTATGTGTGTTGTTTAGCCGTGTGTATGGAACTGTTTTGAAGGGTGTGTGGACTGTCCAAGTTCCCTAAGTCATGTTAAACAAGTTTGGAATGATATAAGAAAAGAATGAGTAGCAATGTTAGCTTGTAGCACTAGTTGGTTTGAATGCGAACGAAACGTCGTCTAAATGTTTGAAAGGGATTGAGCGTTAGAGTGAGTATTAAAATCCTTTGTAGACTAACTGTAGTTCTTGATATCTTGATATAGGATAAGTGCTATTGGGCAGCAAGTACAAGTTATATACGACTAAACGCTAAAGGTACGTAAAGCCTACTTCCTTCTTTCTTTTGGCATGTCCTAGACGTAGGTATGAAATGATATGAACCTTGGGGTAAACTCTACTCTCTAGTTCCAAGCATAATATGTGATTCTTTTATTCGTCCGTAATGTTATTGTCACGAGCCTAATACATGATTGACTAATGAATGATGTATAGTTCCTACTCTTAAAGAATTGCACGACTAGAGGCATACTTGACTTTCAAAAGCTACACTATGTTAAATTACAGTTGAAATCAAACGTTTCGGTCAGTAGGCTTGGTTTTTATTTAAAAGAATTGGACATGGTTATTGTCCCGATGTCCGAGAGCCGATTTAGTTTACTATTCATTGAGTCTTAAAATGTTTTACTTATATGTGGTTGCTTATTACTCTGCTCGTGCTACCGCAATATCCTTCACTGAGTCCCGGGCCAGGGTACATTCTCGTGCGCCGATCTATTATACTATTCACCGAGTCCCTCACTAGAGGGCCGGGACACGTTATATATATATATATGATGATGATGATGATGTGATGATATGATGATTTGGAGATGGAGGCCGGAGGGCATATATTCCTTATTACCGAGTCCCTTACTAAAGGGCCGGGACACGAATATGTTTACGTTTATGATGTTATGATTATAAATACCGAGTCCCTTACTAAAGGGCGGGACACGTTATATATGTTATATACGTAATGATTATGCGCTTTTGATTATAAAGCATTATATTGACATTGATATGATAACGATACAAATAAAGTATGTTCAAAGGCAAGTTTTATGAAACTCTGTTGTTGCATTGAGTCCTATACACCTTGTCTCAGATATGATTCTATTACGGTGTTTCACGCTTTACATACTCAGTACATATTTCGTACTGACCCCCTTTCTTCGGGGGGCTGCGTTTCATGCCCGCAGGTACAGACACACGCTTCGGAGATCCGCCAGCCTAGGGTATCTACTCAGCTATTTCAGAGTGCTCCTTGTTCCGGAGCATAGTTTCGTGGTATAACCTTTTGATATGTATATATACGTTGTTGTTCAGGGTACGGCGGGGCCCTGTCCCGTCATATGATGTCGTTGTCACTCTTAGAGGTCTGTGGTCACAAGTGTGGGTCTATGTATGGATGTTGTTTTGTTATATGGTTGTGACTTGTGTCTGGGGCGTACCCATTGTAGTGGCGACCTTGTCGGCTCGCGTAGCTATATATATGTTGTCATGATAATTTCGTGTATGAAGGTAGCCTTCTCGCCTTATGTTTTGTTGGAACGTTCCCTATATATATATATGACGGCCTTGCGTGTTTGGTATGATATTAACTATTACGAAGTGTAACTCTTCGGGAAATAAGTAGAACTTCGACTTGCATATGTTTTGCCCTTATACTTATAACGGCTCGTTCATGCTAGTAGTGTATGACTATAGATAACAAGTGTATACGAGTGTCCAGCTCGGACACTAGTCATGGCCTACGGGGTTGGGTCGTGACAAAAGTGGTATCAGAGCGGTTAATCCTCGGAGTGTCCACATACCGTGTCTAGTAGAATCTTGTTTATCGATGTGTTGTGCACCACATTTATAAACAGGAAGCTACAGGGCATTTAGGATGTTACCTTTCTTTCATATCCAAGATCGTGCGATAGAGCCCAGGCATAGGAAATGAAATTCCTTATACTAACATTTGATTTCAAATTAAGAATGACATCGGCGATGAAAGCGACCGAGGACTACGTAGCACGCGAAAGCTACGATCATGTCGAGTAAGAAAATAATGGAATACGAAGATATAAAGTTAGATACGAGGATATAACAAGACATATAGGATAGGTCGTTGAAGGATCAAGTATGTCCCGAGGTGCGATATGACAAGTAAGTCCCGACACCTTTGTAACTTTTATTTGGAATTGGGGGGCCCCTGTGAGGCTATGATAAGATATGATATATGCGTATATATGTTGGCCTGTGAGGCATTGTTGGTATTTCCTGCGTGCAGGTTCCGGGATAGTAAGAATTACAGAGGAAATCATGATATGTATTGAAGGTCGATACGATAGGAGTAAATTTATTTTGTTGGATTAAATTTTTTTTTTTTAAGAGATACCCTCCATGTCGTTCGTAAGAGGCATCATTCCTACTGGGAAATTTTATTTCGAAAAAGCATATATGAGCAAAGAAAGTTTGAAATTCATTTGAAAGGACCAAAATACCTTCCAGCCACATTTTTGCCTAAAAAAGAGCTTAGGATGAAGGGCGATGTTATATCCGGCATTTTTGCGCATTTGGAGAAACTTTGGAAGGTTCGGAATAATTTTTGTTTGTAAGAAATAAGGCTCCATTTGGATATAATTGTGATTTGTAAGAAGAAGGCCATGCTTTGACTTTATGTGGGGTATGTTGCTATTTGTGGAAAATATTGATATGAGAGTATTGGAGGAAGCCTAAGGGCAAAGTTGGAATTTTGAAAATTTGTTTTCGGAAAATTTTGAAAGATGATCTATAAGGAATTGGGCTTGAAAAATAATAAGAAAAATAAGGCCCAAATATGGGGGCTTGGCCACGGCCACTTATCGGGCCCAAAACCCATGGATTTTTAATTAATCCATGTGATGGAATTAGTAATGGGAACTATATTATATCATGAGGCCTCTAGAATTCCCAAGAAATCAAAAGAAAATCAAGAAGAGAAAGAAAATAGGCCTTCGGCCAAAGGGGAAAAAGAAAGAGAGAAAAAGAAGAAAAAAAAAATTTGAGCCTCATCCTTGCCTTAAAAATCTTGTTCTCTTTGAAGTTACAACAAGTTCAAGGCGCTCACAACATAGCAAAGTTGGGTTGGAGAAAGAGTTTTGGTTGGGGAAGATTGAAATTTCAAGAAAAGGTAAGATTTTTATGTTTTATGTTATGGAATGAATTTATGTGTTATAATGATTTGAATTGGATAAGAAATATGGAAGCATGATATATGGTGTATGGCCGTGTGCATGGGTAAAGCCATGCATGGCCGTAAGTTTTAAAGGAGGAGGAAGAGTAAGAATTTCATGTTTTCTCTTCATGTTGTAGGCAATTTATAAATGTTGTGATGAATAAAAATGAATGAAAATCATGGGATTAAGAGGTGTGTATGTGTGCCGTGTGTATATACATATATGTGTGGTCGTGTGGTATTATATGTGTAGAGAAATTAGTTGAATTTATTTAGTATGTAAATTATGTTATTATGACATTGCGAAATGAATAGAAGACAAATGGTTTGGTTGGAATGGGAAAAGAATGGAAGTTGAGTTTGTGTGGTATGGAGGATTTGAGATAGGTATGAATTATTTTGTTTGGTATGTTAATTGTGTTGTAATAATGCTTATAATATGAATAAAGGATCATTGGTTTGAGTTGGTATTAATTTGAAAGTATGAAGTCGAAATATGAATCGTTGCATTTTGTTGGAAAGTAGGTTAATGGTAATATATTGTTATTTGCAATGATCGTAGGGTTGTTGTTGGCTTGTTGTTGATTATTCGAACCGAGTCAAGCTCGGGTGTCCTATTTATAGGGAAGTGCTGCCGAAATTTCGGTAGCCAAGTATAGTCAAAGATTGAAATGTTAACTTTCATGAATAGTAATTGGTAAAGATGACCATTTTACGCTTTTGGACGAACGAACTAAGATTTGATTTGTGCGTGAGACGCAATCCCGGTGTATGTAAAGCTTACCTATCTCTCATACGGCATGTCTTAGACCTACTAGGCGGGACGGGACCTCGAAAATGATTACCGCTCCTAGAAATCTTGTTTTTAGTTTTGGTTACTATTCGTTCGAGCGTAATTGACTCATAATGGCCACCTTGGGACATAAGAGTATATAGCCTTTGTACCTTACGTAAATGGCCCCGAATCACTTTGAAACTCCCACGAATAACTTTATGGAGCCTAGTATGTGTGTGATCTATGTTGGCCGCCTCGACTCGACTCGAGGCGGGCCCGGCTAATCCCAATATACCTTAGTTGACTTACTAGAACCTCTTTTTGAACAAGCTTTGGTAAAGAATCTTCGAAGGTGAAATGGTTCATTATGAAATAATGTTTGGAACCCTATGAAATACTATGCTACGTTTTGGAACTATACGTACCACTTTGGAAACATGTCGTGAAATAAATTTCATACCGATTAATTATTTGACTATTTTGGTTAACAAATTGACTTATAAAGTAATCAAGTTTTGAAAAAGGCTTCATTTTGACATACTAATGGCATTGTTTGCTCACGACTCCGCTCGTGCCTTATTACGACCTCGTTCCACCGGTTCCGAACCGGTTTGAGATCGTGCGTCCTATGACATTTCGGAAGTATGATGTGTTACGGTTTCCGTGACCTATGTAGGGCGGTTACCGTTTTGGAGTTATGATGTGATATGGCCTTTGTTATGTTTGATGTGTGTGATATTGTGATTTGTTCGGAGAGGTACGGAGATTTGAAAACTTCCGGAGTATGATGTGTTGTGGCACAGTGTCGGGGTGACCACGTTCCCCGAGCCTTATGCATGATTTCTATTTGCATTTCGTATATATGTCTCGCACGGAAAGTTTGATATATAGGTTCGATCGTATTGTATTTCCACGACACCGGTATGCTTTGGATTATTGTATTTTCACTTTACATACTCGGTCTTGTTCGTATCGACCCCTCGTCCTTCGGGTCGTTGCGTTTCGTGCCGCGCGTGTCGTGTGTGCGCGCGACACGCCGCCGCCCAGGGATCCTTACATTCTCGTTTTTGGGAGGCTCCTTTGATCGGGAGCTTATACTCTTGGTATATTCCTTTTTGCCGTATACGCTGTGCATTTGAGACTATTCGGGTACGGCGGGGGGCCTTGTCCGTCATATGTTTGTATGTTCCGTGTGTATGTAGAGGGCCGTAGTCATGTTTGTGGGTCGTGGGTCCCGATACGTTTGTAAATGTTCCCGGTTTATGTATGATTTTGATTTGCGTCCTTAATGCGGCCCCGTTTGTGATGGTGGCCATAATGGCCCATATGTTGTATATGTGTACATATGGCGATGTCCATTCCGCCGCCCCTTTGACTCTTGATATGATGTTTTGACACGGGCGACCGCCTGGGATCGCGTTTGTGTGATTTACACTTCTGTTTAAAATCGATCAATATGACAAATCGAATATGTTCGATATCATTGATTTGATAAGAAAGTTTGTTTGGGGTGCCAGTAGGCACCGGTCACGGCCCACGGGTGGCCGGGTCGTGACAAAAGTGGTATCGCAGCGGATTGTCCTCGGAATGTCTACGAGCCGTGTCTCGCAGAGTCTTCGTTTATCGGTGTGTCGTGCACCACATCTATAAACAGAGGCTACGAGGACATTTAGGATGTTTCCCTCCTTGAATCTTAGAATCGTGCGGTAGAGCCGTGAGAATAGGTGACTTTTTACTAACCCTTGATTTTTTCGGAATGCCTGCGAAGAAGACAACGATCGCCCGAAGGGCAAGACAAAGGCAGATGAGAATAGTCGGAAAGATTATGGCGCGTGCTCGGTCACGTTTGAAGTATGATTGAAATATAAAGTTGAAAATTGGAAGTGAAAGAAAACAGAAAATGCCAATGCCTCCGCCCCCGCATGATATAAGGTAAGTCCCGACATATTCATGTTTTTATTTGGAATTGTTACCCCGTGTGGCTATGCTCCGTTTACGTGGGCGGAGAGATGATGACGACATGTTGGCCCCTGTGAGGCATTGTCTTCGGTAGTGCGGCCTCCCGCAGTTTTGGGATAGTAAGAAATATGACCCCTCAACAAATTTTTCCGGGGATGCGACGGAAAATGAGATATAAGTTTTTAACATGTCTTGAAAGTCGATAGACCGCGGGATGTTGCCGCCCACCGAGGCGAGTTTAAAAGACATCCTTAATGTCATTCGTAGGGAGCACCACCTTAATCGTGGAGATTTATTTGGAGGCACAGCGTAAAATCCCAAATTTACGTTCCGATCACAGAGCGAGGGTTGATAGATGTCGAAGGGCAAAGAAGCAAAGGGGTCGGAGTGTCACGATCGAAAAATACAAACATATTTACGTTACTGGGCCAGACGCAATGAGCTTTAATACTCCTATATATATGGAGGATTACGATGCATCGAGTACGTGATGAAGTTGGACCCCTATGTTGACTCTGACCGAGTTGGCTTCGCTAGTGGTTGGAGAGAGCCCATGCACGGGGTATTTTAGGGCCGACGAAGGATTGGAGTCGGAATTTGCGAATAAAAATTTAAACTTCAGGCGGCCCCGAATTTGACCCATGCGAGGGCTGCAAGTATCAGGGGTTCCGCCGGCGGGGGCGCCGCAGCGTCGGTCCAGGTGTGAAAGACTCTCTAGATCGGTGCGGGGACCCGCTACGAGAACGTTTTGGAAAATTGATAAGACCCCGGATCTTAAATTACGTGACAAAGGTCCTCGAGCGGCTAATGCGATCTGGTACGGTGGCGCACCTAAACGCCTTAAAGTTTTAAGGTTAAGGGAGGTCGCCCCCGGTCTTTCCGGGGACGGCGTTTTCTTGCGGCCGCCGGAACCACATTATGCGAGATTTTCGCAAATATAGATCCCGGTGGTGCGGCGCGGAAGCTTGAGGTAACGATAAAGAGTCATCTACCCCGCCGGGAATGGTTAGAAACTTTATAGCCTCGCGTGGCCGAGACACGCCCGGCCATAAATGGAAAGCCGCGGCGAGAGGCGAAGTGGCGGGGGTTCCTAGAATTAAGCGGTCCCTCGAACCGCGTCTATGTCTTGCAAAAGGTCGCGAATATATAGGTATCGGCCGGACGATTTTCTGTTATGTTTACTCATGTCGAAAAATGTATGTATTGATGGATTTGTGCTGCCCATATATTACGTGATTTTCCGCTTTGCGGTCGTTAGCGAGTAAGGCGAGTAGGTAAATCTAAATCACTAGAATAAATCGATATTGAGATAGCTATATACAAGATTGGAAATGAACATTGAGAATTCAAAAGGGGCAATACGATAATTGGGTGATTAGAGGAGATCAAAAGTCGGGGCTGGGACCAGCTATGACAAAAATTTTCCAAAATTTTCTTGAGGCACCGACCTAAGCTCGAAATTATTGGACGAAGGTCGTACGGGGCGATCGACGCCATTATATTGACAATAACGCCCCAAAATGCATGAAAGTTTCAAAGTTAAGCGTGTGAACATCAGAAATGCAATTTCGAGATGGGTGACCCCAAGACAAGGAAGTGGAAGGATTTGAGTTTAAACGTGATTTTCAATGTTATATAGGCGCCCCCGATTTTAAATCGATATAAAATTGTCTAGTATGACTCTATATTTCTCATCCGATTATGCTTTTATTTGATGTCTACGTAAGCTAACTCAAGTTACAGATTGCAAAGAAGTTCGATATGGATATATACTTCGTATGTGTGACTCGATCACGGTACTTAAATATACTTCGATACGTTTGGCCTTGGACTATGAACCTCGTTTGATATGATGTCGGAGTGTGAATTTGTTTACATACCATAATACGTTTTTGTCACTGCGAAAGTCCTGAAAGTACGTTTTATCCGATATACTTTTCTCGTCCAATACGAATTGTGAAAAAAAAATTTATGTATATTTCGTACGTTCCCCGTCGACTCCACCGATTAAAGATTCGTTCTAAGGTAGCGTGGAATTATGCTTCGTTTGTTGTACTTTTGTACTTCGATTTCTTTTCGAACATGATCAAAAGAGTAATGGAGAGATATTCAAAGATCTTCTAACTAACGATTAAGAATTTTTTGTTTGTCCGGCCCCATATCCGATAGTTATGTGGAAATCTTTGAACGAAAACGAAAGCACGGCGATATAGGAAATAGTCCATGATAAAAGAACTTACAAGGTGAAAGCCCGAAATTATTTACCATTATCGGACGGTCACCTTTAGAAACTTCGAATTTGCAAAAATCGACGAGAGAAGACTTCACGGCGAAAGTATTTGTAAAACTCGTAAGGTTGATTTAACATTCGAGGCGCTCTACGAATTATTCTAAAAGGGGGGAGGATGTTATATCCGGCATTTTTGCGCATTTGGGAGAAACTTTGGAAGGTTCGGAATAATTTTTGTTTGTAAGAAATAAGGCTCCATTTGGATATAATTGTGATTTGTAAGAAAGAAGGCCATGCTTTGACTTTGTGTGGGGTGTATGTTGCTACTTGTGGAAAAAAATATTGATATGAGAGTATTGGAGGAAGCCTAGGGCAAAGTTGGAATTTTTGAAAATTTGTTTCGAAAATTTTGAAAGATGATCTATAAGGAATTGGGCTTGAAAAATAATAAGAAAAATAAGGCCCAAATATGGCTTGGCCGGCCACTTAATGTTAACTTGCCAAAACCCATGGATTTTTAATTAATCCATGTGATGGAATTAGCATGGGAACTATATTATATCATGAGGCCTCTAGAATTCCCAAGAAATCAAAAGAAAAATCAAGAAGAGAAAGAAAGAGGCCTTCGGCCAAAAGGGGAAAAAGAAAGAGAGAAAGAAGAAAAAAATTTGGAGCCTCATCCTTGCCTTAAAAATCTTGTTCTCTTTGAAGTTACAACAAGTTCAAGGCGCTCTACAACATAGCAAAGTTGGGTTGGAGAAAGAGTTTTGGCATTGTTGGGAAGATTGAAATTTCAAGAAAAGGTAAGATTTTTATGTTTTATGTTATGGAATGAATTTATGTGTTATAATGATTTGAATTGGATAAGAAATATGTATGAAGCATGAGGATATATGGTGTATGGCCGTGTGCATGGGTAAAGCCGTGCATGGCCGTAAGTTTTAAAGGAGGAGGAAGAGTAAGAATTTCATGTTTCTCTTCATGTTGTAGGCAATTTATAAATGTTGTGATGAATAAAAATGAATGAAAATCATGGGATTAAGAGGTGTGTATGTGTGCCGTGTGTATATACATATATGTGTGTGGCCGTGTGGTATTATATGTGTAGAGAAATTAGTTGAATTTATTTAGTATGTAAATTATGTTATTATGACATTGCGAAATGAATAGAAGACAAATGGTTTGGTTGGAATGGGAAAAGAATGAAGTTGGCCGTGTGGGTATGGAGGATTTGAGATAGGTATGAATTATTTTGTTTGGTATGTTAATTGTGTTGTAATAACGCTTATAATATGAATAAAGGATCATTGGTTTGAGTTGGTATTAATTTGAAAGTATGAAGTCGAAATATGAATCGTTGCATTTTGTTGGAAAGTAGGTTAATGGTAATATATTGTGATTTGCAATGATCGTAGGGTTGTTGTTGGCTTGTTGTTGATTATTCCGAACCGAGTTGAAGCTCGGGGTGTCCTATTTATAGGGGAAGTGCCATTTGTAAATTTCGGTAGCCAAGTATAGTCAAAGATTGAAATGTTAACTTTCATGAATAGTAATTGGTAAAGATGACCATTTGCGCTTTTGGACGAAACGGGAACTAAGATTTGACGAGCGTGAGACGCAATCCGTGTATGTAAAGCTTACCTATCTCTCATACGGCATGTCTTAGACCTACTAGGCCGAGGACGGGACCTCGGAAATGATTCTCGCTCCTAGAAATAAAAGTTTTTGGTTTTGGTTACTATTCATTCGAAACCCTAATTGACTCATAATGGCCACCTTGGGACATAAGAGTATATAAGCCTTTGTACCTTCTGTAAATGGCCCCGAATCACTTCGAAACTCCCACGAATAACTTTATGGAGCCTAGTATGTGTGATCTATGTCTGCCGCCTCGACTCGACTCGAGGCGGGCCCGCTAGTCCCAATATACCTTAGTTGACTTACTAGAACCTCTTTTGAACGAGCTTTGGTAAAGAATCTTCGAAGGTGAAATGGTTCATTATGAAATAATGTTTGGAACCCTATGAAATACTATGCTACGTTTTGGAACTATACGTACCACTTTGGAAACATGTCGTGAAATAAATTTCCGCCCGATTAATTATTTGACTATTTTGGTTAACGAATTGACTTATAAAGTAATCAAGTTTTGAAAAAACTATTTTGACATACTAATGGCATTGTTTGCTCACGACTCCGCTCGTGCCTTATTACGACCTCGTTCACCGGTTCCCGGGCCGGTTTTGTGATCGTGCGTCCTATGACATATTCGGAAGTATGATGTGTTACGGTTTCCTGACCTCGCCATAGGGCCGGTTACCGTTTTGGAGTTATGATGTGATATGGCCTTTGTTATGTTTGATGATGTGTGTGATATTGTGATTTGTTCGGAGAGGTACGGAGATTTGAAAACTTCCGAGTATGATGTGTTGTGGCACCGGCGTCGGGGGGGTGACCACGTTCCCGAGCCTTATGCATGATTTCTATTTGCATTTCGTATATACGCATCTCGCACGGGTTTGATCCGTTATATTCGTATCCGTGATTGTATTTTCACCCGACACCGCTATGCTTTGGATTATTGTATTTTCCGCTTTACATACTCGGACTTGTTCCGCATCGACCCTCGTCCTTCGGGGGTCGTTTATTTCCGCGCGAGCACGGCTGTGCTCCGCGCGACACGCCGCCGGATACTTATACTTTAGGATCCTTATCTTCTACCATTGTACGTTTGGGAGACCCGCATTTTTGTGCAATCGGACAATTCAAGACAATTGCGGGAGGACGACAAGCAAGGCCTTATTTTTATTTTGTTAAGTATATGAATGGCTTATGAAGCATTTAGAAGCGGGATTATTAAGAAAGGCCAAGGGCATAAAAGGAAAATTCGCAATATGACCCGTGGAAATATGGAGAAAGACGAAGGGCAAATTTGGAAACGGGGAAAAATTTGTTTTCATGAATGACAAGAACTAGCTTGATGATTGGGCTTGGAATTTTTTTTAAGAAAATTTGAAGGCCCAACCGGCCATGCATAGGGTCCAAGCCCACCTTGAATAAAATTTGGTCAATAAATGGATGACCAAGTCATCCTTGCTCCATAATTCTCTAGAAATTTCATGAAATAAGAAGAAGAGAAAAGAAGAAGAAAACCTATGGGCCTTTCGGCCAAGAGAGAAATTCCAAGGGAAAATTGAAAAAAATTCCTTCAAAAATTATTTTCTACCAAGTAGAGGGTCCTTAACAAGGTGGAGTTGTTGTTGAAGCAAGAAGAACTCACAATCATACAAGTTGCCAAGTTGTAGCCAAGTGAGAAGTGAAGAAGAAAGGTGAGAATTAATCGTGTTTTGTGTATTATATATGGCTTATATGTGTTGTGGTATGCTAAAATGGATGAAATTTATGAAGGAGAGAAATATAGTACTTGGCCGTGTATATATGTATAGGTGTAGGAAATATGAATTGAATTTTATGTGGTAATCTAGTTGTAGTTGTGGCGGAATTTGTATTAGAAGTGAAAGTTGAATGAATTAGTGGAAGTTGGAAATTGTAATGTGTAGTGTGTATGTGGCCGTGTACCTATGGTGTGTGTGTAGGAATGATGATTTAACTATTCTATCTAATACATGGTTGTTGTTGTTGTGAATGCTAAGTGGATAATGGAAATTGAATGATTTTGGAAAGGTTGTAGTTGTGTGCATATATGATGTGGCCGTGTGGTATAGAGTATGTGTAGCCGTGTATGTGTTGAATGATGAAAGAAGAGGAGCTAATATTATTTAGTGTTTTGGTTGTTGTTGTGTTGTGGATACTATGTTGCTAATGAATGCATAACAATCTTGTGAAGTTGTAGAAGTTGGAGACTTGTGATTGAAGTACTTGAATTGAATATAATGTTCTTGCATGCATGGAAGCTAATGAGACTTGTATGATATTGTTGGTATATGAATTAGTAGGTTGTTATTGTTTTCATTGGAGTTGGAAGGTCTTGATGGAAGTAGTATATTGACTAAGTTGTTAGAATGTATCTTGGATGGAAATTGGAAATTGTTAATATGGTTGCGATATTATGATTGATAGTTTGGCCGGGTTGAATTCCCGGATTGTTGTTGATGAGAATTGGCTAAGATGATTCTTGGGAAACGATGTATTTACGGAGAGGAAGTGCTGCCGAAATTTCGGTAGCCAAGTGTTGTTTTACGAATTCAATTCTAAAGGCACTAATCATGTTTGGTAAACATGACCAATTTGTAGATTTTGGCGAAGTTGGAGCTTGAATTTGGAGTGCCATAAGGAGCGAAAAGAGGTATGTAAGACTTTATTTCCTTTCTTTGGCATGTCTTAGACGTGTAGGCTTGATTTCGCGCCTCGGGGACTTTCCTAACTCTAGAAATCCGAGATTGAAATTAACTACTATTCATTCAGTAGAATTGAATTAGAACTTGCATAAAATGTTGGAAAAACTTCTTGGACATCCAGAACTTACCCAAATAAGACTCGATTACTCTAAGACCCTCCCAAGTGACGCCATGAACTGTAATATACGTAAATTTGATACGCCGCCTCGTTTGACTCGAGGTGGGCCCACTATTCCCGAATTCTCTCCTATTGTTCCATTTAGCTTACTTTCATTCTATAATTTAAGGAAACTTTTGGACATCTTTTCGACTACTAAATAAGAATTGTTTTAATTAAACCCTTAACCCCAATGCATGATTTTCTTTTCTAAAAGTTTACAAATGTTTTCCAAAATATTCTTTTTCTTCAAAAACCCGGTTTACAATATTAAAAGTCTTAATGACTAAAGCAATGACTATGATTCTACGATGCCTATGATCCTATGAATACTATGATCCCATGACGACTACGATCCTATGAAGACGTGATCCTATGACTACTATGATTCTACGATACCTATGATTCTATGGTGACTATGATTCCACCGTTACCTATGATTCTACGATGTCAGCTATGCCATGTCTATAACCCGATATGCTATGACACGTTCTATGTTGATAGTCTCGCCTTATGATCATCGTCCCTTCAAGGTGAGACAAAGCGACCATGATTACTCCATAAAGCGATCGGAGGTTTCCGACCTTACGTCACTCCGATAAGTACATGATTTTCTTTGGGCTCCCCTGCATGCTATGGTATATATATTTATATGTATAAAAATGTATTTGGGGAAAAGCGGGAAAAAGGGCAGAGCGCTATGGGCGGCCGGGCCGTACTCACGGTGCATGTATCCGTACTTGACTTGATATCATCCCGGACGCGGGATGCCGGACGCGGGAATTATACTATGTGGGCGAGCGACAACGTTCGGTGCTATGATATACTATGCTATGCTATGATACTATGATATACTATGCTATGCTATGATACTATGATATACTATGCTATGCTATGATGCTATGATATTTTACGCCATGCTATGATACTATGACATAAATTCTATTTTCTATGCCTATGGAAAGAAATGTTTTGTTTTCAAAAAGGAAAAACAAGCATGCATGATATCCGGCTGAAAAAGGTGTTCCTATGCACGAGTTACATTCTTATCTCAGTATATATCCATGACCCCACGATATTGTTACTTATAATCTATGCTCTTGTTTATGTTATTTTCTATGTCTTACATACTCGGTACACTATTCGTACTGACGCCCCTTCATGTGGGCGCTGCGTTTCATGCCGCGCAGGTCAGCAGACAGCCGGATCTGATTCCTAGGAGTTCCTCAGCAGCATCTTTGCAGCGCTCCAGTTGTTTCGGAGCCCCAGTCCCTTGGTACTACTTTTGTGTACATATTCGGGCACGGCAGTACTCGGCCCTTCCTATGTATATTGTGTACTATGTTTAGAGGCTCGTAGACAGATATGTACAGTAGCTATTGTACTCCTGATTGTCCCCGTCGCTGTATAGTATGATCGTAAAGCTTATTAGCCTATATTCGTATTTGTGCTATTTATGTTATTGCTAGTTGAAAGAAAAAAAACAACGACGTAGTTCATATGTGCAATAAGAGTCAGCGGGTTCGCTCGGCTCCGAATATGGGGTCGGGTGCCCATCACACCCTAGTAAGATCAGGGTGTGACAAAGTGGTATCAGAGCAGGCGGTCCTAGGGGTTTGTCTACGAGCCGTGTCCAGTAGAGTCCTGTTTATGGGTGTGTAGCGCGCCACACTTATAGGCGGGAGGCTGACATTTAGGAAATTTGACCTTCTTTGTAATCTAGATCGTGCGATAGAGCTATAATAAGAGATTTTCCTATTTCTAATCCGGTGTTACATTTTCGACGACGCTTGCTTGTGAAGATGAGAGCAACAATACCGCCGAGAAGGGTAAGATAGCGACGAAGAAAGGCGGAGGCCGGTAAATGTTGAGGAGGGTGAGTCCCATAACGAGGCCACCTCTCGTGCTATTCGCACTCCGCCGATGTTAGGGGAGCAAGAAGGAGCTCCCATTTCGGCTCCGGCACCTCCGGCTCCCCCACCGAGGCCCCAATTCGGGGAGATGAGACGACGGCTATCCTTCGTTAACCCAAATAGTAGCCACTCGGGCTCACCAGGGGCATGGAATTTGGTGATGGGGGTCGCAGAAAAAGGGCCAGAAGGGAGTATGAAGGGGGACAGGTACAGGAGCATTTTGAGTATTCAGGACCAGATCGGAGAGCCAGAGTTTTGGGGTCCCGACATAGAGCCGACTTCAGCGAGCGGGGCGCCCCCAACCGCGGTGCGCGCGATGTGACGAGCCACGCTCGGGGCGGTGTTACTTAGATACGAGTGCTTGTTTCGTCGCGGTCGGATTGGCCATGTTGTGATGCGCGATTGCCCGCGGAGGTATGGTAGAGATCAAGCTCGGCCCGCCGGGTCGGGACGAAAGGTGGAGTTTTGGGTTCCGGTATAGCGGTGAGTCCGGCCGAGAGGAGACCACCCGTATTACGATGCCTTCGGTGCTAAATTACATGCGGGGCCGTGTCGCGCGGGTACAGATGTTTGCTATGCCTGTGCTAGGCCGGGTCATTTTATGCGTGACTGCCCATCTCGACGTGGCAGAAGTAGGGTTCAGCCCGCGAGAGTAGTAGTTGACCGACAGGATCCTGAGCTATTCCCCGATGACGTACCAGGTATATCATTAGTATTTTTTTTGCTATAATGTAAATGCATCAACTGATTTAGGTTCTACGATGTTATATATATCGCGCCTTATATTATTGAGCGTATTGGGTTGGAAACTCGATAGAAGTCGGGTAGGTTGGGACGGATTAGACTAGCAGAAAGGGGAGAAGGATATGCTAGACCTAAATTGGACCGAACAATCCAAGTTTCAATAAGAAGGACCTATTAACTTAAGGCCAGCGTTCAGAGCGAAGTTAATTGGCTCACGGCCTACGAGTAACCTGGGCTTCCAAAATGGATATATTAAGCGACATGTGAGGCATCTACGGAGGAGACCTCCCCAAAGTGTCATAATACACTATGAGGCCGAAACATTCGAGGACGAATGTTCTAAAGGGGGGAGGATGTTATATCCCGCATTTTTGTGCAATCGGATAATTCAAGACAATTGCGGGAGGACGACAAGCAAGGCCTTATTTTTATTTTGTTAAGTATATGAATGGCTTATGAAGCATTTAGAAGCGGGATTATTAAGAAAGGCCAAGGGCATAAAAGGAAAATTCGCAATATGACCCGTGGAAATATGGAGAAAGACGAAGGGCAAATTTGGAAACGGGGAAAAATTTGTTTTCATGAATGACAAGAACTAGCTTGATGATTGGGCTTGGAATTTTTTTTTAAGAAAATTTGAAGGCCCAACCGGCCATGCATAGGGTCCAAGCCCACCTTGAATAAAATTTGGTCAATAAATGGATGACCAAGTCATCCTTGCTCCATAATTCTCTAGAAATTTCATGAAATAAGAAGAAGAAAAAGAAGAAGAAAAAACCTATGGGCCTTTCGGCCAAGAGAGAAATTCCAAGGGAAAATTGAAAAAAATTCCTTCAAAAATTATTTTCTACCAAGTAGAGGGTCCTTAACAAGGTGGAGTTGTTGTTGAAGCAAGAAGAACTCACAATCATACAAGTTGCCAAGTTGTAGCCAAGTGAGAAGTGAAGAAGAAAGGTGAGTTAATCGTGTTTTGTGTATTATATATGGCTTATATGTGTTGTGGTATGCTAAAATGGATGAAATTTATGAAGGAGAGAAATATAGTACTTGGCCGTGTATATATGTATAGGTGTAGGAAATATGAATTGAATTTTATGTGGTAATCTAGTTGTAGTTGTGGCGGAATTTGTATTAGAAGTGAAAGTTGAAATGAATTAGTGGAAGTTGGAAATTGTAATGTGTAGTGTGTATGTGGCCGTGTACCTATGGTGTGTGTGTAGGAATGATGATTTAACTATTCTATCTAATACATGGTTGTTGTTGTTGTGAATGCTAAGTGGATAATGGAAATTGAATGATTTTGGAAAGGTTGTAGTTGTGTGCATATATGATGTGGCCGTGTGGTATAGAGTATGTGTAGCCGTGTATGTGTTGAATGATGAAAGAAGAGGAGCTAATATTATTTAGTGTTTTGGTTGTTGTTGTGTTGTGGATACTATGTTGCTAATGAATGCATAACAATCTTGTGAAGTTGTAGAAGTTGGAGACTTGTGATTGAAGTACTTGAATTGAATATAATGTTCTTGCATGCATGGAAGCTAATGAGACTTGTATGATATTGTTGGTATATGAATTAGTAGGTTGTTATTGTTTTCATTGGAGTTGGAAGGTCTTGATGGAAGTAGTATATTGACTAAGTTGTTAGAATGTATCTTGGATGGAAATTGGAAATTGTTAATATGGTTGCGATATTATGATTGATAGTTTGGCCGGGTTGAATTCCCGGATTGTTGTTGATGAGAATTGGCTAAGATGATTCTTGGGAAACGATGTATTTACGAGAGGAAGTGCTTTGCCGAAATTTCGGTAGCCAAGTGTTGTTTTACGAATTCAATTCTAAAGGCACTAATCATGTTTGGTAAACATGACCAATTTGTAGATTTTGGCGAAGTTGGAGCTTGAATTTGGAGTGCCATAAGGAGCGAAAAGAGGTATGTAAGACTTTATTTCCTTTCTTTGGCATGTCTTAGACGTGTAGGCTTGATTTCGCGCCTCGGGGACTTTCCTAACTCTAGAAATCCGAGATTGAAATTAACTACTATTCATTCAGTAGAATTGAATTAGAACTTGCATAAAATGTTGGAAAAACTTCTTGGACATCCAGAACTTACCCAAATAAGACTCGATTACTCTAAGACCCTCCCAAGTGACGCCATGAACTGTAATATACGTAAATTTGATACGCCGCCTCGTTTGACTCGAGGTGGGCCCACTATTCCCGAATTCTCTCCTATTGTTCCATTTAGCTTACTTTCATTCTATAATTTAAGGAAACTTTTGGACATCTTTTCGACTACTAAATAAGAATTGTTTTAATTAAACCCTTAACCCCAATGCATGATTTTCTTTTCTAAAAGTTTACAAATGTTTTCCAAAATATTCTTTTTCTTCAAAAACCCAGTTTTACAATATTAAAAGTCTTAATGACTAAAGCAATGACTATGATTCTACGATGCCTATGATCCTATGAATACTATGATCCCATGACGACTACGATCCTATGAAGACTGTGATCCTATGACTACTATGATTCTACGATACCTATGATTCTATGGTGACTATGATTCCTGTTACCTATGATTCTACGATGTCGGCTATGCCATGTCTATAACCCGATATGCTATGACACGTTCTATGTTGATAGTCTCGCCTTATGATCATCGTCCTTCAAGGTGAGACAAAGCGACCATGATTACTCCATAAAGCGATCGGAGGTTTCCGACCTTACGTCACTCCGATAAGTACATGATTTTCTTTGGGCTCCCCCGCATGCTATGGTATATATATTTATATGTATAAAAATGTATTTGGGGAAAACTGGGGAAAAAGGGCAGAGCGCTATGGGCGCTGGGCTGTACTCACGGTGCATGTATCCGTACTTGACTTGATATCATCCCGGACGCGGGATGCCCGGACGCGGGAATTATACTATGTGGGCGAGCCGACACTGTTCGGTGCTATGATATACTATGCTATGCTATGATACTATGATATACTATACTATGCTATGATACTATGATATACTATGCTATGCTATGATGCTATGATATTTTACGCCATGCTATGATACTATGACATAAATTCTATTTTCTATGCCTATGGAAAGAAATGTTTTGTTTTCAAAAAGGAAAAACAAGCATGCATGATATCCGGCACGAAAAAGGTGTTCCTATGCACAGGTTACATTCTTATCTCAGTATATATCCATGACCCCACGATATTGTTACTTATAATCTATGCTCTTGTTTATGTTATTTTCTATGTCTTACATACTCGGTACACTATTCGTACGACGCCCCTTCATGTGGGCGGCTGCGTTTCATGCCGCGCGAGTCGGCCAGACAATGGATCGATTCCTAGGAGTTCCTCGGCGGCATCTTTGCGGCGCTCCAGTTGTTTCGGAGCCCAGTTCCTTGGTACTACTTTTGTGTACATATTCGGGCACGGCAGTACTCGGCCCTTCCTATGTATATTGTGTACTATGTTTAGAGGCTCGTAGACAGATATGTACAGTAGCTATTGTACTCCTGATTGTCCCCGTCGTTTGTATAGTATGATCGTAAAGCTTATTAGCCTATATTCGTATTTGTGCTATTTATGTTATTGCTAGTTGAAAAAAAAACGACGTAGTTCATATGTGCAATAAGAGTCAGCGGGTTCGCTCGGCTCCGAATATGGGGTCGGGTGCCCATCACACCCTAGTAAGATCAGGGTGTGACAAGCTTGCGACCCTAAGGGATAATTTACTACGAGGTTACTGTGAAAGGAAGTAATGTATGATTGAGATAGAAGTATAAGGAAAGGAGCATTATGACAAGTTAGGAAAATAGTGGTAAGACAACAATGGTGAGATATTAAAGGTAAAATCTATCAGAAAGGGTGAAAGGTCAAATACGCCTAGTCCGCAGAATGTAATTAAAAACGTGGTAAGAGTCGCGAATAAGATTACAAGGAGTTATGTTATAAGATGGATTATGAATAGGATGTAATGTGAATATCATGGGGATTGCTATAAAATGAGTAAAGCCTAGCAAGGGGAAAGGATACGATATGATTATTGTGAAACAGAAAAGCAAATGTAGAATCAATAAAGAAATACTTATCAAGTTCTGTAGGGAAAAGTTCAGAGTCAAAGTTAAATGGTAACGGAAGCGGAACCGAGTTCAGGAAGAAGAGGACTTAAAAGAAAGAGAGAGGTAAGAAGAAATCAAGTAGCATTTCACTATATCGATACGTTATGATATGTATAGCTTGGAAAATGAGTGATATAAGTGACGGAATTTGTGAAAGACTAATCGGAAGGAAGATGAGCGACGAGACAAGGATGAATGCCAGAAATGATTGGTAGGATAACGACAAATAGAAACAAACAAGATATGCTTCAAAACGAAAAAGGGTTTATGTAAAAGTAGTGTTGTGCTAGCGATACAGAGACAACATGAAATTCTTCATGCATAGAATACAAGATGGGCACAGATTGGAGAAATGAAAAGAATACTAAAGGAAGCATTCAAGACAGACGCAACCAATTGAGTGTGAGTATGGGACAAGAGGAAAATATATAACGGTAAACTTAAGAAGCAGTACGACAAGAAGGTGACAAGACAAGGCCGTCACTAAGGTGAATTTAATATGATTTTTTTAGCAAGTTAGAGGTTAGCGCTGAGTATACGACAAGGATGAAAGAGCATGGGGCATAAAGAAGTACTACGTGTAGGTGACCTCACCTTGGAGACACTGAAATCCTTAAAAGGACAAGGACTGTGGATTCGCAAAATAACGGATGTATCGTAAATTTATTAGAAGAAACAGACGATATCCGTCTGGATAAAGGTAGTGTTATGAGAAAAATTGAGATACTTATCATTGGAATATAAGTGTTACAGAATGGAGAACTTGAAACGACGATAAGCATTACCCAAGTATCGATCGGGGTGAAGGAAATGTGGCTTCGGGCAAATTGCTATCTTAATTACATTACTCGAGTACCAACCATCAAGTGAGATTTGTACTAGATATCGAGTGATCTCATCGCCCCGTGATTGTGTTAGGATAACTGATAAAAAGAAAAGATGTGGCTATGGTGCAGTATGCCAAATGTATTGGACAAAGAATCAGAGGAATTTCAAATTGGAAATGGAAAAATAGAGCGGAATATAGGTAAATAATGATATAATTACGACCCTAAAAGGGGGGAAGCGAGAGAAAATAAAGCAAGTACCGATGGAAACAATTGACGTTATAATGTACCCCATATGGATACTCAAACCTCAAATGAAATCTCATGCTGAAATGAGTTGAGAAAAAAAAATCCAAGAGCCAGCAATAGACGGACAGTAGTCAAGATAGTCTTTGGGGTAGTGCCGAGAATTGTTGGTAAGGACCTGGTATGATATGACATCAGAAGATGGGTACTTATAAAAAGGAGAAGAATACGACCAAAAAAGGGTAGTAAGTAATTTAAAAGGGTGTGATTAAGATTGGATTGTATTTTGTACGGATTGTACGAGAATACTTATGCAACCTACGACTATCTGTATACCACAGATGCAGCCAAGTAGTAACTTGACAAGAAGGGTAAGAACTCGGTAACAACAGTACGATCGCAACAGTTGAGTACATCAAGGTAAAGGTGTAATAAGGTTTGAAGAAAAACTACAGAGGTGAAACTAGTACGAGAATAAAAGCCATAGTTAAGCCTTGACATCAAGCGCAAAGGATAAGAGAGAGAGACATGTAGGGTCTGCATTAAGACTAACGCGGCAACGCTAAAGTATTTTCTGGGATTAGGCATCCACTCATACTTGCGTAAAGTTATAATAAGATATGTAATGGAAGGGCTATGAGCAAATTTGAGTAAGGGGGAAACGGAAGGGTCTGAGTCAAAAAAAATATATAGAGAAACGACACGAGGAATGTGTCTGAGGTATAGCCAGCTGAAGTAAAGGAAATTATGAAATGATTCAACCGACACGATCGGAACAAGCAGGATTGAGGTGACATAAGATTATGGTATAGGGAGACCCTAGCGTTATATGATAGCCAACCCTAAAGATTGAGATCAAGAAATAAAGGCAAGTGATGGTGCGAGGAAATTTAAAGGGGAAGTCAGGAAGTAACGCAGGATATTAAAAATTTCAGAGTACGGACTATAACAGTAGGGTAAAGAAAAGGTACTGGAGCACAAAAAAAAAATGTTTCCCTCTGAGAAGTTCCATTCTACTCGTAGAACCTGTGAAAGGACTACAGCCTACCAGAAGACTGCAGTACATCCGAGAATAGTAGAGTATAATAAACCGATGGGAGACGTCTGTGCATTACGGGATTTTAATTAAGGATAGGGAGGTGAAGTGAAATGAACGATACCTTATTTAAAGGAAATATCAATCGAAAAGAAAGGAGTTGAATCGTAACTATATGCACCATGGGTACAGGCCCGAATCAATCTACGATGGTACAACTGAGCAACAGTTGGATTAGAAAGACAATAACACTCCAGCGAAACAGCTCGAAATACAGCTGATGATCAACTACAGAATAACTGGAAGAGTAAAGACAAAGGCCTATAACTAATACCTCGGGAAGCAATAGAAAAGGAAGATGTTATGGGAACAGCTACGTAAGGACACAGTGCGATTATAAAGGATTAAAACGAGTGGACAATCGGGAGAGGTATGTGAAGGACATAATTAACTAAGAGGATACTTGAGGAAGTATTGAAAGTCCGAGAATTAGATCAACATTCGAGGACGAATGTCCTAAAGGGGGAAGAATGTTATGTCCCGTATCTTTACATTGGGACATTATAAAGCTAAGTGCGACAAGTTACGGACAAAGTCGTTTTAGGGTTCCGGTAAGGGTTTTCGCCTCCCGATTTCGTTTCGATGCACAAGATTGCCTATGGATTTCGTTTGGTATAAGAACAATATTGGAGAATAAGGATTAATTGACCAAGATTGGATGACTAAGTGAGATTAAGAACTTGATTACACCATTAGTGGAGCCTAAGTGGCCGTGTGGGCCCCACTTGTGATTTGGCCAACTCTTATTGGCTTAAACCTTGGGTGGGACACATGTCCAACCCATAGGACTTATATATATAGCAAGGTGCTGAATCATTCTTCACTAACTAGTTCATTTTTCACCTTCACAAGTTGAGAGAAGCCAAGACATTGATAGAGAAGCTCTCGGCCATGGTGGCCGAGAATGAACTCCAAAGTTTGGATCAAAAAAATAAACTTTCCCATCAATTCAACTCCCTACTAAGTGCACAAAAACGTGTAGTAGTTGCTGGAAAGAAACAAGGGGTGTAGCATGTCAATAATGTTGAAGATCGGTCAAGATTGAGGAGCAAATTGTAAGGTAAGAATGATTATTTTTTTCATGTGTTGTATGATGGTTTGAAGGTATAATTTGTATATGTTGTTATTGGATTGTTGTTGTGGTTGAAGTTGAGATAGCCATGAACTTAGGAGAAGCCATGCTTGGTTTTATTTTGCATGTATTGTGGATGAATTGAATGTATATCAATATATGAAAATGAACAAGAATTGTAAGTTTTCGTATGGTTGTGCATGTTGGTATTGGACTGTTTTTCTTGAAGTTGAAGTGAGCCGTGTGTTATAAGATTAAATGAAAGAATGCTTAATCTTCTTGTACATGTATCGGAAGTGAATTGAATGTGTCGTTGTATGGATAAATGGATGAAAACTATGAAGTTGTTGGAGTAATGTGGAAGCCGTGTAAGGAGACTGTTTTAGGGAAATTTATGGGCTGTTTTGTGCCAAGTTTAGATTGTTGTTGTTATGCACATTGTGGTATATTGTATGTATGTTGAATATGTGCAATAAGGTGTTAGTGAAACAAATCATGTTGAGATGTATAAGCAGTCCAAACCGTGGACTGTTTTGGTACTAGGAGTTAAATTTGTGTGTGTTGAATGTTGATTCTTGTTGCAAGTGTTTTGTGAAAGTAAAGTGCAATGATTCAAGCTAAAACTGAAATGAATTGTGGGCTGTTGTAAGGATGAAGATGATGCTAAAACAGTTCCAAGAACCATGAAAGTGAGGTCATTAAACGTATTGTTGTTATTGTAAGTCGAAAACTGGAAAATTGCTTAGCGAGAATGAAAAACGTTATGTGTGTTGTTTAGCCGTGTGTATGGAACTGTTTTGAAGGGTGTGTGGACTGTCCAAGTTCCCTAAGTCATGTTAAACAAGTTTGGAATGATATAAGAAAAGAATGAGTAGCAATGTTAGCTTGTAGCACTAGTTGGTTTGAATGCGAACGAAACGTCGTCTAAATGTTTGAAAGGGATTGAGCGCGTTAGAGTGCGTATTAAAATCCTTTGTAGACTAGCTTAGTTCTTGATATCTTGATATAGGATAAGTGCTATTGGGCAGCAAGTACAAGTTATATACGACTAAACGCTAAAGGTACGTAAAGCCTACTCCTTCTTTCTTTTGGCATGTCCTAGACGTAGGTATGAAATGATATGAACCTTGGGGTAAACTCTACTCTCTAGTTCCAAGCATAATTTGTGATTCTTTTATTCGTGTTATTGTCACGAGCCTAATACATGATTGACTAATGAATGATGTATAGAAGTTCCTACTCTTAAAGAATTGCATTAGAGGCATACTTGACTTTCAAAAGCTACACTATGTTAAATGGATACGAGTTCATGAAATCTTTTAACGTTTCGGTTGTAGATGGTTATGAGATTTAAAAGAATTGGACATGGTTATTGTCACGATGTCCGAGAGCTGATTTAGTTTACTATTCATTGAGTCTTAAAGATGTTTTACTTTATGTGGTTGCTTATTACTCTCTGCTCGTGCTACCGCAATATCCTTCACCGAGTCCGGGCCGGGTACGTTCTCGTGCGCCGATCTATTATACTATTCACCGAGTCCCTCACTAGGGGCCGGGACACGTTATATATATATATATATATGATGATGATGATGATGTGATGATATGATGATTTGGAGATGGAGGCCAGGAGGGCATATATTCCTTATTACCGAGTCCCTTACTAAAGGGCCGGGACACGAATATGTTTACGTTTATGATGTTATGATTATAAATACCGAGTCCCTTAAAAGGGCCGGGACACGTTATATATGTTATATACGAATGATTATGCGGTTTGATTATAAAGCATTATATTGACATTGATATGATAACGATACAAATAAAGTATGTTCAAAGGCAAGTTTTATGAAACTCTGTTGTTGCATTGAGTCCTATACACCTTGTCTCAGATATGATTCTATTACGGTGTTTCACGCTTTACATACTCAGTACATATTTAAATACCCCTTTCTTCGGGGGGCTGCGTTTCATGCCCGCAGGTACAGACACACGCTTCGGAGATCCGCCAGCCTAGGGTATCTACTCAGCTATTTCAGAGTGCTCCTTGTTCCGGAGCATAGTTTCGTGGTATAACCTTTTGATATGTATATATACGTTGTTGTTCAGGGTACGGCGGGGCCTGTCCCGTCATATGATGTCGTTGTCACTCTTAGAGGTCTGTGGTCACAAGTGTGGGTCTACGTATGGATGTTGTTTTGTTATATGGTTGTGACTTGTGTCTGGGGCGTACCCATTGTAGTGGCAGCCTTGTCGGCTCGCGTAGCTATATATGTTTGTCATGACAGCTGTGTATGAAGGTAGCCTTCTCGGCTTATGTTTTGTTGGAACGTTCCCTATATATATATATGACAGCCTTGCCGGCTTTGGTATGATATTAACTGTTATAAGCTGTAACTCTTCGGGAAATAAGTAGCTTCGACTTGCATATGTTTTGCCCTTATACTTATATCAGCTCGTTCATGCTAGCAGTGTATGACTATAGATAACAAGTGTATACGAGTGTCCAGCTCGGGCACTAGTCATGGCCTACGGGGTTTGGGTCGTGACAGCAATTCTATGATGGGTGACCCCCTGGGAAGTATGCGAGAAATTCGATATATTCAGACCTAAGAGACAAATGAGAAGTTAGGGTAGCCTAAGGGAAACTAGAGCGTATGGGATGGTTGGAGACCATAAGAAGACGCGTAGGACGAGAAACGGACTTGCTCGGCGAAGAGACGGGAAGTGCATCACGGCTTTGGAATTAGGGTAGGCTTGAACGGTAGTTGGAGATATTTTGTGGGTTAGTTGATAGTAATATATATATAT
>NC_081353.1:2585663-2592288 GCF_029784015.1 Lycium ferocissimum
GTTTTGAATCCTATTCAGAGCCCCTCACAGAGGCTGGGGTACGCATATGCATATGATTACATGATTACATGATTACTATACATGATGTTTACATGACTTTATTTACCGAGTCCCTCCAAGGCCGGACGCCATATGTATATAATGATTTGATTATATGATATGGACTCGCATGATATATGATTCACAGGCAAGTTTTGTATTCCGGATTTCTATACTTATTTCGATATTGTCCGGTCGGTTATGGTTCTATTTATTGTACTCTGCTTTACATACTCGATACATATTTCATACGACCCCCTTTCTTGGGGTACGTTTCATGCCGCGCGGTGCGAGATACATGTTTGAGTGAGCCGCCGACTTAGGATGCCCATTCAGAAATCTTCGAAGAGCTCCTTGTCCGAGCCCGATTTTGACGGTCTTTCGTTACATTTGTGTATATTTGTTCGGGTACGGCGGGGCCCGTCCCGTCACATGATTCTGTTATCCATTGAGGCACCGTAGACATAAACGTGGGTTGTGGGTAGCACTGTTTTCATTATGTTCGTGTTCGTATATTCTCGTACCGTATATATGATATATGTATGTATATGTGTACGCGGTGTCGTACCTTTCTCGTATGTATACGTTTCGTTTTGGGTTTCCGTTAAGGCACCGTGCATCGGAATAATAACGAAGGAAATGACTTGCGAACTGAGGAGGAAATGAAAGAGAAAGAAAATAACAGTTGCTAAATGAGATTAAGTATTGTAAGTGATAAATTCCCCCACTGAAGTCTCAAGATACTATCATTAGTTGAACGATGAGGTGAATGTTCTAAAGGGGGAAGGATGTTATACCTCGCCTTTTGTACATCCGGATATTCCGAGATAATGACGGAAAGTTAAGGACAAGGCTATAATTTTTTAGAATGCATAAGTTGCGTGTTCGTCTTTTTATTGGTATGGAGAATTAAGGGTAAATTTGGAATAAGGGAGCATTGGAGGCTAAAAGTTGGAAAAATATTTCATGAAATAGCCAAGAATGGCCATGTGGCCATGAGGTCATGTGGGACCCACACATGGCTAGCCAATTGTTGTGAGCCATGAAGGGGGGCTATGTGTCCACCTTATATTTTAGGGACCATATATATATACATAGAGACAAGATGACTATGCAAGACTAAAAGTCATCTTTTTTGACTTAAGGGAAAATTCTAGAAAGTTGGAGAAAAATTGAGGGGCTTGACCGGCCATACACCCCTATATATATATATACATAGGCATGTGATGAAAAAGGAAGACAAAATATTCATCTTTTGTCACTCTAGAAAATTAGAGAGAGAATAGAAGAAAGAAGGAGAGAAGACCATCGGCCATGGGCTGGCCGAATATGGTCTAGGAAGTTGATCATGAAAAATAATTCTCTTCAAGCTTTTCAACCAAATGGAAGGTCCTCTCTTGTATCACATGGAGTAGTTGTTGGAACAAGAAAGTCATTCGTTGTTGCAATTTGGAGTCCTAGCCCAGAGAGGAAAAGGTGAATGGAAGAAGGTGAGTTTTGATCTTCTTTACATGTTTTATAGATGTTTGTACATGTTGTGCAATGTGGAAATGAATGGAGTTCATGAAAATAGGGTATGGGAGTTGTGGCCGTGCATATATTGTGTTGAATAAGAACGATGAATTAAACTACTTGGTGTTTGGTTGATATTGTTATGGACGTTTTGAGCATGTTGTGATGTGTTGAAATGAATAAAATTCATGAAGTTGTGTGTGATGATGGGTTGGCCGGAATGGTGGGTTTGCCTTGTGTGGAGGAGAAGGACTAATTTTATTTAATATAATTTGATTGTTGTATTGTGAACTCTATGATGGAAAATGAAGTCTTAATGATCCAAGATTAAGTTGTAATCATATGAGCCATTTGGAAGCTAATGTGACTATAATATGCTTTCTTGAATTTATGGAAATAATGTTGTAAACATGCGGATTGTTGATGTCGTTTATGAGTTTGGAAGAAAAGAAATGTGTTGTTAACGTTCCCGCCTTGCACTTAGGGTTTTCGGGTCCCTTGTGTATTGGATGGGCTGGTTGAATACTTTGTGGATTGTCCGAAGTGTTCTTGAATTGTGTTTGAATGATTTTAGATTAATACTTGAACGTATGATCAATGAAGTTGAATCGAAGTACGTAGTTGAAAACGAATATAAATGAAATGTTGTCAAATTGTGTGAAAGAGTTATTGATGTTAGAATGCATTTTGAATCACTTGATTATATTGTTATTATAATTGTTGGTATTGTTTTTGTTGATATTGGCCGAGTTGAATTCTCGGGGTGTTGGATTTATATGGAAGGAGATCTTTGGGAAAAGTAAATAAGGTGTTAATTGGATTTTTGACGTTCTAAGTGACTATAACTAATGCTTGGCGTTTAATGACATTATTGTAGATCGTGAGAGTCGAGACTCAAGTTTGGATTAGCTTAGGAAGCGGCTAAAGGTATGTAAGCTTAACCACTTCTTTCTTTGGCATGTCTTAGTGAAAAGTAAGTTATGACACGTACCCCGAGGTAATTCCGCTCTTGCGATCCAAGCATGTTTATGGTTCTTATTGGTTTCTTGATGTTCATATTCTTAAAGTAGTCAAATTATGGTCTTTGGTGTTTCATAAATGGATTTCAAAGATTGTATAAAGTTCATTTTTCAAAAAGAGTTTGTTTCCTAAACAATTCCGAAACTACGAACGTCTATAACTTTCGCGAAGACTCGGATCGCTTCGATTTGTTCGTAGAAAGTTCTAAAGTGAATAAAGTCTGTAACCTTCCGGCGAACTCGGATTGGTTTGGCATATGACCCACGATCCCTATGGTTTGAATATGACTATGACCCTTATGGATTTATATACGTATGATGTATGTTACGTTCAGAAGATATTTGATATAACTATGGTCCGCTTTTCAAATGACATTCCGCTTAGACTACTTCATCGAGTCTGCGATTATGATTTTATATGCGTATGGTTTGTCACTACTCAGCTCGTGCATGCCTCGATATGTCCTTCACCGCGTCCGGGCAGGGTACGTATTCGTGCAATTCCATTGCATTATTCACCGCGTCCCTCACTGAGGGGCCAAGGCACGTTATATATATATATATATATATATATATATATATATATATATATATATATATATATATATATGTGATGATGATGATGTGATGATGGGGATGGCAGGGGATGGCAACGATCCCCTTGCTATAGCGGGCGGGACATGTCCGTAGGAGTCCCTCGCTAGAGGGCCGGGTACGGTATGTATATATATATGTATATGCATGCATGATGATGATATGATTTTACTTGCAGTCTGTCAAGGGGCGACACGTTATATGTATACGTACATATATGCATATTATGATTTTCACCTACGTTTCCTTGGGGCGGGACCACTCCTATGTTTACATGATGATTATATGATTTGATAAGCGTGACAAAACGTTTTCAAACCAAAGTTTTATGATTTTATTTTCATTGCGGTATGATCCAGCTTGTGTATTTCACGAGTTTACATACTGATCACATGCACACAGGTACTAACCCCTTTCTTCGAGTTGCGTTTCATGCACGGTACACCCCGGATGAGTTGAAGAGATTAGCAGAAGATGTTCCGAAGATTGGCGAGCTCCATTTTCTCCAGAGTGCTGCCGAGTCAGAGCATTATGATATGGTTTCACGTTCCATGTTATAGACTTTGCAGAGAGTGTCGTGTATGTAGTATGCCAGTTTTGTAAGCGGCTCCATAAGGTCGATGTATTGTGATGTATCATTTTACGGGTTTTATATGATTACAGGTCTTATTTAATTTGAAAAGATGAAAAGCAAGTTTGTTTTCGAAAGTCTTTCATTATGTATTTATGTTATGCTATGAGGGCCCAATATGTTTACGAGTGTCACGAGAGTTAGCGGGTTCGCTCGGCCCTAGGGGGTCGGGTGCCCATCACACCCTATCGGATTAAGGGTGTGACGGGGTGGAAGGAGGGCTCCAATTGGTAGAAAAAAACCCGTAACCCCCTGGGGTTATCCTGCGCTTGGAAGAAGAACTAGAAAAAGGAAAAAATATAGTGAGACTTTGATTCTTCGTCGCCGTAGTAAATAGGAGAGAAAATAGAATTTCTTTCTTCGTCTTAAAAAAAAATAGGAGTTAATTAACTGTGACACGTTCACTAAAAAAAAATCCTTTTGTAGCAAAGCATTTATTAAGAAAAATAGAGAAGCTTAATACAAAGGCGGAAAAAGAAATCATAATAACTTGGTCCCGGGCATCTACTATTATACCCACAATGATTGGCCATACTATCGCTATACATAATGGAAAAGAGAATTTGCCTATTTATATAACGGATAGTATGGTGAGCCACAAATTGAGAATTTGCACCTACATTAAATTTTAGAGGACATGCAAAAAGCGATAATAGATGTCATCGTCAATATTAATAAAAAATCTAGATGCTTATGATTCAGGAGTAGGAGGCAAACCTTATGCTAAAGAAGAAAAAAACAGAAGTATATGCTTTAGGTGAACATATATCTATGTTTGCGACAAAGCATGAAGAGTAATTGATCAAATTCCGGACGTTCCTATGAGGAAACACTTATGATACTAGAACTCATGCCCTATCGAGCATGTTATCCCATTTTGAAATTGGTTTATTCGCAGCAACAAATGCTAGTTATAATAGGGTTCCAGGCGAATCCAATTTAGTCATTAGTAAACCCGAAGTCAATGGGGGTACTACTGTGAAGAAATTGAAACCTCGAACTCGAGGACGTAGTTTTCCAATAACAAGATCGACCTATCATATAATTATTGTAATGAAAGATATATCTTTCGATGATGAATATGTCGAGATAGATTCTTTAAAAAAAAAACAAGAGGGAAAAAAAAAATCTACATATGATGTATCGTGATATGTATAATAGGGGGGATTATGGGACAAAAAAAAAAACCCACTTGGTTTGGTGGTAAAACCCCAAAGTCATCTTTCCCCTTTTGGGTTTTTTCACAACCAAAAAATTATTTTGAAGGTTTAAAAAGATCAAAAACAAAGGTTGTATCAAATTATGTAAAAAAAAGAATATAGAACGTCCTCGGCGTCGAGGTCGTATAAATTCAAAAAAAAATCGATCGATCAGTCTAATCTTTATGGGTTTCCCCAAAATTATTAATAGAAAGTCGCCCCACAATCGAAGAATTAAAAAAAAAACCCCAAAAGATTTAATTGTGTAAGCGAAAATTGAACATTTTTGCACAAGAATTGAAAAACCCTTACAAACCTAATTTCTTGGAATTTATTGGACAATTAAAGAATAGGTTTCATTTCGAAAAGCAATGAAAAAGGCTATTAAATTTAAAACGAAAACGAACAAAGGGAATTCAAATACAAATTGCGGGGGCATATCGACGGGAAAAAAAATTGCACGTGTCGAACGGATCGGAAGGTAGGGGTTCCCCCAAAACGATTGACTAAAATTGATTATTTCTCTTATACTTTGGGAAATATCTATGGAGTATTGGGCATCAAAATTTGGATATTTCTAGACGAAAAATTTTACTACTTGTCTTTCCCCTTTCCAATGATTGAACAAAAAAAAACCAATTCATTCTTTTTTTAATAATCAAGGGGGAAAATTTCTAATTCTTAATTCTATACGGTTGAATAAATATTGATTGACCATTTAAATAATTGCTATGCTTAGTGTGTGACTCGTTGGTTTTTTTTGGGTTAGGGTTAACAAAGACCAACATAGTGTGAAATAAAAACTATAGAACTAATAAAACCCATACTTCACATTATCGGGGTTAAAAAACCCAAAAATATGATATATAGATCATATCTTTGTGCAACCAAATCTTTTGGATAACAAAAAAAAAAAAAAGATTCTAAGTTGTAAAGCAAAATAGACCAAAAAGGGTGTGGATAAATGGAAGGATGAGAGAAAGAGAAAAAATAATCCCAAAGATATAAAATTCCAAAAATTTAATCTATGAGTAATCTCATAAAAAAAATTTTAAAGTTAAACCGAAAATACCCGTTTACTTTGGGAAAAGGTAAAGGGGAAAATATAGGTGTTTTTATAATAAAAAATAGTATTTAATGGCCCTAATTAAGATTTTCAAAGACATTTGAAGTAGGAGAGGAAAGTTGGGAAAGGGAAAATGAGGTATATGTCATGTTCGCAAGATTTAGTATCGAATTAACGATGACTTAATGAATTTTGGAGAAGAGTTGTAATGCCCCTTTATTGTTAATGAAGTTTTTAAAAAAAATGTTAAGAAGGTTCCATAAAAATTTAAGAACAAACAAATAAAGGTTTAGTTTATGGGAACTTTGGAAAAATTGGCAAAATTTTCGGAAAAAATTTTTGGGCCACAAGGGGGGCATATATCCTAGAATATGAGGGGTTTTTATGTGTTTTTTTTTCCAAATTGAATTTCACGGTCAGTTTCCAACCCAACAAACCACTCATCAATGTGAGGTCGAGTAAAATGTTATGGCCATTCCCCACAGACGCTGACAAGAAATCCACACCATTTGACGCCCCCTAGAATTTTTGACGGGCCGTAGGAAACCCCCGGTCCGTCAAATGG
>NC_081353.1:2592388-2719436 GCF_029784015.1 Lycium ferocissimum
ATGCTTAACTTTTCATAATTCACTTTTAACCCCAAATTTTTCTTATTCCAAATTTACCCTAACACTCCATACCAATAAAAAGATGAATATGCAACTTATGCACTTTTAACAAAATTGGAAGAAATTACAACCTTGTCCTTAACTTATCATGACTAACTCGGATCATCCCAATGTACCAAAATACGGGATATAACACCAACTCACCCGAAATCTGCCCCAAACCCGAGAACACCACTATAACCCATTCCTCACTTCCAAATCATGATTTGCACCAACAATCCACACTCTAACAATGTCATTCTCATAAATATACAAATTACATCGAATGCACAATAATTCTCCAAATCAGCCCATACAATTACAACATCAATCTTGAGTCATTAGACTCTCATTTCCAACATAGAATTCACAATGACAACATTCACAATTACAACTAGAATTAACTCATTCATTGTCATATAATATGACCCATATTCGGCCAACACTACACATATACGTATGTTGATGATTCTCATTCTTTTCTTCACACTACACAACTAAACATGCTACATAAAATCATTTCATCATCTCAACACAACACACACACCTACACGGCCATACACACCATGCACGGCTTCACTTCCAACATGCCATATTTCATGATTTTCATCCATTTTAGCATACTACAACATGCATACATTATTCATAACACATAAAACAAGATTAAATCTTACCTTTCTTCCTTCAACTTCACAACTAGCTAGGGTTAGCTAGGATGAAAACTAGCGGTTTGATCGCTCCAACAACACTTCCACGTTACTTAGGGACCTCCAATTAGTGGATTTGCACCAAAGAAATATTTTTGGGATGGCTCAATTTGGACTTGGTTTTTCCTTGTTCTTGGCCGAGAGGTTGGTGTTGTTGTTCTTCAACTTCTTGATTTTTTTGCTAAGTATGGAATGAAGAAAGATGACTTAGTATTCATCTTTTGCATACTAATATAAGTCATACAAGTGTCCATGGCCCACACATGTGTTGGACCAATTAAAATTGGCCACAACATGTGTGAGAGCCACCTCCCACTCACACGGCCAAAGGGCCAAAAATTGCATGATTTGCAACTTTCAATTATATCACTTTTGGTCCCAAATTTTCCTAAATGTTCCATGGCAACAAATTCATGAACAAATTATATCTCAAAAATAAATCAAAGGTCAAAAGTCCCGACTTTGCATCCCGGAATGGTTTTGTCCCTAACTTACCAGAGTTAAATCGGATTGTCCCAATGTACAAAATACGGGATATAACATCCTCCCCCCCTTTAGAACATTCGTCCTCGAATGTTAGATTAACCTTACGGGACCTTATAAGCACTCGGGGGAGTTTCTTTTACAACTATCACAACAATTCATTTATCAAACAACATAGTCAAGTAAGGGATTTAGATTACCTGTAGGCACTGGAAACAAGTGAGGATACTTCTTCTTCATCTGCTCCTCAGCTTCCCAGGTCATCTCTTCCCGATTATTGTTCCGCCATAGCACTTTAACAGAAGCCACATCTTTATTCCGCAACTTTCTTACCTGACGATCCAATATGGCTATAGGCTGCTCTTCATAAGATAGCTCCTTCCGTGACTCGGATATCATCTACAGGGAAATATTCTTGGAAGGATCACCAATACATTTACGAAGCATAGAGACGTGGAATACCGGATGTCTTGCTCCTAAATCGGTACTGGCATCTAATTCATAGGCAACCTTGCCTATTTTACGGATGATCTGATAAGGCCCAATATATCTCGGACTGAGCTTTCCTTTCTTGCTGAATCTCATAACACCTTTCATAGGTGACACTTTAAGGAATACGCAATCACCAACCTGAAACTCTAAATGTTGACGGCGATTATCTGCATAAGATTTCTGTCGACTCTGAGCTGCTAACAACCGCTCCCGAATGAGTTTCACTTTATCAACTGCCTGCTGGATCACATCTGGGCCAATCAATTTAGTCTCGCCAATATCAAACCAGCCAATCGGTGACCTACATTTCCTGCCATACAAAGCCTCATATGGTGCCATCTGAATACTGGAGTGGTAGCTGTTATTATAAGCAAATTCAACAAGTGGCAAATGGTCTTCCCAACTACCTCTGAAATCAATAACACAGGCCCGCAACATATCTTCCAGCGTCTGAATAGTGCGCTCGGCCCGTCCGTCGACCGGGGATGGAATGCCGTGGCCGAGACTCACCTGTGTCCCCAATCCTTCCTGAAATGATCTCCAGAAATTAGCTGTAAACTGGGCACCTCCGAATGGCCTCTTGTTCTTTCTCCATGCTTCGTGAATTTTCTAGGGTGCTAAATGATGAAGATGACTTAATTAGTCATCTTTTGCCACTTATATAATTAACACATGTGGTCTATGGCCCACACCACACACATGGCCACATATGGCCATTTTCATGAAATATTTAGTTTCCAAAATTTCACTTCTAGCCCTTAATTTCCATGAAATGCTTAACTTTCCATAATTCACTTTTAACCCCAAATTTTTCTTATTCCCAATTTACCCTGACACTCCATGCCAATGAAAAGATGAATATGCAACTTGTGCATTAACACAAAATCAACAAAATCGGAGATTAAAAGTCTTGTCCATAACTTGTCGCAACCAACTTAAAATATTCCAACGCACAAAATACGGGATATAACACAAGCAGAGAACGCTCAAGGTAACTTTCCATAGTCCATGTCATGTCATGTCTCATGTTCCACGCTCATGTCATGTATCTAGTGCCCATGTTCCATCTTTTGGTATCCATGTTTCCATGTAACAATGTCATATTAATTCAGTCTCCATGTTTCATGTCATGTTTCCTTTATGTTCGTGTATTCAAGCCATGTCCAATCTCAATCTTAACCATGACCCATCATTCGAGGACGAATGATCCCAAGGGGGAGATATTGTAACACCTTGTAAATCCGTACTAAACAATATTCATGACTCAGGAGGTTAGAAACCCAAGAAGGAGAGTGTTGGAATAAAAAATATGTTTCAGTTCAGAAAACCCGGCATTACGCTACAAGGGACGGACCGTAACGTGTGTTACAGCCCGTCGTTCATACCGTAATGGGTAAGGCTTCAAAAAATCACCGTCTCATAACTTGAACCAAAGGACGGTTCATCATTACGGACCGTAACACGAGATACGGTCCGTATCTCATGTCCGTAACCCAACCTCAAACTTTAGACCCTCTCTGGAATTTTGACACGTGTTATGGTCCAATGTTACGGACCATAACACGGCCCGTAACCGTGTCGTGACTGCAACAATTAAAAGACGAGAATTCAGTTTTTATTTCATAAGTCTCATTCCTCTCAAGTCCTAACACGAAAGTTCTCTCGTCTCAACTTCTCCAAGCATCAAGGTAAGCTCCTTAAGACCATCCTAAGTGAATTCCATCAATTACCCATGAATTCTAAGTAGGAATTTTCATATTCTTAACATAGGGTTTTCAAGGAAACCCACCTAAAGGAATCCAAGACCAAGGATTAGAATTCTTCTTTCAAGTTCACATTTTTATTTCAAGCTTGGAGCATTACCAGGTATGTAATGTTGCTACCTACGTGTGGGAACATCATTGTTCTTCCCCGCGCTTCTTCTTCCATAAAGTGTGAAGCTTTATGAAAACTAGGGTTTTTAACCATGTTCATGATAACCCTAGGTCCATGCCTCATGTTATATTATGTATTAAATTATTATAAATTCTTCATTGTGTTCTTGATACGCCATTTTGATTATTGAGAATCAGTCTGTAATCCATGAAAACCTATACTTTGCATTCCATGGGTTCTTACATGCCAGTTATTAATTACTATGTTTATTTTCATGAAACACTTTACATGCTTACACGTTTTCATGCAAGTATAATATGTAATGATATCCATATAATGCAAGTCATGTTTATGGAAAACCATGGGCTCAGATGCCACCTATTTTCATGTTCATGTTTTTGGGAGTTGCACAGATTACAGAGAAGGCTCAAGTAGCCTGAAACTATGTTAGCCACCTCAGGATAAGGATCGCTCCGCCCAGTTAGGACAATTCCTTCATGTTATATTGATTGGATCCTTTCATATCACGTTTTCATCTCATACCCTTGGCAAGGTGTGGGAGCTCTGCTGATCCGGCGAGGTACCAGACTCCACGTACCCACGTGGTGATATCATGTTGTCGATTTATGCAATGCTCTCCCTACGTATAATGTTTTTACTCATGTCATATCTATATGTATTTATGTTCATGACTAGACTTTAGTTCCAGTTTCAGTTTCAGTTTTCTTGATGTTATTTCCATGACCCATATTATTTCATTCAGTTGCGTTACATACTAGTACATTCAATATGCTGACATCCCCTTTTATTGCTCGGGGGCCTACATTTCATGATGCAGGTATGGATTTACAGGATGACGCATCTGCTCACTAGGATTTGCTCGTATCAGCCTATTAGTGAGCCCCATCTCATTCAGGGTTTTAGTCGGTTATCTTTATTTTATCAGTTATGCATTTAAAGGTGTACTGGGGACCTTGTCCCAGCAAGTATGTCGTCTAGTTAAGACTCGTGATTAGAGGTTTCATAGACTATCCAGTTTAGTTATGTCAGGCATGCATGGTGTTTAGCCATCTTGGCTCAACTTATGTAATTTCCGCACTCATATTTTGAAAAAGTATTTCATTTATATTATGACTACATGTGTTTTCTGAAAACCCATCATGCTTACGTTATATTTCCGCTCATGTTATGCCTCATGATGATTAAGCAAACCATGTGGTTCGCTCGGTCACATGCAGTAAGGCACCGAGTGCCGTGTTTCGCCAAGGCCATGGTTCGGGGCGTGACATAATTACCACAGAGTACGTGAATTACTCCAGAAATTGAAACATATCGTTACTCCGAACCTTTCTTTCTCGACACTTATCGACATATACAACACATGATATAACTTGGTACCTTGTTGCAACATCTCCTCCTTAGTTAAAAAGCTGAAGATTTAAGCTTGTGGATCCATTAAGTCTAGAAATAATTCGCCATCTGATCATTCTTACGTTCTGCCTCTAAGACTGTCGCCATGAGACTTATCTTTTCATTCCCTTACCTACCTCCTCTACGGTCGCATACTATCTTTTCTGAACTATAGAAGTGGCTCACACTTAGGGAAATTTCATCTGTCTTACACGAAATTGGAATATCTAACCCCGAACTTTCTATACACTTTAGAATCATATACGACTATCCACATCTAGGGTAAACATTACTCACATACCCTAAGAGGGAACTGTCACATATGTTATCTCATAATAATATCTATTTCTTATATTCAGTTACTAATGTCGTAATCTCTGGTTCTGATATAACGAAACTTAAACAAACTAAAACTATTTTTAGAAATTTAAAACCGTCTGCGCCTGGTTCTCACTCCGTACATCATATCTTCTTAGCCATGTGCATGAGTCGTATGAAAAAACACATATTTGGTTATATCAAACTCTTTTGACTCCTAGGTATTTTGCCCTTAGGCTCTTTTCTGTCCAGAATTATATGATCAATTCTATACCCGTTGCAGCTAAATTCTTAACCTGTTACACCGTGGGGTCTGACATCTAAGCCTATCATCATCCTACATGCACGGCTCCATTCTAAAAAATAAAAATAGATTATTCTGTAAGGTAAAGCACACATGGATATATTATCATGCACAAACTTGTCCTTTAGAGTATACCATCATCTGATAGACCACTTCCCATGCCATTCGACGAGTCTTGGTTCCTAACCCAAACTTAATGCATACGAAGATTTCGCTGTAGTCATCATTACTTACACTTTAGTTTAGTACCCATAGGTATCACTGTATACCCACAAGTCACAAGAATTTGGATACACTAAAAAATGGAAATCTGGTTACTAAATAACTGAGTAGTGACGAACTGAATAACTATAACTCTGCTAACTAAAGGGTTGTATAATTGATAACTGAGATAAATTGATGGCCAAAAAATAGTAACTACTTTTGAATTCTGATAAGGGTTATGCTCTAGTCTATAGTAACTATGCATTTTATCTCACTTTCAGTATCATCTCAAGTGTCATTTGCTACCATCAAACACTTCACAACCATACCCCAATGGTAATCGTCCTCACGCGAACCTTGAACTCCCTCCCGTCTCTTGCGCATTTGGTACATACCAAATTCGATAGGAAAAGAAGGTTAACTATTGCTCTAAGCTTCAAGGCACGATCTAGAGTAGTAAGAAGTGAGACAATCCTAGATGCCTTGGTGGTTAACTGTTAAAATGTGTGGCACACACACACATATAAAAGCAACCCCTCTGGACATGCTTTGATAGACTCCATAAGACACTTGAACCTAGGCTCTGATACCAAGCTTTGTCAAGCCCCGAACCATAGCCTGAGCGTAACACGGCACTCGGTGCCTGACTGCATGTGACCGAGCGAACCACATGGCTTGCTGAATCAACATGGGGCATGAACTGAATGCGGAATATAACTTTAAAACATGGATAGTCTGAATAACATGAGTTATCATAATACTAATGAAAATACTGTTTAATCATGATGCGAAAATAATCTGAAAATATAATAAATGTTGAGCCAATGCTGGCTATACGACTCTGAACATCTGACATGACATAACTGACTAATCTATGAAACCTCTGCCATGAGTCTGACTGCTAAAATGTTCACCAGAACAAGGTCCCCGGCATACCTTAACCGCAAAACTAACATGAAATATAAATACTGACTAAACCGTGAATGAGATGGGGCTCACCAAAAAGCTGATACGAGTAGTGTCCTAACGAGCTGATCCGTCGTCTTGTAAATTTGCATCGTGAAATGCAAGCCCCCAGGAAAATAAAAAGGGACGTCAGTGTCACGACCCAACCAAAGAGCCATGATGGGCACCCAGAACTAACCTACCGAGCACCTCTGAACATGCATCTCATAATCATCTCTAGGTGGACCACAAACTGAAGGGTTTAGCGGTCCTCTAACTCTTTATCCCGTACAATACTAGAATTCCTTTCATTGCCAGGTTTTACTCATTCCCCTTTCATTAGTTGAGCTTTTGTACCGAGTCAAAAGCTTACACATATTGAATATAATCCAGAACACTTCTTCCTTTCGTGATCATTAATCCTTTAGGCCAAATAATTAATGGTGGCATCAAAATTCGTCGGGCTCTTTATGGGGTTTCTCCCCATGCAATGCTCCTTTTGCCATAATCTTCATTCGTAACTACCTTTTCACTAAGGTCCTTGAGATTCTTCTTGCTCTTAACTCCCGATTTATATCTATATTATACCATTCATTCTCACGATTCCTCCTTTCATTAGCGTAGCTTATCTTGTCTCGTAGTCATTCTTAAAATTTTTGCATCACAGTCATGCATCATAGTCTTTCTAATTCTCTGCCAATTCTTGTTCTCGTCATGCAATGTTAGTAAGGTACACTCTTTTCTTTCTTCCTTCGCCAAAATTTTCATTTCCTTTATGCTACTACAACCTGTTCATATTTATACATATCCCTAATACATTCTTCTTATTCCCTTTATGGTCGAATTTACTCCTTATCAAGACTCTTAGCTCATGTCATCGATGTTTTGTCTTTTGGTCAGAATTAGTAGCATATTATCATTCCTCTTATCCCTGATGGTTGCATATTTCCTCTTGCCCAGTCCATTAGTCCCCTTTCTTACTTTCGCCCTTAGAACCTGATGTGGCATGATTTTACGCCACAATCGATGCTTTTCGGTTATAAGTTTTACTTGGTTTTAAGCAAGTCTATGTGATTTTACGTGTTTTTTATTGGATTTCAGGTATTAAGTGTTTTGATGGAAAAATTTGGAGAATTAGGTGAAAATGCAGAAAGAAGTGGAGGAAATAACAAATCACTTAAGAGAAAATTTTACGGAGCAATTATACGGCCCACAGAACTTTCTGCGGAGCGTAAAATGTACCGTATAATGGTCACAGTAAGCAGTTCACCGAAGGTCCATCCTGCGGAACAATTATACGGACAGCAAACATTTGACGGTCTATCAAAGTGTATCGTAGAAAAACGTAAGAGACTGTTATACGGTTGAAGGGAAGCAAATTGACGGTGCGCATAATGGTTTTGCGGTCCGTAGAATGGACCCGACAGGCAGTTTTGTCTTTGCATAGCTCACGACTTAGGATCTTATAAATACCTGATATAGGTTTCTTGTATGATAGACATCAGATTTCATTTTTTATTCTTCTTAGCACTAAATAATCATAGTTTTGGAAGTCTTTTGAATTACAACATATTGCAATTAGTTTTTCTTCAATTCCAAGCAATCAATTGTAAGCATTATGATCTCAATTATTTCTTATTGTTCTTCTTCTTCTATGAGTAGCTAAATTCCTTTACTAGGGTTGTGAACCCAATTGATGGGTGTTTTGTGATTGATATATACATAATGGATTATTAGGGTTTATTTATTCTTCATTCTTCATTCATAATTAATGGTTGCAAACATTGATTAAAGCCATAAACCTTGATTTATTTGGGAAAATAGTTAGGGTTGGTAAGAATAAATAACAAGGACTCAAAGCTTTAAACTTTGTTTAATAAATTCACTTAGGAATAAGAAGAATTTACTTGGCATAATTAACCATTCTTCATAGTTACTTTCTTATATTTGGGAAAATCATAGAAAGAGATAATCTTTATTTATTGGGAAATAATAGAGATTCATATAGAGGTTAAGTGCATTCATATAATGATCCATTAGAAGTATATCAGATCAATACTCATGGTCATACACTTTATGTAAAGGCGATACAACCTTGGTTTCTTTTACCATAAATTACAACCCAAAGCAATTAGTTAGCAATTAGTCATAAAAATCCAACTTTTACAAAAATCATCGGATTAAGACATTAGACCTAAATTAAGCATTCGACGAGTTTAGTAACCTTTTCACACCATATTCCCTGTGGGATTCGACCCCAACCTAGTTGGGTTACTATATTTGACATCATCCGCGTTATACCATTAATAGGTGTAATTTGAGCATATAAGAACCTTGCTTAACTTTCCTCACTCATAAAGCATTCTTCTCCTCCTTGCCATCATAACATTCCTACTCTTATATACACATATTCTTCTTTTCCCAGTTACTTTTATATCGTAATTATCCTACTTTAACATTCATAGAAAACAATATCAACCTGCCCTATAGCACTTGCTACCTTAACTTCAATACCCAGCTCGATCAATACCTTTAGTACCTCCTAAGATAAATCATAAGGGCACGCATACTATTTAATATGGCCACACATAAGTTATCGTTTACATCACTTGTCAAGTCCTTGCTTACAAAATATCCCCATGCTATTTATAATTGATCTAAATATGTGGCTTTAATACATCTTCTCTCTCTTTGCCTAGTTATCCAGGCTCATATCTCACAATCGTTTAAAAATTCAATGTGCAAGGCTCATATGCTCCTAATTTCCCTCGAGCGATTTTAGTTCCTCATATTTTCGTACGACTGAATCTTTAGGACTTCTTAACACATTTTCCAAGTCCTCGGTTAGGAACCCCGGGAAATATAGACTTAATAATGATCTCCACTCGGATTCCTACTTTTCTTTCCCTTTTTTATTCATAAGTCGACATCGCTCCTATTATTTTCAAGTGGCCTTCACCAAATCTATCTGGGAAAAATCAAGATACATCTTCTTATAAGGATCCAATCCGTCCCTTTTAATTACTGCCTGGTCTCTTAGCACCTATCGTTAAAATCAATTTGAAGTTCTAATGGGAAACCCAAAGAAAACTATGTAATGTCTTTCCCCCACGGCTGGAAAAGTCCTTGACTTCCCTGGTTGGGTAAATACTATCATAACCTCTAAAATTTCCAACATCCAGAAAATTATCGTAGTCACAATTCAACACACGTGACTGCTTTTCATAGTCCCGGGGCTGCTAATGGTAACAAAATGTCTTAGTCGCAATTATCCACGATTACTTTGGTGATTAACCTCCTCAAAATCTTCATTCCACAATTAGATAATATCCTATAATAATCACACATAACATAAGAAGTGTTAATAAAAGGACCTAATTACCTGTAATCGGATCGTTCTAATCCCGTTCTGGGAACTGTGTAGTGAAACATCTCTTTCATAACCCCCCCCCCGTATCTACTAGTCTGCTCCTCATCGTATTTCCCGTCATAGTCCGTAGGGTATAAGTACTCTGGTAACTCCTGATTGATCGAAGGCCAAGACAAAGGGCTAGAATACGCTGTAACACTCACACTAGTACCTGCTCTAACAAAATACTCCATCACCAGAGAAGCTGGAGGAGCCAAATCTAGTACAACCTTCGGAGCCTCTTGCTCTACTAAGGTCTCATACGAACCCTCAGACGGATCTGTGTCGTAGCTAGCCTCTGATAGATCCTCCTCTATAGGGGTCACAGACTCTGGGGGAGTCATCTCAATGTCCTCGAAAGGATCGGTCTCATAGAATAGCGAGGCTCCTCTGTCCCCTTTAGCGCCCGAGGGTGATCTTTGGTCCCGAGTCTGCTGCGGGGGCCTTCCTTGAACCCACATCATCTGAAATCGTCCCCTTCAACTGAATCAATCTGCATAAAAGAGAGTCAGAAACGATCTTACCTAGACTTTGGCTGTCACACCCCGATCTTACTAGGGTGTGATGGGCACCCGGCCCCATATTCGGAGCCGAGCGAACCCGCTGACTCTCATTGCACATATGAACTACACCGTTTTTTTTTTTTTTTTTTTTTAAATAGCATTAACATAATTAGCAATAGTGAACATAGGCTAATAAGCTTTGCGATCATACTATCTCTGTTGACGGGGACAATCGGGAGTACAAAATAGCTACGTACATATCGTTCACGAGCCTCCGAACATAGTACACATATACATAGAAAGGGCCAAGTCTTCTTGCCGTGCCCGAATATATACACGGAAGTAGTACCACGGGCCAGGACTCCGAAACAAGCTTGGAGCGCCAAAAATCTTCCGAGGGAAACTCTGGATCGGCTCGACTGTCTGCTAACTGCGCGCGGCATGAAATGCGGCGCCCACATGAAGGCGTCGGTACAAATAGTGTCTACCGAGTATGTAAGGCATGAATAATAACATAGTAAATGAATATAGAGTACAAGTCACAACGAATAGATGTACGGAGCTTATCACAGTAAGAAGTAACCTGTACATGTGTATGCCCTGTAGGCAGATACCACGCAAGCTTAGCCCATTTTTTCAGAACACAGTGTCCCGTATCCCCGTATACAGTAAACAGTACATTTCAGTAAACGGTTCATTTCAGTAAACAGTACATTTTAGTAAACAGTACATTTCAGTGAACAGTACATTTCGATGCTTGATGCGGTTTTCTTACCTTTACAGACGCTGAGTACATCAGCTCTCCCACCCCCCTCCCCAACAGTGTCCCAACACAACATATCATATATATCATATATCGCATATACAGACGCCGCGTACGGCTCTCCCATATCCCGCGTCCGGGCATCCCGCGTCCGGGATGATAAGCCAGCTGAATCAGGTGGACACAGTTGCCCTTCCCCCTTCCCCATATACATATACATTTACATACACATGTCATAGTAAAACATAGTTATATATATATATTCATGGTAGGTACATGCTATTGACATACTCGTCGTAGACATTTATTCATGTTCGACATCGTCGTTGCCATTATAAATTTATATTCGTCGTTTTAGTCATCAAAACTATCAAGAACGTAGAACTTGGATTTTGGAGAAAAATGAATATTTTTGAAAATATTTATAAACTTTTTAAGAAGAAAAGTCACGCTTTAAAATCATAATTTCTAACTTTTGAAAATAAGGGCGTTGTAGTCACTCTCTCATATCTGGCATCTCTATTGCCATCATAGAAGATCCTTGTTAGCATAGTTACAGTACTTGTCTCTCGATAACGAATTAAGAATCAAAAGTTTCCATTGGATTCTACTTTATAATGAATCAACAGAATAACAAGGAAAAATCCGGAAACAAAGGGGCCCACCTCGGGTCAAATGAGGCGGCGCACACCATTTACGTGTAATATGTTTCATGACGTTACTTACTGTCACACCCTAATTTCCGATAGGGCATGATGGGCACCCGACCCTTACTTAGGACCGAGCGAACCCGCAGACTCTCGGATACACACAATCATACTGGGCCCGCAAAACATGTCAAAATGCGTAAGGAAATTTTTTTCAGAAAACAAACATGCCTTTCATCTTTTTCAAATCAAATAAAATCTGCAATAGTATAAAATCTATAATATAAGGCACAACAGTACTTCGGCTTATATAGCCGCTTGCCAAACACATCGGCAGCGTAATGCATACAAACACACCGGTGACATAGCCGCTTACAAAACAGACCCGACATATCATACACTCGACAACGCTTATGCGCAAAGTCTCTACTAACATCTCGAGATACCATACAAGCACTCGGACTCGGCGGCATTCGGAAGAAATGGAACATCTTAACTAACATCACCGACTAATCCGTGGGTACTGCGTGGCATGAAACGCAGCCCCGAAAAGGGGGGTCGATGCGAATATGTGCGAGTATGTAAAGCATAGCATACAGAAAATGAAATCATAACCGAGGTCAGGGGTACAGAAAGTGAGTATCAAAAAAACCCAAATACCAAAGTACTTACATCCGACACACAGATCATACTTACTCATACCGAACGCATCATAATACATCATATGAAATAACATTAACCGATGTGGGATTTGCCTAGACCAATGTGGGATTTGCCTCGTCATTGGGTTTGCCCCACCATCGGTGAACAAACTCATCATCATCATACATCATCACATATCAAATACGATCCATAGGACCGGCGGACGAACGTGGTCGCCACCCTATCAGCGCCACAACACGGCATAACACCGAGAAGTTTCAAATCTCGTATCCCGAACATAACACACCATCACAACATATCATAAGCCATATCACGGCATAACTCCATAAACGGAACCGGCCCTATGGTGAGGTCTCGGGAACCGTAACACGGCATAACACCGAGTATATCATAGTGCGCACGATCATATACGGCCGGGATCCGGTGAAAGAGGTAACACGAACGCACGAGCGGATCGTAAGTAACCACACGCGCGTATCGGACATCATTCGGACTCAACCGAATGATCAAAACGAACCCTCTTTTTGAAAATCCAAAACCATAGTCAAATCAAGTTTTCTCCCGAATCTCGCTCGGGACATATCAAACCGAACTTCAGAAACCGTTGTTACGTATCAAAATCATGGGCATAAAATCCTTATTTCCAACTCGACAACTAAATAAATAATCATGCTTGGGATCGGAAAAGTGGTCGTATTAAATCCCTTCTTAAAAAAAAATAGGTCATTTAAAACCAACGTAGAAGAGTCGCGGGACCCACGGACGGCGTCAACCCAATCCGGGCCCGCCTATAAAAATTTAAGTCCTTACTCGTCATGAAATCATTTGCGAAGAAATCAAAGCGTCAGAGCTCTCTCTTGAAAGTTACGGTCGTTCGTAGTTTCGAAATCGTTTAGGAACATATTTCTTTTGAAAACAAAACTCTTTTGAAACAAAACTCTTTTAAAAATATAACTCTTTTGCAACCTTAGAAATTTAATCATACAAAAGACGTAAGGATCATAACTCGACCGCATTAAGGACACGAATATCAAGAAACATATAAAAATCGCCTACACGATTTCAAACTCAATCATATCCAAGACATACGGACCATACTAAGGATGCCAACATCAAAGCAAATACGAATCACAAACCTACTCGAAATTTACGAATGGAGTTACCCCAAGGCACAAATCATGTCATACCTTAATCTGTGCTAAGACATGCCAAAAGAAAAGAAGGGTAAGCTTCACATACCTTACTTGCTTCCTAAGCTAATCCAAACGTAAGTCTCGTCTTCTCCAAAATCTACAACAACAGTAATAGGCATCGAACATTAGCCATAAGCGTCGAAGAATTCAATTCCAAACCACTACTTTTTCTACAGAATTTCTTCCTTTCAGATTCAGCACTTCCCCTATAACTTGGACGCCTTCCAGAGAATTTAACTCGGCCAAATCTTCAACAACAATACCAACAACCATTCCAACAACATCAATAAGTAATTTCAAACGCATTCTAACACTAACAAGTCATTTCCACATACTTCGACAACATTCCAATTATATTCAACACTTAACTACATATTTCCAAACTAATATTTGGCCATTTTCAAATAATGGCCAACTTTCCATAATTCACTTTTAGGTCCCAAATTCTCCCAACTTTCATTCTCTAATTTTTCCTTATTCCAATCTTACCCTTAACACTCCATACCAACAAAGAATGAATATGCAACTTATGCATTGAGACAAAATCAACAAAACCGGAAATTAAAGGTCTTGTCCATAACTCGTCGCAACCAACTTAGAATATTCCAACGTACGAAGTACGGGGTGTAACATCTATCCACGATCACCCAAATTGAGTCAAACTTGGCCTTTATGTGGGGTAAATCCACAACAAAATCCATATTGATCACCTCCTACTTCTATTGCGAAATTTTGATATTACGAGAGCCGGGCACTCAAGCCTGAAACTAATCTTCGACTAACCTCGTCGATACCAAACATTTAGCCATGAAATTAGAGATGTCAACCTTCAATCCCTTCCACCAATAGTGTTGCTTCAAATCTTTATACATCTTGTTGGATCCCGGATGCACAAAGTATTTAGAACTATGTGCCTCGGCAATAAACCATCGGCCTTCCGTATACATAGTCATCCATAATTAAATGGGACATCGTCATCAACTAGCTTGTCATTAAGTGTACTCACCTTTTGCGCTCCGTCTCGCCGGTTCACCGGTTCATGTTCGTACGTTGCTTGGACTTGGTCTCTCCAATATATTAGATCGGCAGTGTGATTCCACTAACTCCCCATCTTTAGTTTCATCAAGTCGGACTCCAAAGATAGCGAGTTGCTAGATTTCTGCGCGATTGGCATCTCACAAGGCATGCAAATACACTAGCATACCCGTGATTTACGGCTCAATGCATACGCCCAACATTCACCTTACGGGGATGATACAAGATGTTCAGAAATCATCAATCTTTCAACAAGCTCTAACCATCTTCTCTATACGAGATTCGATTTTCGCTACTTGAAGATATCTGCAGGTGTGTGATTGGTGAAAACATCACGATGCTCCCCATACAGTAATGACACCGAGAATTGACTTGGCGACCAATTCCTAGGGTTATGAGTTGGATAATTTCTTTTGTGCTTCTTCAGGCGCGGGAAGCATAAGCGATCACTGTACCATTTTGCAACAAGACACAACCCAACCCAATTTGAAGCATCACAATAAACTATGAACTCTTTTGAGCCCGAAGGTGGGGTTAAAACGAGGCCGACATCAATCATGCCTTTAGCTCTTGAAAACTTCTCTCATGTGCTTTTGACCACTCGAACTTAGCCATTTTTTTAGTCAACCTCGTCGGAGGTGTGGCTATAGATAGAAACCTTCTCTGAACTTTCGATAATAACTAGCTAAACCCCGAGCGCGGATGTCCGTCACACCCGTGGGTCTTGCTAGTCTTTAACTTCCGAAATTTACTCGAGTATCAACCTTGATACCATCACTAGACACTCTATGACCCAAGAATGCCACGAGTTAAGCTTCTAATTCACACTTAGAAAATTCAAAGACAGAGCTATTTCTCCTCGAGTGTTTTCAAGGTTATTCTAAAGTGTCATGCATGCTCTACACGACTCTTCAAATAAACTAGGATATCATCAATAAACGATGAATTATGAAACAATCGAGAAAATGCTTGAACACACGGTTCATCGTGTCCATAAATGCGGCGGGGGCATTAGTTAGACCGAAAAGACATCTTTGAGAAATTCAAAACATCCATATAGAGTATGAAATGTTGTTTCCGAATATCTTCCTATTTATTTTTCAGTCGATGGTACCCGGATGGCAAGTCGATCTTAGAAATGAACTTAGCACTGCGAAGTTGGTCGAACAAGTCATCTATCCTAGGCAAAGGATATTTATTCTTGATAGTCACTAAATTTAGTTGACGGTATCAACACATATTCCGAGAGAACCATCTTTCTCTCTAATAAACAAGACCGGAGCACCCCAAGGTGAACAAGTTTTTCAATTGATCTTTCAATTCCCTTAGCTCGAGGAGCCATACAATAAGGTGGGACGGAGATTGGTTGAGTTTCGGGGAGAACATATATCCCAAAATCGATAACTCTATCTCGAGGATACTGGGATGAACGGAAACTCATTAACTATAGGACAAACTTAAACCTCCGGCACTGCTACTTGAGTATCATTGACATAAACTAGATGGTAAATACATCCCTTCGAAATCATTTTACTAGCCTTAAGATACGAGATAAACCTACCCTAGGATTAACAATTTCTCCCTTCCACACGATAATCGGTTAAATCCGGGAAAGCAAATAAAACTAACTTATAAATACTTATCTCAAAACATCAATGAATCACAACCTACAATAAACACCAACACCTAATACGTAATTCCAAGAAACTTTATTCCCTCTATCAAAGTGTACATCACAAACAACATGCACTTCGTAGCACCATTGGTCACTTGATTGGGAACTGCAGCAGGAATTAATTCCATCTCCACGAGGCACGAATTAACGAACATGTCGAGACTATCCTAAGGGAGTTCAGCTCTATGGCACACCCAGAATAAAGAAGAATGAGAAGCGCTTATAAATGCCACGGTAGTCTTTTGATCATGCGAGTGATCGGCAAAGCATAAGAAGACTCCACTAGACACGGCTCCATCGACACGGACACGGACGCATCCTAGATATATTTAAACCTAGGGCTGCGATACCAAGCTTATCACACCCAAAACCAGCCAGGTTGAACGGGCATCCGATGCTATGAACAAGACCAAAAGCACCTTATAAAATCAATAAACGTCAAATCTTTTTTCGATGTTCTTTCAACGAATATATCAATACATTATAAATAGCTAACTAACTCATGATCCCCACCAAATAATAAAATCGAAAGTCTATCATAAATGTATCGTTATAAAATGCTTAGCGACACCGTTAAGCAATAACTTAACAACTACCCACAGAAATAACGTCTATCTATGGAGCCTCTAAGGTGATAAATAAAACATAATCTTACTCCGGAATGAGCTTGTAAACTAAAACAATAACGAAGATAGGATGGTGCCTCACGAACAAGTATGTGGGCTCGTCAAATAGTCAGGATAGTGAAGAGCAACCTCTCTTAATCCCCAAGCGTATCACGAACTTGCTCCTCAATGTTACCTAACACACCATCAAAAATAACAATGGTATGCCTGAGTACTGGGCACTCAATGAGTGTCTCCGGGACAATAGTTAATATAACACAATAATATAATAAGGATCGATAAACGAGGGTATCCGTAAGTTGCGCTTTAAATTCGGGAGATTGTACAAATCACCAAATTTAAGACCACCATTAATGAAAACTGCTAAAGAAGAAATAAATTAATTTTAGCTCGTTATGTCATTTATCATATTTAAGTCTTTCAGTCATGAATTCAAGATCATTAACAAGCCACTCGCAGGCAACCAAAGTATAATAGATGCCGATACATGCCCAAATCAACATAACAAAGGGACAACCATTTAAGGTTCCCTAAACCGCATAGAAGCACCACATCGAGGTTATCAACCCCAATGGCTACCCTTCCTCTCGAATATCTAGACGTACACCATGTCGGGATTGCAAATCCTCACGGCCACTCTTCTTCCCCGAATGGGCTAGGTTAACCCCACTCAGATCCATAGTGACTATCCTCTCCTCCCGAGTAGCTAGGCCAAACACAAATAACATAAATCATGTAAAAAGATTCGAATCACAATCCTAGCATAGAAGACGAATCACTCAAATCATGGGATGGAAGCCGAATCACAAGCCATATCATGATAGTCACAGTATTCATTAAAGATTATCTACATCATCCCATTATGGGGGTATATCAAGTCATTTCAGTTTTGGATAGCAGGTTCAATAATGTAAATAAGTTTCAAGTTCAACACAATCCATTATAGAGCACTCACACGAGATAGTCAAGCTTTTCAATTATCAAGTTTAAACATCCCTTAAGGTAATTCAAGTTCGAATACCAAAGCTTTATATCTCAATCTTCAATCATCCTTTAGAGAGGAAAACAATCATGAGTACGTACATATAATATAGTACAAGCAAGGTTTAATGTGGGCTTTTTTCCTCACGCACACAAACCACAACCAAAGAGTTCATAAAAATCGTTCGAAAGAGTATGTTCAGAAAGAGAAATACAAATCAACTTTATATTCAAAAATGATTAGAAAAAGAGACATACCTCAAATCCTACTAGAATGGTACCAACAGAATTTCCAAGGTTCAACAGTCACTCTACAATAGGTTAATAATGACAAAGTTCAGAACTTTAACCAAATTCAAAGGGTTCCCACCCTTATCGCAAAACTAGGACTTTTTGTGCCCAAAAATGTGTTCTAGAATCCCCCAAGAATCATCCATGGACACCTTACACAAGTCCCATCCCTCTCAATAACCTCAACAATAATCATAGAACATGCCTCTAAGAAGTTTCCTAAAGTCTCCTCCAACTTCTCTTTCTTTGGTTTTCAAGAATCAGTGGTTTGAAGGATGAACTAGTGTTAATTTGATGTTATAATGATGGGAATTGAATAAGAACATACCTTATTTTTGGGGGGCAAGTATTGTGGTTGTTTCCCTCTTAAAAAGTCGGCCAAAGCGAAGTGGGAATGAATACAAATGAAGTTAGGCTTTTTAAAAATTAGGAAAAATCAACGTGCATAAAATGGCCTAGTGTGTTGCCTGGGGCGTCGCGCACAGTATATTTATCTTGGCGGTGTCAAAATTTTGAGTTTGTTGGAAACTTGGCCTGGGTCACTTGTCACAACCCAAACCGAGGAGTCGTGGCGAGTGTGCGACCCTCTAGTGACCAAACACCCCTATACACATATCCGAACCATGCCGAACGTCGAGGGCCCATAAGTGACTTAAACTAATCTCATGCGCACCATGAACGGGTGACATCATAAACTCGTACAATACGTATATACATGGCCCGAAAGGACGAGCAAGCCGACCAGGCCGTTACATATGCCGCTCAAAAGCATAGAAGTCGACAAGGCTATATCATACGACAAATATATACAATCGTCTAGCGTACCTATTAGAATAAAAATTTTGTAGAAAGGACGGGACAGGTCCCCGTCATACCCATATACATGTACACCTCAAAGAGTAGCATACCGAAATAGACTGCAGCTCCGAATCAAATGGAGCGCGCCCGACCACCCGGCCCGGATGGGGTCCTATTAAGATGGACCGCCCGTCTATCTACCTAAACCTCGCGGGGTATGAACGCGCCCCCCCCCCCCCCGAGAACAGGGAGTCGACGCGGATGATGTGCCGAGTATGTAAAGCGCATAAATAACGTATAAATAAGAATCATGAATGAAATCTAAAACTCATAAGCCGAAATGAACGTACGCGTCGCATGCCGTACGACTAAATATTCGATCATATCTGTACAACACAAAGCGTATGCATTTGTATGAACGAGTATCTCGTAAGTATTTGTATAAATATGTATAACTGACAATACTATACGCGGCGCATAATATGCATGCTCTCAATGATAATTATGCTCATATACATAAATACAGTCATAGTGCCGAGGAACGTTGTCACGACCCAAACCGATGGGCAGAAACAAGTGCCCGACCACCACTGGCCAAGCATTCCTATGGTTGCATTTATTCCTCACTGACTGTCCTGGGCCCATACACAATCTGTAACTGAGCTAGATTGTCTCCCGAACAATCAACATAGGAGACACCGTATCGGGAACTCACGGCCAACACGTACATATAAACATAAATGCTAAGAGTAACAGTGCAAGCTGATTTGGCCACTACATATGTACCGTACAACAAAATAAGCGTCGACGGTACGCATAACATCACGGCTACATATCACCGTCTGGTAACCTCGCGAGGCTAAACCGTGTAAAAGGACAGAAGGCCCATAAAGCTAGAATAACGTGTGATCCTGGGTATTATACGAGGGCCCACAACCTATGGTTCGAAAGCTAATTCAATTATCTACAACTTTCATTCTTGGTTTTTCCAAATTCCAAACTTATAACGGCGCTTTGTACTCTTTCAAGTTGGGACGTCCGAAAACATTTCCTTAATCATCTCTTTGGAGGGCTTGTGCCCATATTTGGCTTAAGGGTCCTCCTTAGGACTTTCTCAAATTTCCATGTACTACTCATATAATTGTTCATATGTTCTTTGTAAAACTCCAGCATGTGGGCCCCACTTGGCTTACAGTAACGAGGGCTTTTTGTCAAGCAACCTATGAACCGATTCACCTCATATGGTCTCCATTTTACACCCCATAGTTTCTGCACGTTGAGATTCATTAGGTGCCGGCCGTTTAGTAGCGTACATCGGGGTTATTATCGAGAAAGATGCAAGATCATAGGTTTCGTTTTATGATTATAAAAAGAGTTTGAGTTCACATAACAAAGTTAGAGATTGGAAAACAAGTGAATTAAGGAGATTAATCTTCCAAGGCTTTGAAAGAAAGATGGGCAAGGGGTTGGTATGGAAATTTTTGGTTTATTTGGGAGAAAGAAAATCTGCGAGTATATTAAGAACTTTGAGAGTAAACAAAAGCCTAAAGTGAATTTTGGGAAGTCTGAGCTTTCCAACGCGATAAAACCGCTCCCAATAGGACATCGGGTAAGAAGATATGGATGTTAAGTCATATTGGCGAGACGGGGGAAAATGGTCCGCGCGAACGCGCTTGGGGAGTGGCGGCGACCGCGCGAAGGCAAGGGGCCAACACGGCGTGAACGCACGACCACGAGGCGCGAACGCGCCGTGTAACTTCGAAGCTCGGGTTAGGGATGAAGGTTATATTATAAGAGTGTAATAATAATATACATATGACGTTTGGAGACCATATGGTGTAAATCAGTTAGTACGTTGCTTGATGAAAGACCCTCGTTACTGTAAGCCAAGTGGGACCCACACGTCAGGATTTTATAAAGGACATATGAAGAGATATATGAGTAGTACATGGAAAATTGAGCAAGTCCTAAGAAGGACCCTTAAGCCAAAAATGGGCATAAGCCCTCCAAAAGGATGATTTAAGGAAACATTTTCGGGTGATCTGAGTTGTAAGGACCAAAACGTCATTATAATGCGCAGGCAGAAAATTTAAGCCTGCGGGAACGCGCCAGAAGGTAGCGCGATCGCGCTGAACATTTTCAGAGGCGGTGCAGGCAGATTCTGGAGCTCTATATAAAGAGGCCAACCCCTCATTTTCTTCACAAAACACCCCAATAACCTCTCCAAAATTCTGGAGAGTTCTCCCCAACCCCCCCCCCCCCAAGCCAAATTTTAGCCCAAACCAGGTATGATTCCCAAATCCCGGTCCCGACGGTGTATAGTTACAAATACAAAATTGTGTATTAACGCGTTGTGGCTTAAACTAAAGGTAGGAAAGCAAAGATATGGCAATATTATCGAGATAAAGGTATAATCGCTTGCTATTAACGTTAATCATGGTTTATTTATGGAGAAGGAGTCAGAAATGTTATAAAATGACTCTGTGATGGAAATATGGGACAAACACCATATGGGATGTTTATGAAGTATTTTGGAGTTGGAAATATTATGATTGGTGTTGGTATTGTTGTTGTTGTTGTTGGTTGTTGAGTTATGAATCCAGGTTAGGCAAATAAACAGTGAGAATCTTTTAATTTGGCTGTTAGGTTTAATTTGAAGGTTTAGGACAAGTGTATGATGGTGAGCCTAACAATAGTATGAATGGTTTTATATGTAGATTTCAAGACACGAAGTAGGTTGGAAAGTCGAGAAGTGAGCTTCCAGGTATGTTAAGGCTATCCTTTCCTCCTTTTTGGCATGATCTATGACAAGTACGAAGCGTAACGATATCCATAATGAATCCATTCCTAGATGTAGGATATCCTGAGTTCCTTGACCTCTTAAGCCCAAAGGGGCATTCTTAAGTTGTGCGATTTCATAATGTCATCTAATTCCCGAAGGGGACATTCATAAGGTCTTTCTCTTACCTATGCATTTTACATTTAATTTTTGAGTCTCGAAGAGACAAATGAAAAGGGGAAAGAAGTTCCCGTTTTTAAGAAAAAGGGAAGAAGTTCCGTTTTAAAATAAAAAGTTGCTAGAAGGGATTCCTTTGATGGTTTTCAAAGATTTTCATGCATTTGCATATTACATACATGCACGACATCATTTCATGGGGAAGGGAAAAGGGCTAAGGCGTTATATACGCAAACCACGATAAATTGGTATACGATCATTATAAAGCCGGAAGCGGCTGCCCGAAGAGGCCATCATTATTAAGCCAGAAGCGGCTGCTCGAAGGGGCCATCATTATTAAGCCAGAAGCGGCTGCCCGAAGGGGCCATCATTATTAAGCTGGAAGCGGCTGCGAGCAGGGTAAAGGCATGCATTATATATATATATACACATACATACTCATGCTGCATCAAAAGTTCATATGCACGTACATGTTTATCAGAGTTGGTTACAAGTACAGGTTGAGTCTGTTACTCTTTTATCATTCGAGTCGAGATATATTGTTCCAGTTCTGCCTTACATACTCGGTACATTGTTCATATTGACTTCCCCTTTACCCCTGGGCGCCGCGTTCATACCACGCGTGTGTATGCTGCATGAGTAGAAGACATTTGGCTATAGGATGTTCCCAGTGCTATCGGTGGATTGGTGTGCTCCATCTTAGTTCGGAGTGTTGCCGAGTCAAAGTACTTATGTTATGGTATTTTGTATATGTTAGAGACTTTGCAGACAGTGTCCTGTGGATAGGGTATCGAGGAGTCGACAGTTGTGTAAAGCGACCACATGGATCGATGCATCTTTATGCTTCGTTTCCTTTGTAAAGATTTTATTTGTGACTAAAGGTTTTCTTTAAATTAAAGATAAGGGAAAATTCCCTTATTTGACAAAAGAGTTTTATTGAAAAGTTTTTTTTCACCGGGGAAGCGTCATTTTGTAGATTAAAGGTTCACAAAAAGTTGTGACTCGTGGATGGAATGGTAGTATGACACTCAGCAGAGTAGGGTCTTGGGTGTCAATCGCGGCCCTCCGGTTTGGGTCGTGACGGAGGTGCATCGGAAACGGTTCGTCCTAGGGTTGTCTCCGCAGTTGTGTCCAAGAGTCTTGTTTATGGTGTGTTGCACGCCACATTTATAAACGGGAGGCTACGGGGCATTTAGGATGGTTACCACTGCTCATATCTAAGATCGTGCGATGAGCCAAGTCATGGAATGAAATTCCTTGCACTAACCCTTGATTTCGGCGTAAGAATAGTACCGGCAAAGGAAGTGAATGGTGATATTGGGATTACGAGGACAATAGAAGTTGAAGAAATCGGCATGGAGGTAAGTATTGGCTAAAAGGATTATAAGTCGGATATGGTGTTAAGAGTGTGGCAAGTATGATTGAAATGTACGCCCAATGAAAACGGAAGGGGGAAGTGATCGGGGAAGTATAAAAGCGAGGACGAAAGGATTATTATGGGATGGAATTTCGATCAAGAATGGCAATAAAATACAACACCATAAGGTAAAACCTTTAAGGGGGGAAGCAAGTAAGCTTGAGTACGAGCACTAGGACTAACTAAAGTATTAGAAATTATGGCACCCGACAATTAGAAAAAATCGAGAAGTAATAGGGAGTTCAAAGACTAAAACGACATTGCGTGGTCGATAACATGAGGAACTTTTCCGAATTCGGCGAGATACATGACCGGAATTTTCTTGGGATCCGTTAGAACTTCATCTTGTTTTAGGTCACGTGATAAAGGCCACGCGGTAGGATGGATGGGATCATACAACTAACGCACTCGATCCCCGTGAACTTCGAGGTTAAGCGTGCTTGGGCGGTAGTAATAGGATGGGTGACTCCCCCGGGGAAGTGTGCTAGGGAGACCTATAGGTTTAGATATAAAGGAAGGATAAGGAACTAGAGTAGCTTGAGGAAATTAGAAGTGTGTGAACCTCGCGGCCGGAGATTCTCGATGATTGCGAAAGATGAAACGGACCGGCTTGATAGAGAGAAGACGTATCTGACTACGGAATTAGGACGAGTTTGAATAGTATTGTGATACTTGGTAAGTAAGGTGTTAGTAAAGAGATACAATAGCATATACGTGGTTATGTTAACCAAGAAAGATAAATTATCGTTATATGTTAAAAGTATTGACCGAACGCAATATCGTCTGTGGCAAGGCGTATAGGGCAAATTGACACTATTTTCCTCTCGAAAGTTAGTGTCGGATAAGCTCGATGCAATAACCGTTATATCCTTTATTTTTATACGACGGATTATTCGTAAGCTAATCGGCATAAGTCCAAGGACAAGATTAGGTAATGGGCAGGCGAGACAAGGACTTTTTAATCCCGATTTTTACACGCACGAATTGCTTATAAATTTTAATCGCATGGAAATATTAATGGAGATTTGGGATTAATTAACCATGATTGGATTATTAAGTGGGGATTAGTGATTAATTAGTATTAATCGAGTCATTAGTGCACTAAGTGGGCCCCACGAAACGTGGTAATATAATTGGTTCATGAATCTTAGTGGGACACATGCCATGCTGATTGACACGTGTCACTTCCATGGGCAGATATATAAATAGATGGATGACTAATGAATCAACTATGCATTCATTCATCTTCATCAATTTAAGTAGTTAGAGAGAGAGCGAGCCCATGGCTGCTACTGTTCACGGCCATCCATGGCTGTTTTTTTTAAAAAAACATTTTTTTTTTGCTTTGATTTAATTCCAAGGTGATTTACAAGTTCAAGGAGGTGATAGCAACATTGGATATTGAATCGAGGAAGAAGAAATTGCGAAATTGGAGCAATTAAGAGAGAAATTCCTCCGAGAAAATCGTGGTAAGATTTTCCTATTTTGTGGTGTAGTTGTGTTAATAAAGGTAATGAAATTATAAAAATTGAATTGGACGAAGTCGGAAGTAAGAAAATACATGAAATTGTTATTATGTGAAATTGTGGATTGAAATGGATTTGGAATTGTTATGGACTGAGTTGTGAGAATTTTATGTGTTGTGGTTGTTCTTGTTGAGCTCGAAGGTTATATATTGTATTGTGTGTTGGTTGGGCTGTTGTAAGGATGTTCAAATGAGAATGTTACGACTATGGATCATTAATAGTAACTTGAATATGTAGTAGCCGTACGCGGATTGTTATCGAATGTTATGAACGCGGGCGTTTTGGAATATCGCGTTATGGCCTGTCCTGAGTATTCTAGGTCTTGTTTGAATAGTCTCCGGGTTGGTACTTGAAAGTATGATTATTGATGTTGGCTTGGTTGTTATGTAATTGGTGAAAATAAGGGAAACGTCGTCTAATTATCTAGAAAGGAATTATTAACGTTAGAATACGTTTTGAATCTCCCTGTAGCTTAACCGTAGTTCTTGACGTCTTAATATAGGTTGAGGTACCGTTGGGCAGCGTATACGTGTTGTATTGCGAGTAAACGCTAAAGGTATGTAAAGCCTATCCCTTCTTTCTTTTGGCATGTCCTAGATGTAAGTAAGATACATATATGAGCTTTGGGGTAACTCTATTCATAAGTTCCGAGCATATTTATGATTCTTATTCACTTTCGATGTTAGAATTCTTATTATAGTTGAGCTATTGCCCTCGAGTTTCTATATGATTGGATAGTAAACGATGCCTAAAAGTTCCTATTCTTGAAAGACTTCATAATGACTAATGACCATAACTTTCATAAGTCAAGCTTCATATTAATTTGATACATGTCTATGATCTCTCGAGGCTTTATTTCGATATAGTTCATAATGATATTCAAAGAGCATCGAGTATGACTATCGTCCCGATACTCGAGCGTTGGTTAGTCTACTTATCTATTGAGTCTCAAAAGATGATTTATATGCATATAGTTATTCACTACTCCTTCGTGCATACCGTTATTACATCTTTCACCGAGTCCCTCACTGAGGTCGGGTACGATATATATGTTATGGTGTTATGTCGTGTTATGGTGCTATGCGTCGTGATACTAGAGCTATGTTGTGATACAGAGTTATGCCGTGATATGGAGTTATGCGTTCGTGTTGAGTATGCCGTGTTATGGCGCCAAAGACGGGTGGCGACCATGTTCACCGAGTCCTATAATGGGCCTGACATGATATGTGATATTGACATGCATGATTTGTGTTTCAAAAGCAAGCATTTTGGTATTCTCGTTATTGTACTCGTTTTTTGTACTTCTTATTTCGCTATAATCCCATCGTCTTTCATGCTTTATATACTCGCACATATTTCGTACCGACCCCTTTCTTTCTGGGGTCGCATTTTCATGCCCACAAGCACAGATATCGATTTGGTGATCCTTCAGCCAGGACTTGTACTCAAACTGCCTTTGGAATGCTCGGTTGTTCCGAGTCTAGACTTTTGGTACGTATCCGTCGATATATGTATATGTTTATTCGTGCACGGCGGGCCCCGTCCCGTCATATGTTACCGTTGATACTCTTAGAGTCTCAGACATGTGTGTGGGTTGTATATAGTTTTATCTACATTATCCACATTTCACAATTCCACTTCAATTTTCCCATAATCATGGTCATAATTTACTATTACGTTCTTCCATGTATAATGCTCATTCCATGTTCTAAATGTCATTCACAATCTACCTACAATCATAGCATATCCATTTTCATGATTCATCTGAAACTACTACTCAACACTAGCACTATTCCCACATTTATGACCCATTTTCTATGTTCTAGTAAAATTCAAGTATTTCAACTTTCAAATGCTTCAAATAATATGAAAAGATCATTAAACTCACCTTAGATGGTGTAGGAATAAACCTTGAGTGGTAATACTCTCCTTACACAAAAACCCTTGTTCACTTTTCTTGGGATTTCTTGACTTAGATGAACTTTGATGAATTTCTTACACTTGATTCACTTGATTTCTTGGTATTGATCTTTGATTTCCTTTGATTTCTTGTGTGTGAAGAGTGGAGAATATTCTAGAGAGTTCTTGACTTTGTGTGGAATGAGAATGAAATGAAATAATTGAACGTGGGTCTCCTTTTAATGACATAAAAATCTGATCCCGTCGGGCAATTCTATACCCATTTTGACGGGCCGTATAAATTCCTACGGACCGTCAAAATTGTCCGTAGAACTGCCCAGTCAAAAATGGGTCACTGTGACCATTTGACGCTGGGCTGGGTCCATTTGACGGACCGTAGGATTTCCTACGGACCGTCAAAAATTCTACGGGGCGTCAAATGGTCCGTAGGATTTCTCTGCTCAGACAGTCTGTCGTAGAATGGCCATAACCTTTTACTCAGACCTCACATTGACGAGTGGTTTGTTGCGTTGGAAACTAGACTCGATGAAATTCAATTTGGAAAAAAGAAACACACAAAAACTCCTCATATTCTAGGATATATTCCCCCACCAATGTGGACCAAAATTTTGTCCGAAAATTTTGCCAAGTTTTAACAAAGTTCCCATAAACTCAATTCCTTTATTTGTTTGTTCTTAAATCCTTATGGAACCTTCTTAACACTTATTTAACACTTCATTAACAATCCAAGGGGCATTACAACTCTTCTCCAAAACTTCATTAAGTCATCGTTAATTCGATACTCGTAAATCTTGCCCGACACATGACATATACCTCACTTTCCTTACCAACTTTCGTCTCCTACTTCAAATGTCTTTGGAAATCTTAATTAGGGCCATTAAATACTATTTCTTACTTATCAAAACACCGTATACGTCTTACCCTTCGTCAGCCTATTCACTGTACGTTAACGGGAATTTTTCAAGGTGTAACATTCTTCCCCCCTTTTGGAACATTCGTCCTCGAATGTTAAGTCATCGGGAATTCTAGAAAAATTTCGCCAGAGTTTCCCCTATAATATGGCACTACCATCCTATCACAACAACCCATAATAACATTGCCTCACAGGGCCACAACACAATAGCAATATAAGTTGGCCACACACGACCCATATGCATAAAAAACAAGTATACATACCTTATAATCTCGATGTCTCATCATAGATCTCTTCCGGGGACTGAAATAAATGTGGATATATGAATTTCATCTTCTCTTCCGCTTCCCAAGTCATCTCTTCTCGATTGTTATTCCGCCACAAGACTTTGACTGAAGCTATTTCCTTATTCCGAAGTCTTCGTACTTGCCTGTCTAGGATGGCAATAGGCACTTCTTCATAGGCTAGCTTTTCTGTCACTTGGACGTCATCTATTGGCACAATCTTCGTAGGATCTCCAACACACTTACGAAGCATTGAGACATGAAAAACTGGATGGACTAGTTCAAGCTCTGAAGGCAAGTCCAATTCATAAGCTACTTGACCCACCTTGCGGATGATCCTATAGGGTCCAATATATCGAGGACTTAGCTTTCCTTTCTTACCAAATCTCATCACCCCTTTCATTGGTGATACCTTCAAGAACACCCAATCATCGACCTGAAATTCTAGATCTCGCAGGCGGTTATCCGCATAAGACTTTTGGCGACTTTGGGCTGTTAATAATCGGTCTCGGATCACTTTGACTTTTTCCACTGCTTGTTGAATCAACTCGGGGCCTATTAGCTGCACTTCTCCTATTTCAAACCATCCTATTGGGGATCTGCACTTCCTCCCATATAAAGCTTCATACGGAGCCATTTGGATACTGGAATGGTAGCTATTATTATATGCAAACTCGATTAGGGGTAAATGGTCGTCCCAGCTACCACCGAAATCTAGAATACATGCTCTTAGCATATCCTCCAAAGTCTGAATGGTACGTTCGGCTTGTCCATCGGTCTGCGGATGGAATGCCGTGCTGAGCCTTACTTGAGTACCTAGACCTTCTTGAAAGGATTTCCAGAACTTGGCTGTAAACTGTGCCCCTCTGTCTGTAATAATGGATATTGGAATGCCATGAAGTCTCACAATCTCCTTAAGATACAACTTTGCATAATCTTCTGCCGAGTATGTGGTTCTGACTGGAAGGAAATGTGCTGCTTTCGTCAATCTATCCACAATCACCCATATAGAATCATACTTGCCTCGGGAACGAGGTAATCCTACAATAAAGTCCATATTGATCACTTCCCATTTCCATGTAGGAATTTCTATTGCTTGCAATAATCCCCCTGGCTTTTGGTGCTCTATCTTCACTTGCTGGCAATTTGGACATTGGGCCACAAATTCTGCTATATCTCTTTTCATGCCATCCTACCAATACATCATTTTGAGATCATGATACATCTTTGTCGTTCCTCGATGGATAGAATACCGAGAATAATGGGCTTCTTCTAGAATTTGGCGACGCAATTCTGCAACATTGGAACACATAGCCTGCCTCGGTATCTAAGAACTCCTTCTATAGAAATTTCAAATGGAGACTTCTCTTTTGCATAACATGTATCTCTATAATGGCTCAATTGAGGATCTTCATATTGCCGCTCTTTTACTTCCATGTTCAAGGACGAAACTGTAGGATTATTAACACTAACTCCAGCATCACCTGAATCGATTAAACGTACTCCAAGATTAGCTAGTTGATGGAGTTCATGAATCATTTCTTTCTGCTCCGAAGGAACTTCACATAAACTACCCATTGATCGGCGGCTAAGCGCATCGGCTACTACATTTGCTTTTCCAGGGTGGTATAAAATATTCACATCATAATCCTTCAATAATTCTATCCACCGCCTTTGCTTTGCGCAGTTCAACTCCTTTTTTTGAAAATATATTGGAGACTCTTGTGATCCGTATAGATATCAACATGCACACCATACAAGTAGTGTCTCCACATCTTTAATGCATGAATAACTGCGGCCAATTCAAGATCATGAGTTGGGTAATTCTTTTCATGTTTCCGCAGCTGCCTCGAAGCATAAGCGATGACTTTACCGTGCTGCATCAATACACATCCTAGCCCCACGCCAGAAGCATCACAATACACAACATAGCCATCTGGCCCTTCTGGAAGTGTTAAAACTGGAGCTGAGGTTAATCTGTCCTTCAACTCTTGGAAGCTACGCTCACAAGCATCATTCCACTGAAATTTTGCTGACTTCTGGGTTAGCTTTGTCAACGGGGCTGAAATAGATGAAAAGCCCTCTACGAATCTTCTATAATAACCTGCCAATCCCAGAAAACTACGAACTTCTGTAGGCGTCGTAGGCCTTGGCCAAGTCTTCACCGCTTCAATTTTCGAGTGTCAACTCGAATGCCATCATCTGAAATAACATGACCCAGAAATGTCACAGAATTCAACCAAAACTCGCACTTTGAAAATTTTGCATACAACTCCCGAGTTCGGAGAATTCCAAGAACAATACGTAAATGGTCTGCATGTTCTGATTCTGTGCGAGAGTACACCAGAATATCATCAATGAACACTATTACAAATAGGTCCAAAAGAGGCCTAAACACATTATTCATCAGATTCATGAACACGGCCGGAGCATTAGTTAACCCGAATGACATTACCCGAAATTCATAATGGCCATACCTCGTTCTGAAGGCTGTTTTGGGAATATCTTCTTCTCTGACTCTCACTTGATGATAACCCGATCTCAAGTCTATTTTGGAAAACCACTTGGCACCTTGTAATTGATCAAATAAATCATCGATTCTTGGAAGAGGATATTTATTCTTTATGGTCACCTTATTCAGCTGCTCGTAATCAATGCACATTCGTAGGGAACCGTCTTTCTTTCTCACAAATAGAACTGGTGCTCCCCACGGGGATGAACTAGGTCTAATAAACCCCTTCTCGAGCAAATCTTTCAATTGTGCCTTTAGCTCTTTCAATTCTGCCGGACCCATTCGATAAGGAGGAATAGAAATAGGCTTGGTATCCGGCAACACATCAATAGCGAAATTGATTTCTCTTTACGGAGAAGGCCTGGAAGTTCATGCAGGAATACATCCGGAAATCATTCACTATAGAACGGATTGGAATGTTGGCGATATTGCTTCGGTGTCATGATGTAACACCTCGTGCATTCGGGCTAAGATTTGACTCATAAGACGGGGGTATAATAAAGAGAGTGTATAAATTGTGTTTGAAACCCAATCAAGACATGAAATAGGCTTGAAAGTCGGAAGGCTACCTACGGAGCGTCCGTGAACACATCAATTAAAATGAGTATACGGAAAACTCGAAATTTGGGAAAATTTCTTCTTGAAAGTTGGATCTTTGAAATAACTTTCCAACGTATATTATAGAGGTCAAACAGACATCTCATACAAAAAGTTATGCCCATTTTACTAAAAATCAGTCATGAACTCGGAATATAGTGATTAAATATATTCAGGAAATAAGCTTCAGCTATCATTGCTTACGGTGTCATGAAAACTTTTACGGAATGGACGTAAAATAGGGCGTAAAATGGAAAAACTAAACCAGCACCCCCGAGCCCTAAAACGACACGCTATCATCTCCCATCATCAAGGGTAAGAGAATACTCTAATCATTCCAAGTCAATTTTAATATATATCCTTGTATTACCTTTCCATTCAAGAAAACCCATCTCAAGGGCTCTCTTTAAAGTTAAAATCTTTGAAATTGAAATCGAACTAATTTCATCCCCACAATCAACATTAGCTCTACTAAAACTAAAGTTTTTATACATAATGTCCATGATTATATTATGCATTATTCTATCATTGTGTTCTTAGTAACATATGACCAATCCATGAAAACCCAAATGGATATCTTGTATTCCATAATCATATAAAATGATTATTCCATGAATATCCTACATGATTTACAAGTTTTCATGCAACTATATTATATAATTACTTTCATGGATACGATACATATCACATTTCACAATCTTTGTACACTTGTCTAGCTATCACGGGATCACCAACCGGAAACTACGTAGCCAGAGGACATCTCTCTCATAATGAAAGGTTTAATCTGGCTCGGGGTTTCACCTCAATACGATTAGCAACATATGATAGTAATATAATGATAATGTGGAACTATCGGATCTATCAATGCACTTTTACACATCATGAGAAAACACCTGGACAATGTACCGTATTATTCCACCCCATCTCGGGGACGACTTTCTTTATTTGATCTAAAGGTATCCTTGTCCAAAATGTTCAAGTATGTTACGTGTTTCCGGACTCATGTTGGAGGTTTCATAGAAAAACAAGCATGTTATAAGCGGTTAGCCGGTTTGGCTGTGATATTGGCACCATGACTTAATCAAGTACTTATGATGTTTTATAAAATCCATTATGCACTTCACGGCCAAGTATGCCTCTGATGATTCCTCGGCCGTGGTTCGCTCGGTCACATGCGACAATCTCGCATCAAGGGGCATCGAGTGCCGTGTTACGCTCAGGCCATGGTTCGGGGCGTGACACATGAACTCGGACTAAGTGATAAATATAGCGCTTAGCTATCATCTTCCTCGCCTTAAGTTAGGAAATAAACCTACCTCTTGGAGTCGCCGTAACCCCCACCTCTCTACCATATCTCGAAGGACAATCCATACGCCATATCATCAAAATCTAGTTTCCAGTAAATCGCCGTTTGGCCACAAATCATAACAACAATCTTTGTACACTTGTCTAGCTACATGGCCCCGAGTAGAAACCTTTTAATTGGCTCGGGTTTCACCCCAATACGATTAGCAACATATGGAGTAATATATGATAATGTGGAACCATGGATCTATCAATGTATCTCATGAGAAAACACGGACAATGTACGTTGAACCACATCCGGGACGACTCGAGATCACCTCGTCGTCCGGCAAAAGCATAATCTCCCCAGAAGTAGATGATACCGGCCTCTACCTCGGAACACCTCGGGAATGCGGAGTATCCATAAGACGTCCGAAAGGAACACATCATTGCTGAGCGAAGGACAATTATCGCATATATCTCCCTATCCATAATATATAACAAGCATATACTCGGACATGGCCCCGAGGGAACCGTGGTCTCCCCTGCCGTGCCGTCTCCCCAACCGAGAACCCGGAGCCCTCGAACTCGGCCCCGTCCCGAACGGAAAGAGCGGTCAAATCTATATATATATATATATATACGTAATATATATATAGGAGGTATACTCATCACTGACTGGCCTGAGTGCCTAGAATGTGTCTGCCTTGATCCCCCTCTATAATCGCCACCCGTGCCCATAGATCTGGCCCTTTTGCTTTGCCCTCTATCAATATCACGATCACCCCTTTGCGGAGGTTGTTGCCCTTCTAAATTTTGGGCATGAGCTTGAATGCGGAAAATGTCCATCCCATCTTGTAATGAAGCCGTTAAGCAATCTTTAAACAAATGTGGCCCTAGGCCACTCACAAATCTATGCACCCTATCGCCCATGTCGGCCACCATTGTCGGGGCATATCTAGCCAAAGAATTAAATTGAAGACTATATTCCCGGGCACTCATATTCCCTTGCTTCAAATTTAGGAACCTATCCGCCCTAGCTCGGCGAACCTCGGGTGGCAAATAATGGCGAATGAAAGCATCTACGAATTCTTGCCACACGGGAGGAGGCGCATTCTCTTGCCTCGATGCTATCCAATTATTATACCACAAAACCGCCACGTCCCGGAGTCTATATGATGCCAGCTCCACGGATTCGATCTCGGAAGCATGAATAATCCGCAACGTTCTCAACATTTCATCAATGAAGCCTTGCGGGTCTTCATCCGGCTTTGACCCAAAGAATTCTGGCGGATTCAAACTCATGAAGTCACGGGCTCTAGAACTAGCTGAACGATCACTTGGGCTCGCATTTTGCCGTTGTGCCTGGGCGGCAACCAACTGTGTCAATAAATGAATGGCTTTGGTCACTTGTTGACCCGAAGTAGCCGGTGGAGGGACTGGAGGTATAGGAGCTGGAACTAAAGCCCCTTCTTGCTCTTCCGTAATAGGCGGAGTAGTGGAGGCATTAGATGGAGCCTCATGGTGTGATTCATCCTCATCTATATTCATTGGCGGCTCTCTTTCTGCCCGCCTTTTCATCGTAGTATTGCCCTTCTGGGCAGCTTTAGCCTTTCCCTTTGGCGGCATTTCTGAAATCACAACACACTATTAGGGAGGATAAAAGCTTATACACGGCTCTATCGCACGATCTCATAAGAAGAAAGATGGTCATTTTTCCTAAATGCCCTGTAGCCTCTTGTTTATTAGCGTGGCGCGCAACACACCATAAACAAGACTCTACTAGACACGGCTCGTAGACACTTCCTAGGAATGAACTGCTCTGATACCACTTTTGTCACGACCCGGCTACGGGCCATGACAGGTATCCGGGGCTAACCACCGAACACCGCTCATTCATAATAGATATCCATAATCATAAAAAACTATCATCATTTGAAACATATTTACTTTTATAAACATAAGCCCTTCGGCTATATATATATATATATATATATATATATATATATATATATATATATATATATATATATATATATATATATACACATAAGGACTATGAGACCATACTACCCACACTGCGTATCTACGAGCCTCTACTAGAGTACTAGACATATAGACGGGACAGGACCCCGTCGTGCCCAAAACATGAATATATACATATATGTACCAAAAGAATAATCAATGGCACCTCCGGGAAAATGGAGTGCTCTCAAGCAGCTAGTGGCTCCTACGAGTCTGGATCACCTCCCTGTCTACCTGTGGGCATGAACACAGCGTCCAAAGAAAACGGACGTCAGTACGAATATTGTACTGAGTATGTAAGGCATGAATGAAATGAACATAATAGAGAAATCATAAGGCATAAGATGAAGACATAACCTTCAAATGGATACATTTTATACATATATCATACGTAGCATATCATGTGAACTACCATAGCATATACATCATCATACCGTTCATACATCATTATCTCATTCATACATCGTCATCGTTAACCCGCGTCCGGGTAACCATCATATGCAGCCCACTAGTGGTGATCGTGTCCGGCCTTCTAGGCACGGTGGAATCGTAGCAGCCCGCCGTAACGGTGACATGTCCGGCCATTTAGGCACGGTGGAATCGCTAGCAGCCCGCTTTAGCGGTGACATGTCCGGCCAATTAGGCGCGGTGGAATCACATCGTCGTACATATCATATACTTATCATTATTATTCATCTCATAGGCATATCATGGTTTTATCATAATTAGCATCATTATACATTTATCATCAAAGCATACATTAGAACTTGAGGGCAACTATAGCTGAGTCGGGGTGACATAGGGTCGTGAACCCCCGATTTCGTTATGGAGTATTCATAGTCATTGTATCTCACCTTGGGGGAACTAACGTTTTAAGGTGAGTGCACATAAGGGAAACATCAATAAATCGTAGTTAACACCATTTGCTTTGTAGGCACATCATATCGTAATCTCTAGAATCTTTAGACTTAAGCTTATCATTATCATTATCGTATTCATAATGCACCTCTCATATTATATAGCTATTCATGAACATAGACTCTTTGTTTCCTTGAAAATGGGAAATTCATGAAGAAGAAGGAATTACATGTCATAAGAATCATGCCTTAGAAAGAAAGGACTAGCCTCACATACCTTTGTCACTTAACTATTCTATTGCTTGCTCGTTCTCCTTTAATGCACCCGTTTTACCTTCAAGAGAATTCGTATCGACATTAGCTACACAATTATATGAACGGGCTTACTAAAGCTAGAGAAAATTGGGCAGCATTTCTTTGTTTATATGACTTCCTCCATATTCCATATCAACTCCCAAACATCCGTAACATCATTCATAATATCATAAATGACAATCATCATTTATCTACATTATCCACATTTCACAATTCCACTTCAATTTCCCCATAATCATGGTCATAATTTACTATTACGTTCTTCCATGTATAATGCTCATTCCATGTTCTAAATGTCATTCACAATCTACCTACAATCATAACATATCCATTTTCATGATTCATCTCAAACTACTACTCAACACTAGCACTATTCCCACATTTATGACCCATTTTCTATGTTCTAGTAAAATTCAAGTATTTCAACTTTCCAATACTTCAAATAATATGAAAAGATCATGAAACTCACCTTAGATGGTGTAGGAATAAACCTTGAGTGGTAATACTCTCCTTACACAAAAACCTTTGTTCACTTTTCTTGGGATTTCTTGACTTAGATGAACTTTGATGAATTTCTTACACTTGATTCACTTGATTTCTTGGTATTGATCTTTGATTTCCTTTGATTTCTTGTGTGTGAAGAGTGGAGAATATTCTAGAGAGTTCTTGACTTTGTGTGGAATGAGAATGAAATGAAATAATTGAACGTGGGTCTCCTTTTAATGACTTAAAAATCTGATCCCGTCGGGCAATTCTACGCCCATTTTGACGGGCCGTATAAATTCCTACGGACCGTCAAAATTGTCCGTAGAACTGCCCAGTCAAAAATGGGTCACTGTGACCATTTGACGCTGGGCTGGGTCCATTTGACGGACCGTAGGATTTCCTACGGACCGTCAAAAATTCTACGGGGCGTCAAATGGTCCGTAGGATTTCTCTGCTCAGACAGTCTGTCGTAGAATGGCCATAACATTTTACTCAGACCTCACATTGATGAGTGGTTTATTGCGTTGGAAACTAGACTCGATGAAATTCAATTTGGAAAAAAGAAACACACAAAAACTCCTCATATTCTAGGATATATGCCCCCACCAATGTGGACCAAAATTTTGTCCGAAAATTTTGCCAAGTTTTACCAAAGTTCCCATAAACTCAATTCCTTTATTTGTTTGTTCTTAAATCCTTATGGAACCTTCTTAACACTTATTTAAAACTTCATTAACAATACAAGGGGCATTACAACTCTTCTCCAAAACTTCATTAAGTCATCGTTAATTCGATACTCGTAAATCTTGCCCGACACATGACATATACCTCACTTTCCTTACCAACTTTCCTCTCCTACTTCAAATGTCTTTGGAAATCTTAATTAGGGCCATTAAATACTATTTCTTACTTATCAAAACACCGTATACGTCTTACCCTTCGTCAGCCTATTCACTGTACGTAAACGGGTATTTTTCAAGGTGTAAGTTAATCCTAACCCTAAAAAAACCAACGAGTCACACACTAAGCATAGCAATTATATTAAATGGTCAATCGAATATTTATTCAACCGTATAGAATTAAGAATTAGAAATGTTCCCCTTGATTGATTAGAAAAAGAATGAATTGGTCTTTTTTTGTTCAATCATTGGACAGAAGGGAAAGACAAGTAGTAAAATTATTGCTCGTCTAGAAATATCCAAATTTTGATGCCCAATACTCCATAGATAGTTCCAACTGTATAAGAGAAATAATCAATTTTAGCTCGAATCGTTTGTAGGGGAACCCTACCTTCTCTGATCCGTTCGACACGTGCAATTTCTTTTCCGTCGATATGCCCCGCAATTTGTATTTGAATTCCTTTAGTATCTGCTTGTTCTGTTAATTCAATAGCCTTTTTCATTGCTTTTCGAAATGAAACTCTATTCTTTAATTGTCCAGCTATAAATTATCGCAAGAATATTAGGGTTTAAGGTTTTGCAATTCTTGTGACAGCAATGTTCAATTTTCGGCTTACACAATTAAATTCTTTTTGTAAGGTTGTTTGTAATTCTTCGATTCCGTGCGGTCGACTTTCTATTAATAATTTTGGGAATCCCATAAAGATTATGACCTGGATCAGATCGATTCTTTTTTGAATCTCTATACGTGCAATTCCCTCGACGCCAGAGGACGTTCTCATATTCTTTTGTACATAATTCTTGATACAATCTCTTAGTTTTTGATCTTCTTGTAAACCTTCAAAATAATTTTTTGGTTGTGAAAACCAAAGGGAATGATGACTTTGGGTTATACCCGATCCGAAACCAAGTGGATTTATTTTTTGTCCCATAATCCCCCACTATTATACATATCACGATACATCATAGCTGTAGATTTTTTTTTCCATCTTGTTTTTTTTTAACGAATCTATCTCGACATATTCATCATCGAAAGATATATCTTTCATTACAATAATTATATGATAGGTCGATCTTGTTATTGGAAAACTACGTCCTCGAGTTCGAGGTTTCAATTTCTTCACAGTAGTACCCCCATTGACTTCGGGTTTACTAATGACTAAATTGGATTCGCTGGAACCCATATTATAACTAGCATTTGTTGCTGCAGAATAAACCAATTTCAAAATGGGATAACATGCTCGATAGGGCATGAGTTCTAGTATCATAAGTGTTTCCTCATAGGAACGTCCGCGAATTTGATCAATTACTCTTCATGCTTTGTCAGCAAACATAGATATATGTTCACCTAAAGCATATACTTCTGTTTTTTTCTTCTTTAGCATAAGGTTTGCCTCCTACTACTGAATCATAAGCATCTAGATTTTTTTATTAATATTGACGATGACATCTATTATCGCTTTTTGCATGTCCTCTAAAATTTAATGTAGGTGCAAATTCTCCCAATTTGTGGCCTACCATACTATCCGTTATATAAATAGGCAAATTCTCTTTTCCATTATGGATAGCAATAGTATGACCGATCATTGTGGGTATAATGGTAGATGCACGGGACCAAGTTACTATTATTTCTTTTTCTGCTTTTGTGTTAAGCTTATCAATTTTTTTAATAAATGATTGGCTACAAAGGGATTTTTTTTAGTGAACGTGTCACAAGCTTACACCTATTTTTTTTTTTTTAAAGTTTTTGTAAAAACGAAGAATTAAATTCAATTTTCTCTCCTATTTACTACGGCGACGAAGAATCAAATTATCACTATATTTATTCCTTTTTTCTACTTCTTCTTCCAAGTGCAGGATAACCCCAAGGGGTTGTGGGTTTTTTTCTACCAATTGGGGCTCTCCCTTCACCACCCTGTCACACCCTTAATCCGATAGGGTGTGATGGGCACCCGACCCTTACCTAGGGCCGAGCGAACCCGCTGACTCTCGTGACACTCGTAAACATATTGGGCCCTCATAGCATAACATAAATACATAATGAAAGACTTTCAGAAAACAAACTTGCTTTTCATCTTTTTCAAATTAAATAAGACCTGTAATCATATAAAACCCGTAAAATGATACATCACAATACATCAGCTTATGGAGCCGCTTACAAAACTGGCATACTACATACACGACACTCTCTGCAAAGTCTATAACATGGAACGTGAAACCATATCATAATGCTCGACTCGGCGCACTGCTGGAGAAAATGGAGCTCGCCAATCTTTGGAACATCTTCTGCTAATCTCTTCAACTCATCTGGGTGTACCTGCGCGGCATGAAACGCAGCCCCCGAAGAAAGGGGGTCAGTACGGAATATGTACTGAGTATGTAAACCGTGAAATACAATAAGCGGGATCATACTGAAGTATTGAGTACAGAAAATCATAAAACTTGCCTTTGAAAACGTCTATCATGCATATCAAATCATATAATCATCATGTAAACATATAGCGTGTCCCGGCCCTCTAGTGAGGGACTCGGTAGGTAAAATCATCATATACATATTCATATAACGTGCCCCGCCCTTTAACAAGGGACGCGGTAAGTAAAATCATATCATCATCATGCATGCATATACATATACATATACATACATACGTACCCCGGCCCTCTAGTGAGGGACTCGGTGAATAGCGTGTCCCGGCCCCGCTAGCAAGGGACTCGGTATGCCATCCTGGCCACTATCTCCATATCATCACATCATCATCATATCATACACACACACACACACACATATATATATATAACGTGCCCCGGCCCTCTAGTGAGGGACGCGGTGAATAATGCAATGGAATTGCACGAATACATGCCCCGGCCGGGACGCGGGAAGGACATATTGAGGCTAGCACGAGCGGAGTAGTGACAAACCATATGCATATAAAATCATACTCAGAGACTCAATGAAGTAGTCTAAGCGGGATGTCATTTGAAAAGCGGACAATAGTTATGTCAAATATCTTTCGGAAGCATAACATACATCATACGTATTTATAAATCCATAAGGGTCATAGTCATATTCAAACCATTGGGATCATAGTCATACGTCAAACCAATCCGAGTTCGCCTCAGAAAGTTACAAACTTTATTCACTTTAGAACGTTCTACGAACAAATCGAAGCGATCCGAGTCTTTCTGCGAAAGTTACGGAAGTTCGTAGTTTCAGAATCGTCTAGGAAACAAACTCTTTTTGAAAACAAACTTTTATGAAATCTTTGAAATCCATTTATGCCAAAAAGACATAAAGACCATAATTTGACTACTTTAAGAATATGAATATCAAGAAACAAATAAGGATCATAAACATGCTCGGATCGCACGAGTGGAATTACCTCGGGATACGTGTCACAGCTTACTTTTCACTAAGACATGCCAAAGAAAGAAGAGTTAAGCTTACATACCTTAGCCGCTTCCTAAGTTAATCCGAACTCAAGTCTCGACTCTCCAAGGTCTACACAACGTTAATAGATATCAAATGTTAGTCATAAACATCGAAGAATCCAATTCCAAGACATTACTTTTTCTGCAAAAATTTGGGCAGCACTTCCCCTATATATTCACAACCCCGAGAATTCAACTCGGCCAAATCTTCAACAACAATACCAACAATTATAACAACGACATTAATAATCAATTTCAAACACATTCTAACATTAATAACTCCCTTCTACATAATTTGACGGCATTCTTTTATATTCATTTCAACTACATACTTTCAAGCTAACATGAAAGCTCTTAAGTTCAAGTACCAATCCAAAATCATTCAATCACAATTCAAGAACACTTCGGACAATCCACAAAGTATTCAAATCAGCCCATCCAATACACAAGGGACCCGAAACCTCCTAAGTGCAAGGAAACGTTAACAACACATTTCTTTTCTTCCAAACTCATAAACTACATCAACAAGCCGCATGTTTACAACATTATTTCCATAAATTCAAGAAAGCATATTATAGTCACATTAGCTTCCAAATGGCTCATATGATTACAACTTTAATCTTGGATCATTAAGACTTCATTTTCCATCATAGAGTTCACAATACAACAATCAAATTATATTAAATAAAATTTGTCCTTCTCCTCCACACAAGGCGTACCACCATTCGACCAACCCATCATCACACACAACTTCATGAATTTTATTCCTTTCAACACATCACAACATGCTCAAAACATCCATAACAATATCAACCAAACACCAAGTAGTTTAATTCATCGTTCTTATTCAACACAATACATATGCACGGCCACAACTCCCATACCCTATTTTCATGAACTCCATTCATTTCCACATTGCACAACATGTACAAACATCTATAAAACATGTAAAGAAGATCAAAACTCACCTTCTTCCATTCACCTTTTCCTCTCGGCTAGGACTCCAAATTGCAACAATGAATGACTTTCTTGTTCCAACAACTACTCCACGTGATAGAGGACCTTCCATTTGGTTGAAAAGCTTGAAGAGAATTATTTTTCATGATCAACTTCCTAGACCATATTCGGCCACCCGTGGCCGATGGTCTTTCTCCTTCTTTCTTCTATTTTCTCTAATTTTCTAGAGTGACAAAAGATGAATATTTTGTCTTCCTTTTTCATCACATGCCTATGTATATATATATAGGGGTGTATGGCCGTCAAGCCCCTCAATTTTTCTCCAACTTTCTAGAATTTTCCCTTAAGTTGCAAAAGATGACTTTTTAGTCTTGCATAGTCATCTTTGTCTCTATGTATATATATGGTCCCTAAAATATAAGGTGGACACATAGCCCCCTTCATGGCTCACAACAATTGGCTAGCCATGTGTGGGTCCCACATGACCTCATGGCCACATGGCCATTCTTGGCTATTTCATGAAATATTTTTCCAACTTTTAGCCTCCAATGCTCCCTTATTCCAAATTTACCCTTAATTCTCCATACCAATAAAAAAAGACGAACATGCAACTTATGCATTCTAAAAAAAATTATAGCCTTGTCCTTAACTTTCCGTCATTATCTCGGAATATCCGGATGTACAAAAAGGCGAGGTATAACATCCTCCCCCCCTTTAGAACATTCGTCCTCGAATGTTCAACTAGTCGTATAGGGTCTTAAGGATCTCGAGGGGGGGGGGTTCCTGTACTACCATAACATGCAATCTCATTTAGCAATCATATTTCTCTTTCATCTCCTCCTCAAGTTCGCAAGTCATTTCCTTTCTGTTATTATTCCGCCACGGTGCCTTAACGGAAGTGTCACGACCCAGCCCCGTAGGCCGTGACTAGTGCCCGATTTGGGCACTCGTACCCATCTATCATTAATACCCAAAACAGAAACGTATACATACAGAAAGGTACGACACCGCGTACACATATACATACATATATCATATATACAGACTGAGAATATACAGAACACGAACATAATTGAACGGTGCTACCCACAACCCACGTTTATGTCTACAGGCCTCTAACAGTAATAACGAGAATCATGTGACGGGACGGGCCCCGCCGTACCACGAACAAATATACACAAATGTAACGAAAGACTGTACGAAAATGCGGGCTCGGGACAAGGAGCTCTTCAAGATTTCTGAATGGGCATCCTAAGTGGCGGCTCGCTCAAACATGTATCTGCACCTGCGCGGCATGCAACGCAGCCCCACTACAGAAAGGGGGGTCGGTATGAAATATGTACGAGTATGTAAAGCACGAGTACAATAAATAGAACCATAACCGAGCCGGACAATATCGAAATAAGTATAGAAATCCGAATAAAAAAACTTGCCTGTGAATCATATATCATGCGAGTCCATATCATATAATCAAATCATTATATACATATGGCGTACCCGGCCCTTCAGGGAGGGACTCGGTAAATAAAGTCATGTAAACATCATGTATAGTAATCATGTAATCATGTAATCATATGCATATGCGTACTGTGCCCTCTAGTGAGGGACTCGGTGAATAGGATCATCAAATGCCATCTGGCCGCCGTCCCCATATCATCACATCACCATATCATCATATATACATATATAGCGTACCCGGCCTCTAGCGAGGGACTCGGTGAATAATGCAATGAGAGACCGTGCACGAATACATACCCCGGCCCGGGACTCGGTGAAAGACGTATTAAGCTTGCACGAGCGAGTAGTGAGAAAACCATATGCAATATAAAACATACAACATTTTACGGAGACTCGAAAGGCGTAACACGGATGACGATCTCATAGCGGACCTTTAATAATAATCGAGCATGAGTCTTTCGGATGTCGAACTATTTCATATCAGAATAATCTTTCTGGAGTAATTGCAAATTCCAAAGTAGATCATAAGACTCAAATAAATAAATATAACAGTTATTCTGTAGAAATTAGAAAGGTAGCTAAAAACTTTCCTTAGTTTTTTTTTTATTATATCCAAAGTAGTTCAAACGGAATAATAGGAAAAAATTCGGACAAAGTGGGCCCACCTCGGTCAAATGAGGTGGCGTATGTAAATTGCGCGTGTCAAACTTCATAACGTCATTGATGAGTATTTTTAGGTAATCGGATTTCATTTGCACAAGTTTTAGAGGTTAAAACAATTCTTCTAACTATTCACACAATAAACCATTCAATTCTACTGAATGCAAAAGGGGCGTTTCTAGACGTAGATTTCGAAGAGTAGAGTTGTCCCCAAGGTCCAAATTCGAGCCTAGTACATCTAAGACATGCCAAGAGAAGAAACGGGAGAGCTTTACATACCTTATTCGTCTTCCTCGCTTGCCCAAACTCAAGTCCCAATTTCCTCAAAATCTACAAATGGTCATAGTTACCAAACATTACTATAGGCCTTTTAGGAATGCAATCTTACTCAATATTTGTCTACAGAAATTTGGGCAGCACCTCCCCATACATATAGCATCCCCGAGAATTTAACTCGCCGTAACAATCAACAACAACCCAACAACAACACCAACAACAATAACAATCACCACAAATCACAATATAACGCAATTAGTCTACTTTCCAACATAATGCCATAATTCTCATTTCGACTTCACACTTTCAAATCAATACCAACATGCTCTCATTCATTACTAGTCAAGGTCATTACAATATAATTTGGAGCATTTCATAGCATTTCTACAATATATTCTCAAGATATACGAAATATACAAACTTTCCGCCAAAGCCATAATTCATCCAACACTTCTAATTTTTGGCATACTTATTCATAACATGTTTCCACCTTCTAGTTCCATCAACAATCATCATAATTTGCACCCTAGCAACTTAGTTTCCATAAGGTCATAAAATCATACTAAAACACATGAGCTTCTACATTCCATTTCAATGCAAACTTACGTCATTTTACCTTCATTTACATAATAAGATTCACAACAACACAACCAACATATTAAACAAAATTAATTCATTCTCATTTCTCCATAAGGTACCACACGGCCAACACCTATATTTCCAACTTCAACCGAATTCATTCAACTTTCATTTCCAATATAAATTTCACCATAACCACAACTAGAACACAACACATAATTCAACTCACCATAGATATACACACACGGCCACATGCTATTTTTCTTACCCACGTTGCAAACTTCTATATTTTCATAATTCCTACTCATTTCTACATACTACAACACAAACAAACCTTCATAACATAAGGAAAAGGAATTGATTCTTACCTTTTTCCACAATCTTCTTCACTTAACCAAGTTGTCAACTTGAAGAAACAAGTGCTCTTCCTTCCAAAACAATTACACCAAGTTGTAGAGGACCCTCAACTTAGTAGGATTATCATAAGATAGCAATTTTTGGAACAAGATTGAAAGCTAGGAAATTCTTCTTTTTTTTTTTTCCTTTTTCTCTCTAGGGCCGAATGGCTCCTCTTTTGTTCTTTCTTCTTGCTTTGATTTTCTTGAAACTTCTTAATGATAAAGACTTCCTTAATATAATTTAGCACATGGAAAAAATAATTAATTGTGGGCTTGGCCTTGTAGTTGGCCGGCCACCCCTTCTCTTGGGCCTTAATTTTCTTATTTTTTTTTTTTAGCCCAATTGGCTATGAATCATATTTTGCAATTCCCGAAACAAATTTCCAAAATTCCAATTTTGCCCTTAGGACTTCTTCGGTGTTTCCACATTCAAGTTCTATAACCGTCATACACATACTAAGAAAAATTCAAGCATGGCATCCTTTCTTATAAATCACAATTATTTCGAATTTTTCCGATTATGCAAAAAGGAGGGATATAACATCCTTCCCCCCTTTAGAACATTCGCCCTCGAATGTTCAACTAGTCCCGTAGGGTCTTATAAGGATCTCGGGGGTTTCCCTTATCACCATACAGGCAGTTCCATCTATTGATTATATTTCCTTTTCATTTTCCCCCACTTAGCTCCTCAAGTCGTCTTCTTTCTACTACTACTTCGTCCCGAGATCTTAACATATGCAGTGTCTTTAGTATGCAACATTCTTGTCTCACAACAGTATAAAAAGGTCCACATCTTGGGCTAGACGTCTCCTCCTTGCCGAATCTTGTTACGCTTTTCGTGAAACACATAAATTCTCCTCTTTTGATAGTTGGCTAATTCCGATCATCTTGCTCAAGCCATCTTATACTCAACTTGTAATACTCCAAACACATTACCTCGGGTTATCTCTTTGTCTTTAATTCAATCCTCCTACCGTCCTAACATTCGCTTACGGCCTACCCTCCCCGTATTCTCTTTCTTTCTTTACTTGTTCGTCTACCATGCTTACTTCCTACTATTAGAGGTTTCGTGTTTTTCCCTTACTATCTATAAGGCGTATCATTGCTATCGAATGACCTTATTGCCCACATCTCAACCTTTGATCTCACACAATTGTATTTTCCCTCACAACATCACTATAAGTTATTCATTATCGTTCTTTTGCCGTATTGTTCTCTAATCCCACCTTCCCAGTGTCATGTCGTTTAGGACCTCCACGATCAATTCCCAGCACTATCTCAATCACCATCTTAGTTTCTAGATTTTTCTATCTTGTCTCGGCGAGGAATCTTACTTATAGCCCGAGTATCCGTATCTCGTATTTGTGGTGTTAATCATCTCTATCTAACACTTGGGCTTCTCGCACTTGCTTCCCCCCCTTTAGGGGTGTACTTATATTACTATCTGATCATATTCGCCTTACGCCTGCATTTTCCTCTCTCGGTCAGACCGCACTTCTGTTTCGATGTTCCGATCCCCCTTACTATTTATCCGCTCACTTCCTTTCTCTTTCCGATATCACTATGCCAGTACTTCCCAAGTCTACCCTATAGCTGAAACGATACCAATTTGCCTTATGACATTCATTTCATTCATTTTTCTTTTTCACTTGAACTCGTTGTTACGTCCGATTAATGCCTCCCGTATATCTTTGTCACGTTAACTACGAAATACGTTCATCCACTAACATAGTCATGCACGGAGTATCACACGCTTTCGGTACACACGTATAACGTCGCATCTCACTCACAAAAGATCCCTAAACACTACTCAAATCGGCCCTAACTCTAGTGCCGTGGCACGCTTTTTTCTTTACCCGATACAATCCGCTCCGACCTACGCGACCTCCTAGGATTTCCGCCTACTCGGGATATTCTAGATCCCTTTAGACTTCTCTAGCTTTCCATTGCTTCTTATGACTAAAGTTGTGAAACTTTCGTAAACTTCCCGGGAGGTCACCCATCCCGAATTTCCCTTACTCTAGCACGCTTAACTTCGGGACTACGACGAAATACGGTGCTCTAACGTTAACATAATCGCGTTCAGCTGACTACTGGACCCTCACCACGTAATTTGGAGTAAAATAAAGTCTTGACAGATTTTCGGACGCCCTCGTAACACGATTACCGTTTTGCCCCTCTCTCGATTTTCCTATTCACTGTCACTTATGGATATTTCCACTTTTCATCCTAGACTCTCGGGTCCGTAATAACAATAAACACACCTTAATTATCGTTGTTTATAAATACTAGGTTACTAACCCTCGATTTTCCATCTACCGCTATTACGCAACAATTATATCACGTACACACACATATAAGAATATAAATTCTAGTAAGGATGCACGTACACCGTAGCCACATCTCGAGGTGCCCTCCTCATCCCGCCTCCTCGTCAAAGCAAATACGCGGTTCGAAGGACCGGCGGAACCTCAAGGCTCCACCGCGGCCTCTACCACGGCCCGCCGGCGGCCGCATACCCCTCACATGTGGCGCGTAGGCCGCCGGAGGACGAACCGACGGCCGACCCGGGTAGGGCCGAACTACATCACCGAACCACCCTATGCGGGCACTCCCTCGTGCGCCTATGGCCCCGACGGCCGCAAAAACAAGCACCGTGCCACGACGACACCCAAAACGAGGTCTACCACAACGAGAACAACCGGGGTAATGGGGGCCTCGTCCGACCGGAACCCCTATCCACACGCGCCCCCGAACTGCGGGAGCTCGACCGGCTCCCGAATACCGGTATCAAATCTCTCTGCCCGGGAACCGCGGGGGTGCACTCCGGGCGGTCCGGGACGAATACCCCGTGTACGCTAAGGTCGCTCTCGCCTCGAAACTCCCCGAATACCGTATCTGGCCTCTGGGGGTGGCCCCTCGTAGTCTCTATCGGGCCGACGCCCCTTATGTCGCTCTCCATACCCCGGGCATATGCCCGTACCGTGTAATGTCCACGCCCGGTGCAAATGCATCGATAGCCTTCGTCAATCAAATAATCATCCGGCCCCATAACACTTCGATGTACTCGGTCGGCCATATCCCAATATGAGGAGCGTGTACGGCAAGGAATCGAACTCCAAACTATACTCCCGAACGCTCCTACCACCCTCCGCTCGATGTATAAACCTCGTGAACCCCGGCGCGTCTCGGTCTCTGCGGAGGTAGAAAATGGGCAAGGGAAAGCCTCCACAAACTCATCCCATATACTGGGGAGCACCCTCACCTCTGGACAACTCCCATGACTCGTACCAATTGGCTGCTGTGTCGTGCGCCGATACGACGCCAACTGACGACTCGGTCTCGGAGGCCTTGACAAGCCGGCCGGCGTACGCGCATCCTGGCCGATAAACTCTGAGGGTCCTCATGTCGGAGCGTTGACCTCTTCCGGCGATTACGGTCGAAATAACGAGCCCTCTCCTTGTCACGTCTATCCGCCCGGTCATCCCTCCGTGTCTTTTGCACCGCACTGCCACCAACCGGTAAGCTTGGCGACGGCGTCCTCATAGCCCGGTCATCCGCCCTCGGGAGCCGGAGGCTCGGCGCTCGAACCTCGAGGGCGGGCGGTGGAGCCGCCTCTCGTCCCGCCCCGGCGCCTGTTCTCCGTGCCCCTCCTCGAAGGTGATGGGGGTGGCGAACCGGCCGATCACACACCTCGCTCGGGCCGAGCATGGGCCCCGGTGTCCTCTCGGGCCCGACTAGTCTCTCTGCGTGCCCGTAGACTTGCCCCTCCGGGCCGCCGTCGCCTTTCTCGGAGGCATCGTGAAAACATAACCGGTTCGTTGAGGGAGTCATCCCGATAATACCGCTCTATCGCACGATCTAAGATCGAAGGAAAGGTAACACCTAAATGTCTGCAGCCTCACGTTTATAGATGTGGTGCACAACACACCGATAAACGGACTCTACCAGACACGCCCGTACATTCCGAGGACTAACCGCTGCGATACCACTTTTGTCACGACCCTAGGCCCGTAGGCCGTGACTGGTGCCCGATTTGGGCACTCCGTGCCCATCTATCATTAATCACCAAGCAAAACGTATACATACGTAAAGGTACGACACCGCGTGCACATATACATACATATATCATATATATACGGTACCGAGAATATACGAACACGAACATAATTGAACGTTGCTACCCACAACCCACGTTTATGTCTACGGGACTCCAATGTAATAAACGAGAATCATATGACGGGGTGGGCCCCGCCGTACCCGAACAAATATACACAAATGTAACGAAAATTTGTGCCAAAATCTGGGCTCCGGATAAGGAGTTCTTCAAGATAGTCGAATGGGGATCCTAAGGCGGCGGCTCACTCAAACGTGTATGCGCACCTGCGCGCGGCATGAAACGCGACCCCTTGAAGAAAGGGGGTCGGTACGAAATATGTACCGAGTATGTAAAAGCACGGTACAATAAATAGAACCATAACCAGGCTGGACAATATCGAAATAAGTATAGAAATCCGGAAACAAAAACTTGCCCTTCGTGAATCATATATCATGCGAGTCCATATCATATCATCAAATCATTATATACATATGGCGTGCCGGCCCTTCGGGAGGGACTCGGTAAATAAAGTCATGTAAACATCATGTATAGTAATCATGTAATCATGTAATCATATGCATATGCCCGACCCTCTGGTGAGGGACTCGGTGAATAGATCATCAAATGCCATCACTTGTCACGACCCGGCCCGGCCGTGGATCGGGTGTCCTAACCGGACACCCATACGTACCTACTGACGGTTCCGGATACCAAATAGCTAAATTAGTTTCGACATGCATAAATCCATACGGATGCAAAAATACATCGCACGAACACATATATATATATACATACCCAAGCATGCAGGTATTAATGTTGTCATAATAAACGAAATACTCGAACGCGTACTCGCACTCACACCGAACGGTGACAGCAACGGCCACAATCATGTTCTGCTGTGCCTCTAACGTACGGAAACCGAGAATCGAGGAGAAGGCCGGGACGAGCCCCGCCGGCCCAAATAGTCATACATACAGAACATTATGAACAACGGAGATATATATGCAAAAGTATCGGCCGGATCAAGGAGTTCTCCCAACAAATAGGGCAAGTCCTAGATCAAGCGGCGTATCACGCGATGCGTCTGTTCGTACGCGGGCGTATATGACCCCACATCGAGGGGTCGATGCGAAAATGTGTACCCGAAGATGTAAGCGGAAACATTACATATAATTAAGATAACGTAGTCGGATATGTAAAATCGTAACGAGACGGAAGTACGAGAAATAGAGCGGACGGAGAATCGGATTCGTAAACGGAGTCGAGACTTACGAGCGTACGGACGAGTGCCAGCGGGAGTCGGACTTACGAGCGTACGGAGACGAGTCTTATTATGTCGAGATTTGAAGATTGCGGCGACAAAGGCACGATGCGGATCGAGAGATGCAAAAGTGTGACGGACAGACTCTCGGACAAAACCGGATCTCATGTCGGACGGAGATCGAGTCGAATCGGTATAGAGATGACGACGAATCATGCATGCGAGTCATAATCATATGCGGACATACAAATCGAGATATGAGTCCCAATCACCGCACGATTGAGATCCCGGCCCTTTGGTAAGGGGCGCGTGCTCGAACCCGGCCCTCGTGAGTACGGGACGCGGTGGACGACGACGAATCAAATGCCGTCACCACAAGCGCATCTCAGTAATATCACGTAATCGGATCATAATCGGATCGCCATAGGATACGGGACGGATCCGGCCCGCGCAGTAGAGGCCCGCGGTGAACAATGCGGTGGAAATGAAGTGCACGAATTACGAACCTGGCCGGGCGCGGTGGAAGGGAAGCATTGAGACATCCAAGAACGGATCCACGAGAAACCCGTATACATACGGACCGACATACAGTACTTAATAAAGCGAAATAGTTGAGGAAAATCGATCAAATCGAGTAGGCGGATTATATCAGAACAGAGTGTCCAGAAGTCAGAATAATGTCACGATTCAGAAGGATAGACATAATGCTTATTAGTTAGCGGACGGAAACATAATTAAGAGTTACTTAGGAAGAACGGACAGAAATAGATCAATTTGAGCCATACCGGGAATATCAGGGTTTTGTGGGCCCACTTCGGACCCGATCACGATGATATACATAAATAATAGATAATAATCCTAGAGAGTCGTCCAATATTCATTATAGGGTGTTCCAACTCCATTTATGGAAGTTACGTACATATAGTGTGTTTCGTCGACCAAAGGTAAAAGAATAAGTCAATCTTCTTGAATGATTTTGGGCTATTTTCAATCTCGGTGTGAGAGCGAAGTGCGTTCGAGGCTCGATTTCAAGCCTATTACATTCGAACATGCCAAAGAATAAAGGGCAAGGCTTTACATACCTTGTTGTGCCTTACGCTCTCAAGTCCCCGATTCCGTTTAGTCCAAAGTCGAAACGGGTCATCTTTTTTACCGATTCTATTCATGCAAGTTAGCATTTCAACTTTGGTTAAATACTTGTCTCACAGAAATTTGTCAGACTTCCCTTATAAATATGACACCCCGAGAATTAACTCGGCTAAAAATAACCAACAACAAGCCAACAACACCAACAACAACAATAATCAACTAGAATCGCTTACTAACATAGTTAGTCTTCTTTCTTCATAAAGCAACTTTCCAAACTAACTTCACGTTTTCAAACTAATATCAATGTTTTCATACTCATTTACTCATTCAAGACCATCAAATACAATTCAAGAACATTTCACAAATTATACAAAAAATTCCACGAAACCATAATTCGTTCAAACTTCCAACTTCCAACAACCATTAACCTTTCTATTCACTTCACAATGCCATAACAACATAATTAACATACTAAATAAATCCAACCAATTCTCCTACATATATAGCACCACACACGTGCATAGGCCAAATTCCACTTCACCTAAAGTTTTATCTATCCTTCACTTCCGATTCTACAATCACTACAACTAAATATAACACAAATTCAACACAATTCCATGCACAACCATGCACACACACACCATGTATATATATATACACACACACGCTTTCACACATTACACTCACAATTCCATGCTTTCATTCAATTCCACATACCATAACATATATATAACCTTCTATAACATAATAAAAGCATGAAATCCTTACCTTTCCTCAAGTCCTCACTTGCCAAAGCTCTTTCTTGCCTTGAAAATTATACTAACTTGGAGAGCACCTTAAACATTTACTAATCCAAGAAGAAACCAAATTTTTGAATGAAAACTAAAGCTCCAAGAATTTTCTTCTTTTTTCCTTCTCTTTCTCTCTAGCCGAATGGCTTCTCCTTTTTCTTGATTTTCTTTTGTTTTCTGAAACTTCTAAGGCTAAGGATCCCTTTTATAATTAATTTGCACATGCAAAAATTAATTAAACTTGGTTTGGGCCTTGGCTTGTAACCGAAGCCACCCTCCAAAAAATGGTCCTCAATTTCCTTATTTTCTTTGAGCCCATAAGTCATGAATCTTAATTTGTAATTTTCGAAACAAATTTCTAAAATTCCAAATTTGCCCTTAAACCTTCTCGGTGTTTCCGCATTCAAGTTTCCATAACCGGCGTACACATATTAAAATAATTCCAAACATAACCTTATTCACTTGTAAGTCAAGGTTACTTCCAACTTTCGAATACGCAAAAATGCCGGATGTAACATCCTCCCCCACTTAAAAACATTCGTCCTCGAATGTTAATTCAACCTCATGGTAAATCAAAATCGGTCGGGAGGTCTACTTGCCACTTACATACTTGCATGATCGAAGAACTTGTAAAGAGCCTTCGTTTTCCAACTTCATCCATCTTCCCTCGATATCACCTTATTAGGGTTGTTCGTACCGTCTCAAATCGAATAGACGGCGGACAGAATCTTAACCAGAACCAAAAGATCAAACGGACGTCCACGGAGTCATATCCGAAGTCGAAGTACAAAATCGTATTTACGAATCATATTCCGACGATTATCTTAGCGAATTCAAATTCGGAGCGTACGTACGAAGATATCGGATTCGGTTCATAATCCGTGTCGACATAAATCCGTAGTCGAATCGGACACATAGAAATGGTCGAACGGATACGTAATCGAGTCGGACGTATAGAAATTTATCGGACCGATTTGAAATCGAAATCGGACGTATAGACACGTATACCCCGGACGGTTCGCGGCCGAGGTCGGATGTCTGGGGGCGTGTGTCGGACGGATCCGCGATCGGGGGCAAACATACGAAATATATCGAACGAGTCATATCGAGTCGGATGTACGGAGATTTATCGGACGGATTTCAAGTCGAAATCGGACGTACCAAAGTATATCGGACGAAATGCCATCGGAGTCGGACGTACGGTATATCAAACGAACGTAGTGAGATTCGAAGCCTAAAGCATAGTAAACAGAGTTTCACCGAACAATGGGCGCAGAAATATAACGTGCAGAATCGCAGTCCGAGTCAAACTATCTTTACTATACTTCGAGACTTACGGAAATTTCCTTGTCATCCTACTTACAAACATTTCCAATCGCCATTCAAAGTTGCTTTGGTTTCGGAAACTGCTTTTCATTCTTCTCCGATCTCGTCTGTCTTAATCTGTGTAACCTTTTTAAGATCTCTAATCACTCCACATACTAAAATTTCACTTAAGTTACCCTAAATTCTCATTTAGTCTCCACATCCATAGTTGTGAAAATTCTTGACGTACTTCGGGTCGCCCATCCCCGAGATTGCTGCGGTCTCGGCACGGCAACTTCAAAACTTTTATGCATTCGCGCGTTATCGATAATATCCTTGCGTCAAATTCCCCACACGATCTTTGCCACGTAATTTAGGGCGATTCGGCGCCTTGACAAATTTTTCGGAAATTTTCGTAGCGGGTCCCCACCCCGGTCCAAACTACACGATTACCATATTGCCCTTCCGGATTCCTCCAATATCTATTTCCACTTGTACTCATAATTATTCGCCACCGGGGTTTCTAGATTTATACATACGGCGGAGTCGTCTCGGTCGCCATCTTTATTCTGGGATAATATCTTAAAGAAATCGTACATACATAGGAAATTCTAGAAAGCTCATATACTTATAAAATAACCAATTTCGGGTCGACTCGAGGGAGGCTGCCGTGCGAGGTGTGTCCACCATCATCCTCGTACGTCCGCTCCTACCTACTGACCTCCGCTATCGCCCCGCGTACGAATCGGAGGGGGTATCGTATGGATGATCGGACAATTCCCGGCGCACGAGTGTCCGGGACATAGAATAAGAGAAATGTGCTTGCCTCTCGAGGTGGCCGGACTATCGGGGTTCTCCCCTCGCGATAACAAGCGGCGCGTACCGAAAATCTCCTCTGCGTCGTCCCGGAAGAAGGCTCCGATGGATGCGCCTCATGTATCCTCCTCCCGCGGAGGTAAGAAGCTACGGAGGGTCATCGCGGATCCTCCGAAATATCGTATCGTAACCATCCTCCGGGAATCCTCGATCTAGGGATCGGAGACTGAGGAGATCGTGGCGGTCCTCCGACGGATCCGTATCCAACTATCCTCCGTGGGATCCTCAGGGGGGTCCGTCTCAATCGAGTAGATGGCCGGGGCTCCGCCTGCCTCGGCCCTGGCGGGACATCCTGGGGGCCTTCTTGGCACCCCCATCCCCCTCGTCGGAAACCACCCTCTTCATCTTTATCAACCTACAATCACCTGCAAGGAGAGGGTCAGAAACAATTTCCAAAAATGCTGACGTTGTCGCTCTTTGGAGCCTCGCTGCATATACAGCAATTCGTTGGAAGGACCCACCCTACTACGTACAGCTCTATCGCACGATCTAAGATTCCAAGAAAGGGTAACATAACATCCTAGATGTCCTGTAGCCTCCTGATTATAGGTGTGGGGCCCAACACACCGATAAACAAGACTCTACTAGACACGGCCTGGGACATTCGAGAACCGACCGCTGCGATACCACTTTTGTCACGACCCGGCCCGTGGGCCGTGATCGGTGTCCTGCTTCAACCGGACACCCATACGTACCTACGGCGAGTCCGACCATACCACGGAAATAGCTAAATTCCGTTTCGACATGCATAAATCCATACAGATGCAAAATACATCGCACGAACACATATATATATACATACCCAAGCCTGTACAGAAGCCGTTAGGGCTATCATAATAAACAGAAATACTCAGAACGCAGACTCGCACTCACTTACCCGAACAGTGACAACCCACAACCCACAATCATGTCTACAGGCCTCTAACATACGAACGAGAATCGAGAGACGAGACGGGGCCCCGCCGTACCCAAATAGTCATACATACGTAACATATGAACAACGGGAGATATATACCAAAAGTATCGACTTCGGATCAAAAGGAGCTCTCCAAACGGGCAAGTCCTAGACCGGTGGCGTATCACGCGATGCGTACATGCTGTGGGCATGTAACACGGCCCCGAAGAACGGGGGGTCGGTGCGGAAATGTACCGAGTATGTAAAGCGAAAACATAACATACATAATTAAGATAACCGAGTCGGATATGTAAATCGTAACGGACGGAAATACGAAATAGAGCGGACGAGAATCGGATTCGTAGCGAGGTCGGACTTACGGAGCGTACGGACGAGTCATAAGCGGAGTCGGACTTACGGAGCGTACGGACGAGAATCTTATTATGTCGGTTTAGGAGGCAGTAGACAAAGGCACAATGCGATCCGGAGATACGAAGTGTGACGAGACGGACTCTCGAGACAAAACCGGATCTCACATGTATGTCGGACGAGAATCGGAGTCGAATCGGACGTATAGAACTCGCGGACGAGAATCATGCATGCGAGTCATAATCATATGCGGACATACAAATCGGGGAATCGATCCCACATACGGACGGATCCCGGCCCGCTTTAAAGGGACGGGCGCGAACCCGCCTCGTAGTACGGGACGCGGTGGACGGACGAGATCAAATCAAATGCCATCACGCCGCCATCTCCGTAATATCACATAATCGGATCATAATCGGATCATATCGGATACGGACGGATCCCGCCCGCACAATCCGGGGACGCGGTGAACAATGCGGTGGAAGTGCACGAATTACGAACAGCCGGCGCGGTGGGGGAAGCATTGAGACATCCACGAACAGATCCATGAGAAACCATATACATACAGACCGACATACAGACTTAATAAAACTGAAATAGTTCAGAAAATCGATCAAATCAGAGTAGGCAGATTATATCAGAACAGAGTGTCCAGAAGTCAGAATAATGTCACGATTCAGAAAGATAGACATAATACTTATTAGTTAGCGGACGGAAACATAATTAAGAGTTACTTAGGAAGAACGGACAGAAATAGATCAATTTGAGCCATCACAGGAATATCGGGGTTTTGTGGGCCCACTTCGGACCCGATCACGATGATATACATAAATAATAGATAATAATCCTAGAGAGTCGTCCAATATTCATTATAGGGTGTTCCAACTCCATTTATGGAAGTTACATACATATAGTGTGTTTCGTCGACCAAAGGTAAAAGAATAAGTCAATCTTACTGAATGATTTTGGGCTATTTTCAATCTCGGTGTGAGAGTGCGAAGTGCGTTCGAGGCTCGATTTCAAACCTATTACATTCGGTAACATGCCAAAGAATAAAGGGCAAGGCTTTACATACCTTGGTTGTGCCTTACGCTCTCAAGTCCCAATTCCCGTTTCGTCCAAAAAGCGCAAATGGTCATCTTTACCGGTTACTATTCATGCAAGTTAGCATTTCAACTTTGGTTAAATACTTGTCTACCGAAATTTCGGGCAAAGACTTCCCTTATAAATATGACACCTAGAGAATTAACTCGGCTAAAAATAACCAACAACAACACAACAACAACAATAATCAACTAGAATCGCTTACTAACATAGTTAGTCTTCTTTCTTCATAAAGCAACAACTTCCAAACTAACTTCACGTTTTCAAACTAATATCAATGTTTTCATACTCATTTACTCATTCAAGACCATCAAATACAATTCAAGAACATTTCACAAATTATACAAAAATTCCACCGAAACCATAATTAAGTTCAAAACTTCCAACTTCCAACAACCATTAACCTTTCTATTCACTTCACAATGCCATAACAACATAATTAACATACTAAATAAATCCAACCAATTCTCCTACATATATAGCACCACACGGCCATATAGGCCAAATTCCACTTATTTCACTAAAGTTTTATCTATCCTTCACTTCCGATTCAAATTCTACAATCACTACAACTAAATATATACAATTTCAACACCAATTCCATGCACAACCATGCACACACACACGGCCATGTATATATATATATACACACACACGCTCACACACTCCTCCACGATTCCATGCTTTTCATTCAATTCCACATACCATAACATATATATAACCTTCTATAACATAATAAAAACATGAAATCCTTACCTTTCCTCCAAGTCCTCACTTGCCAAGAGAAGCTCTTTCTTGCCTTGAAAATTATACTAACTTGGAGAGCACCTTAAACATTGTTACTAGTCCAAGAAGAACCAAATTTTTGAATCAACAACCAAGCTCCAAGAATTTTCTCTTCTTTCTTTTCTTTCTCCTTTCTCTCTAGCCGTGAGCTTCTCTCCCTTTTTTCTTGATTTTTCCTCTATTTTCTTGAAACTTCTAAGGCTAAGGATCATTCTTATAATTAATTTGCACATGCAAAAATTAATTAAAAGTGGGTTTGGGCCTTGGCTTGTAGCCGGCCACCCTCGAAAATTGGGCCTCAATTTCCTTATTTTCTTTGAGCCCAATAAGTCATGAATCTTAATTTGTAATTTCCGAAACAAATTTCCAAAATTCCAAATTTGCCCTTAGGCCTTCTCCGGTGTTTCCGCATTCAAGTTTCCATAACCGGCGTACACATATTAAAAAAATTCCAAACATAACCTTATTCCTTGTAAGTCAAGGTTACTTCCAAACTTTCGAATACGCAAAAATGCCGGATGTAACAATCCTGGCCGCCATCCCCATATCATCACATCATCATATCATCATATATACATATATAGCGTACCCGGCCCTCTAGTGAGGGACTCGGTGAATAATGCAATGAGCGTGCACGAATACATGCCGACCCGGGACTCGGTGAAAGACGTATTAAGCTTGCACGAGCGAGTAGTGAGAAAACCATATGCAATATAAAACATACAACGTTTGCCAAGACTCGAAAGAACCATCCAGACGATAGATCATTTAAAGGAAATCAGACAATAGCCATAGATTATACCTTTCGGAATCGCGACGAATTATGTCAAAGACAAAACCTTTGGGATCGTTTGTACATGGCAAAATATATCATAGAACTCAATGGGATAGTCAAAACGATCACTTTTTAATAATCGGAACTTAGTCAAAAGTCATACTTGCATATCGCTCAAAATAAGTCAATTAAGTTAACGTGGAAAAATCTCGAGAAATTGGGGCCCACCTCGGGTCAAGTCGAGGTGACGTACATAAAATTACGGACGTTAGGCTTTATGGAGCCACCTATGAAGGTCTCAAGGCAATTCTGTTCCATTTGTGAGAGTTATCAATGTTAAGCTACTTTTCCACAAAACATAAAGTATCTAATTCAATTATTGAATGAAAAAGGGCCAAATCTAAGCTCGGATTCCTAGGAGTAGAGTCGTCCCGAAGGCTCGTATCAAAAACCTATTATGCCTAGGACATGCCAAGAGAACAAAGGTGAAGCTCTTCACATACCTTATTCGTCTTCCTCGCTTGTCCAAACTCAAGTCCCGATTTCCTCAAAATCTACAAATGGTCACGTTTACCAAATGTTAACTATAAGGCTTTTGGCATTCAATCTTGAATTAGTACTTGTCTACCAAAATTTCGGCGCACTCTCCTATAAATACGACACCCCGAGAATTCAACTCGGCTAAAATAATACAACGACAAATCAGAATTTAACTCGGCCACAATATCAACAACAATACCAAACCAACAACCAACTACAACATCAATAATCAATTCACAAGTACATTCTAACATTAATGGCTCTTTGTCTACATAATTCAACAACATTCATAATATTCCAATAACTCACCTCAACTGCTTACACACAAACTAATTTCCACGTTTATACCCTCGATTGCTAATCCAAAACCATTCAAACAATATTCAAGAACGTTTCAAACAATTCATACAATTTTCCAAACAACCCAAATAAAGCTCCAACTTACCGAATTCTCCCCCAAACTTTGAGAACAACATAATATACATTCTTCCTTCCAAATTCATGAATTACACTAATAATCCATACATTAACAAGGCAACTCTCATAGATACAAAAATTACATAAAATTCACATAAACTTCCAAATCATCCCATAACCAACATAACATTATTTTGAGTCATTAAACTTGCATTTTTCTCATAAAATCCATAACGACGACAACTAAAACGCTAACGACAATTTGTCCCTTTTTTCAACACACAAAGAGGGGGGCCATTCGGCCAACACCAAACACACCCTCCATGCAACTTTCATGATTTCCATTCATTTTCTACACATTACAACAACACATAAACATGCTAAACACACTCAACTCATTATTCCTACACACACACACACACGGCCAATCCTCAATATCTATGGCCCAACTTCCACTTGCTTTCTATTATAAATTTCTTCCATTTCAACATACTACAACACATATAAACCACTTGTAACACATAAGACAAGATTGAAACTCACCTTTCTTCTTCAACTTCCCAATTTGCCTAAAGTTGGTCAAATATGAAAACGAGCAATCCAACGCTTCCAACAACACTTCCACGTTAATAAGCACCCTTGAATTAGTAGGTTTGCTTGCGGAAATAATTTTTTTCTTGATCAATTCTTGGTCTCTCTTTTTCCCTCTCTTGGCCGAATATGGCCTTCTTTGTCTCTCAAAGTTTCTTGAAAATTCCAAATGAAGGAGATGATGAAAATGATCCCCTTAAGTCATCCTTTATTACAAATATTAGCCATCCATGTGGCCTTGGCCCACATACATGTGGCCGGCCACATGGTCCTTGTTTTTCTTTTTCTTTTTTTGTTTTTCTTTCCTTTCTTTTTTTTTGAAGAATTTTCAACTTTCCAAAATTAGCACTCTTACTAAAAATGGAAATTGCCTCCAAGTGCTTCCTTAACATTTTCATGACATTGAAATCATACACAAGTTAAGTCTTTAAGACACACAAAAGTCTCTCGGGATAGTCTTGTCCCTAACTTCTCATAATTCACTCAAGTTGTCCCGTTGTTCAAAATACGGGATATAACATTGTTCATCTGCATAGGGTTCCTATTTCCATCATATCTGATAGAGGCATGACGTTTACATCCCGATTTTGGAAGACTTTACATTTAGAATTGGGTACTAGATTAGACCTTAGTACAGCTTTCCACCCTCAGACGGATGGCCAGTCTGAGCGGACTATTCAGCTCCTAGAGGATATGCTCCGAGCTTGTGTGATTGACTTCAGTGGCTATTGGGATCAGTTCTTACCATTGGATGAGTTTGCTTATAACAAATAGTTATCACTCGAGCATTGATATGGCCCCATTTGAGGCACTTTATGGAAGGAGATGTAGGTCTCTATCGGGTGGTTTGATACTATTACACCTTACGAGTTTTGGACGTTGAGACTCGTTAGGCATTAGTTGTTTAATTTTAAACACTGGAGTTATTTTCTAGGAGATGTGAGATTATATGCACCTACCTTATGGTTATAAGGGTTTAAGTTCATGTAATATGTCGTGGAAGGATTGAAGAACGAGTGAATCAAGGAGATTAAGTTTTTGAAACTTTGGAGAAAAGATAGGCAAGGTTTGTATGATAATTTTTGTCTAACTTGTGAAAGGAATAGATCCTAGTATATTAGGAGTTTTGAAGAGAAACCAAAGCCTAAATTGAAGTTCAGGAAGTCTAGTTTCCAACGCAACAAACCGCGCATCGATCCGACATCAGAATAAAATGTTATGAGCATTTTAAAATAGACTACCAGAGCAGGGATTAACCCTATGCGCGAACGTGCCTGGAGGTGGCGCGAACACACAGAGGAGCAGGAAGCAACTCAGCGCGAACGCGCCCAAGGTGGCGCGAACACGATGAACAAATCTTAGGTCGGTGCAAATCGACTCTAAAACACTATAAAAAGGGGATTACCCCCTCATTTGAACTTAACCACCCTTTAAAAATATCCCAAAACCTCTGGAACCATCTCCAAACTTCCGCCCATAAAATTTTAGCTCAAATCAAGTGAAATCTCGGGATTTAGGTTCGGATAGCTTATTGTTGTGATTACAATATCGTATTGCGGTGAATCTTGACTTGGATTCAAGGTGAATATTGAATATATTGCGGTTCTAGTGGGGACAAGGTAAGAATCTCTCCTTAGTGATATTGATTTAGGTTTATTTACGGAGATAGAGCTATTAAATGGTCGTATGATGAATTTGTTGGTTGAGAAATCGGATAAACATCGTGTGGGATATTTTATGGAATATTTTGGTATTGATGATGATGTGGTTGATGTTAGTGTTGTTGTTGTTGTTAGTAGTGGTGGTGGTTGTTGGTATTGTGATTTCGGGCTAGGGATATAACAGGGGAGATGCTGCCTGAAGTTCAGCAGATTCTAAAAGGATTTAATTTGAAAGCTTAAGATAAGCATACGATGATAAGCCTAACAATAGTATGAATTCTCTTAAATGAAGATTTATGAGCTTGGAAGGATAAGCGTTAAGTAGTTAAGGAGACCCAAAAGATATGTTAAGGCTGTCCCCTTTCTTTCTAAAGGCATGTTCTTTTCTTATGAATTCATACATGCTTTCCATAACGTCCTTATTTTCAAAAAGCTAGAAGTTCATGATTCTCAAAGTTCTTATGATGATAAAGATAGATGTTTTCTATGACAATAGTGATGATGATGATGATCCCATTTATGCAGATTCCAAAGCTTATGATTTTGATGCTATTATGAAATTATTGAGCTTATTTCATGATTTTATTGATTTTATTCATTATTGTTGATCTCACCTTATGTTACTTGTTCCTTCAAGGTGGGATATAACGATGATGATTGTTCCATAATATAAATCGAAGGTTACCTGTTACACTTTGTATTTTTAGGGGAGCACTTACCAAATTCTAACATGAGTATATTGAGCAATGGCTAAGTAAAATAACTTTGGAATATAAGGAGCGGTGTATTATTGTGAATATTCTAAAAAAAAAGGATGCACATAAGGAATACCGGGAGGTCTTATAAGGAAACAAGTTGAAGAAGTTGAGTTAGTATGGCTTGGGAAGAAGATGAGTGCTAGTTTGAACGACAAAGAGCCAACATGGGGAAAGAATATCTTTTAGAATAGGATAAGTTTTGAAGTGAAACAAATGCCTAAATTGAAGTTCATGAAGTCTGGTTTCTAACGCAACAAACCGCTCGTCGATATGGCATCAGGGTAAAAAGTTATGGACGTTACGAGTCTGGCTGGCAGGCCAGGGATTTGGTCTGCGCGAACTCGCCCCCTGGGCGCGAATGCGCAAAAGAGTGACAGCTAACCCATCGCGAACGAGACCCCCCAGCGTGTCACGACCCAACTAGAGAGCCATGACGGGTATCTGGAGCTAGCCTACCGAGCACCACCTGTCAACTTATCATCAAAGTCAACCTATACATACACCATTCTCAACACAAAGCTTATTACGAAATGATCTTCGTTTAATTCTCAAAACACATATATATACACATATACATAAGCCCACAAGGCTACAAAATGATGTACAGAATATACACTGAACAGATCACATAATATCTACTACCCACACATATGCATCTACGAGCCTCTAACTGGGATACTGAAATCATAAAGACGGGACAGGACCCCACCATGCCCCAAATGTGTATATAAAAGAATATACTAATGAGCGGCAACTCCGGAGTAATGGAGTGCTCCTGTATATCTGCTGATAAAGCTCCTAGGTGTCTGTGCCGTCTCCCTGTGGGCATGAATACAGCGTCCATAAAAGAAAGGACGTCAGTACGAATAATGTACTGAGTATGTAAGGCATGTATAACAACATAATAAAGAAATAAGAGAGCATAAGATGAAGGGATAACCTGTAACTGATTGCCTCTTAAGGCGGAGTCATGCATGGTAACTTTTATATTAAAACAACATCATATCATATATATACATACATAAACTACCCGACCATATAGGTACGGTGTGATCATCATTAGCCCGCGTCCGGGGTAATCATCTCATGCCGCCTACTAGTGGTGTCTGCTCGGCTAACTAGGCACGGTGTAATTATCATCATAGCTGCCCACTACGCCCATCGTAGTGGTGTCTGCCCGGCCAACTAGGCACGGTGTAAACTCACATATACATAACATAAAGCATGCATGAGAGCTCAAGTAAAAGCTATAACTCTATCGGAGTGACGTAAGGTCGGTAACCTCCGATTATATTATATAACAAACATCATCGCTATGTCTCACCTTGAGGGAACTATTATCATGAGGTGAGATCATCAACAATGACCAACATCAAGGAAATCATAAAATAAGATCATTAGTCTCATGATAACATCAATTCATAAGGTTTTTGATCTCTAGAAATAGAATCATCATCATCCCCATCATTATCATAAAACACATGTTATCTCTATCTCATAAGAAGCTCTTAATAATCTTAGGCTTTCAACTTTTGGGATGTAAGAAGGTCATGAGAACATATAGGAGATGGTGATATAAGAGTCATGCCTTTTGAAAGAAGTGGACTAGCCTTACATACCTTTAAGTCTTCTTAACGACTAAACGTTCTCCTTCTAAGCTCACAACTCTACATTCAAGAGAATTCGTACTAAATTAGATCATTTAAAACATGCTTAAGTCTAAACTAAAGCGACTAAGAGCTAACGAAAATTGGGCAGCATTTCCTTTGTTTCGACAACTTTCTCCATATAATAAACAACTCCTAAACATCAATAGCAGCACCTATAATACCATAATCAACGGACTTTTTCAAGTTAAACATTGTTCAATCCTTAAACTACAACATAATACCATATTCATTTTCACATAATACTTCCTCATATAAACACATCGACATGTACCACAACATCAAGTTCAACATATTCATATTATCTACTCTGATTTCCAGCCACAATAACATGTACGTGATACTTCAAAACAATCCAACAACACAAGAACAACATACCTATGATTTTAGAAAATCGGCAAAGACACTTCCCCTATATCTTTTACCTCTTTCCAATTCAAACCAACACCAAATCAATAAGAACAACATCAAAAATAGAATATCAAAGTTATTCCGTTAATTTCCAGCCATAAAATACCACAAGAACAACTTCAAAATAGTTCAGCAACTAACAACATCACAACTACGATTGTTACACCCCTCAATTTTCGTAGTGGTAGAACTTATAATTTCCTAGTTGGGTAGGCCTTGAAAATTAGGACCCGAGCCCGAGTTTTGAAGATAGAAAGTGTCCTACCCCGTGTGCAATGGTACCAGCAGGTATTCTTGGTGATTTACAGGATTAGAAATTGAACGAACCGAATCGACGCGATCTGAACTGAATTGAAAAAGTCTGCAGACACCAGTCACGATCGACGGGTCGTCGAACCTGTCGATGGGCCGTCATTGTGCAGCGTCGACAGGGTTCCGCAGCCCTACATTCTGCAGGTGTAGGTCGACGAGTAGGTGGACGGACCGTCAACACGACCACGGGTCGTCGACCCGCTTTTTGAACCGGACCACTGAAGCAGTTAATTCTCCAAGTATAAATATGTGGGTCACGACTTCATTTCATATTTTTCTCCTTCCAAAAATAAGAAAAACCCTAATACATTCTCTCCCAATATTTTCCATCACATTAGTGAAGATTTGACAAGATCCGGACCCGCTAAACCCGAGATGGTGAAGAAGAAAGGTTGCTTCTAGGGTTTCTTCAAGTTGTGGAGCTTAGAAAATTAAAGTGAAGTGATTCTTGGGATTCTTGACCCCTCAAGGTATGTAAATGATTTCTACCTTTATATTTAAGTTGAGTATCAAGAGTTTTAGTGATTCTAAGTCAAGAGGGGGTAGTTGTGAAAGTGGTAAGTGACGAAAGATAAAATAGTAACTTAGGGTTATTTTAAGAGATGATTGGGAATGGATTTGAAATATATTTTGATATATAAGTGTTGTTATTGTTGTTATGGTTGGTATCAAAGTGAATGAGAAGTTGAAGAGTTGTTAAGCTTATGAGAGAAATGTTGTTCATGATTCGTTAAGCTCTCTATGCATGCTAAGGAGGTTAGCAAGCGAAGTACCTAGTCTAATGAAGGTCTATGTTGTCTTAATTGTAGACTTACAAGTCGAGAAGTAGGAGTTGGACGATTTGATATATGTCAAGGTATGTTAAGGCTATCCTTACCTTCTTTTGGCATGATCCTATGATGTGATCCAACAAGAAAGTAAGCGAGATTTCATATTACTCTACTCTTAGAAGTATAAGTATTTCGGTCCTGATGTTTATGTACCCCCTTTATGATTATTCCTTTTGTTCATGAGTCCGATTTTATGTATACGGTTATTCATGCATTACATTCATTATTTTATATATATATATATATATATATATATATATATATATATATATATATATATATATATATATATATATATATATATATGTATGTATGTTGACCCGTGACCAGAAGGCGTTATATACGCAAGTATTATATGTATATGGGGTCTGGAAAGGAGCAGGCGTTATATACGCATTACCACCGATCGAGGTGGTGCACTATTATGATGATATGAGAATCAGGCTGCAAGTATCGCAGCAATATACATGATGATGGCCACAGAGAGGCTGATACGATAGTAGAAAAGAGACAGGCATTATTGTTATATCCCGTATTTTGTACAAAGGGATATTCCGAGTAAATTGCGGAAAGTTAAGGACAAGGTTATATTTTCTTCCGATTTTGTTAATGTTGCACATTCATCTTTTTATTGGTATGGAGTATTAAGGGTAAATTTGGAATAAGGAAGATTAAGGGCTAAGAGTTGGAAGAAAAATATTTCATAAAGTGGCCAAATGGCCATGTGGCCGTGGGGCATGGTGTGGACCCCACCCATGGGTGACCAATATTTTCAAGCCATGAAATGGCACATGTGTTCATTTTATATTTGTGGGAGCTAAGTATATATACATGCATAAGTCATGCCAAGCAAGACAACTAGTCATCATTTATAACTTAAGAAAATTCTAGAGAATTGGAGAAAAAAAAAGAGCATGACCGGCCATGTGCTATATATATATATATATATATATATGTATAAGTGATGACAACACAAGGCATATTCATCTTTCCAATTCAAGAATCTTGGAGAAAAAAAAAAAGAAAGAAGAGAGAGGTTCGGCCAAGGGCTGGCCGAACTTGGCCCATGGAACTTGAAAGGAAAAAAATAATTTTCTCCTTGCTTTTTACCAATTGGAAGGCCCTCTATAACATGGAGTAGTTTTTGGAACAATTAAACCGCTCGTTGTTGCAATTCACCAACTCTAGCCGAGGGAGAAGTTGAATGGAAAAGGTGAGATTTAATATTTATTTTCATATGTTATGCATGGTTTGTGGATGTTGTGGAGTGTGGAAATGAATGGAATTCATGAAGTATGGTGTGTTGAAGTATAGCCGTGTATATGTTGCTTGGTGTAGGCATGATGAACAAATTTTATTTAGTGTTTGGTTGATGTTGTTGTGGATTTTATGATATAAAATGAAGGTTTAATGATTCAAAATTGAAGTTGTAGTTGTGTGGGCTGATTTAGAAATTAAAGTGATTCTAATATGTTTCCTTGTATTTATGAAAATAATGTTGTGAACGTGTGGATTATTGATGTAGTTGTTATATCCCGTATTTTGTACAATGGGATTTTCCGAGTAAGTTGCGGAAAGTTAAGGACAAGGCTATATATATATATTTTCCGGCTTCGTTAAGGATGCATGAGTCACATGTTCATCTTTTATTGGTATGGAGCGTTAAGGGTAAATTTGGAATAGGGAGAAGCTAGGGGCTAAAAGTTGGAAAAGAATTTCATGAAGTGGCCAAATGGCCAAAGTGGCCGTGGGCCCCACCCTAACTTGGCCAATTGTTTTAAGCCAAAAGGGGGCCATGTGTTCATTTCATATTTGTAGGGGGGCATATATACATGTGTGTATAATTCATGATCATGCAAGACTTATTCATCTTTTTACAACCTTAGAAATTTCTAGAAAATTGGAGAAAATTGGAAAAAAAGAAAAAAGAAAAGAGAGGAGCATGACCGGCCATGTGCTCCTATATATATATATATATATATATATATATATTGCTATATCCCGCATTCTTGTACATTGGGATAATTCGGTTTAGCTATGATAAGTTAGGGTCCAAACCATTCCGGGATACAAAGTCGGGACTTTTGGCCTTTGATTTTGTTTTGCGATATAATTGGTTCATGAATTTGTTGGCATGGAACAATTAGGAAAATTTGGGACCAAAATTGGAATAATGGAAAGTTGGAAATCATGTAATTTTTGGCCCTTAGCCGTGTAGAATTGGGGTGGTGCCCACCCACTTTGTGTTCAATTTTAATTGCTCCAACACATGGTGTGGTCCAAGGGACACATGTATGATTCATCAAGGGGATTAAAAGATGACTACTACTTCATTCATTCATTATAACACTTAGAAAAAAAAAAGAGCAAGAAGTTGAAGAAGCCAAGAGGCTTTTCCAATTCTAGTCGCTCCAAAAATATTTTGTTGATGCTAACCCACTATTTTGAGGTCCCTAAGTAGCGTGGAAGTTTCGTTGGAGCGATCAACCCGCTAGTTTTCATTATCGCAAACCCTAGCCTCTGTGAAGTGGAAGGAAAAAGGTAAGAATTTATCATGTTTTATGTGTTATAAAGGTTGTATGCATGTTGTAATATATTAAAATGGATGAAAATCATGAAATATAGTAAGTTGGAATTGAGGCCATGTGTATGAGGCTTAGCCGTGTGAAGTGTGTGTGTGTTGTGTTGTGTTGAAGCAATAAATTGAGGTCTAGTTAGTATGTTATGATCATGGTAGGGTGAAGAATGAATGAGAATCATCAATATGTATATATGTTATGTTGGCCGAAAATGGGTCATGGAATATGACAAAGAACGCATTAATGTCGCTTAATATTTTAGTCGTCGTCGTTATGAATTCTATGTTGGAAATGAATGTTTAATGACTCAAGATTGATGTTGTAATTGTATGGGCTGATTTGAAGGTTATTGTGCATTTGATGTAATTTGTATATTGATGAGAATAGCATTGTTAGAATGTGAATTGTTGGTGCAAATCATGACTAAGTGAGGAATGGGTTATAGTGAGGCTCTCGGGTTTGGGGCTGTTTTTGGGCAAATTGAGCCTTGTTAGATTGGAAATATGGTGTAAATTTTTGAAATGTTCTTAAATGATGTTAGTATGGATTCGGATTGGTAATTGAATGTATAAGCGTTGATGTTGGCTTGAACGTAAGTCATTGAATCGATTATGTCTGAAAGTTGATGAATGATGTAAAGGCGAGTTAATAATGTTATATTGCCTTTCAGATTGATTATTGATGTTTCTAGGTTGGTTGTTGTTGTTGTTGTTGATGTTGATTTGGCCGAGTTAAATTCTCGGGGTGGCCTATTTACAGGGAAATGCCGCCTCAAATTTCGTAGAATTATTGAAATTGGAATTAAATGCCCAAAATGTCAATAGCTAATGTTTGGCATGTTATGACTTGTTTGTAGACCTTGGGGGAGCCCGAGGCGTAGGTCGTGATTAGCTTGAGTAGTAGTTTGGAAGCGTTTGTGAAAAGCTTGGCCCTTCCTTCTTTTGGCATGCCTTAATTTTGAATAGGCTATGACACGAGCCCCGAAGGAATTCTACTCTCGCGATCCGACCATGTCTGTGATTCTTAGTTGTTTCTTGGTCTTCGTATGCTTGATAAGATGAAATATTGGCCCTTATGCCTTTTGTATGACTAAGTTTCAAAAGTTGCATAAAATTTGGTTTTTAAAAGAATTTTGTTCCTTAATGATTCCGAAAACAACGAAAGTCCGTAACTTTCACAGACAGAACCGGATCGCCTCGATATGCTCAAAAATGATTCCATGATGTATGATGACTATGTTTTCCATAGGCGGGGCCGGCTCGGGTCGACACCCCTCCGTGGGCCCTGCGACTTTCTTTGTGTACTTTGATGACTTTTGAAAGGATACGATATGACTATTATCCCGATTTCAAGTATGGTTAGTTTATTTACCTTTTAAGTTTATGAAAATGATCTTATGCACATGATTTTGGTACGTAACTATGATTTCTGAAATTTGGTGTGAGATGTTCCCGAGTGATATTCGAAAGAAAATACGATTTGACTAATTGTTTTGGCTTATAAATGACGGTTCGTTGTGATTAACATATTAAGTCTTTGAAATTGTTTTGAACCGTATATTTGGGTTACATTTTTCGCCAAGTCCCGGCCGATTATGTTTTCGCACGCACTATGTTGTATTCTCGAAATATGATGTGTATTCAAACATGACGTGATACGAAGTCTGATATGATATGATGGTCTGATTTACCGATGCGTATTCTGAATTATGATGTGACCGGTTCGCCGAGCCCCTTTTCGGCCGGAAACCGCGTATATATTCTGGTGTTATGATATGATCGATACGCCGAGCCCCCTTTCGGCCGGGTACTGTCTACGTATGCTATGTTGTGTGTTATGTATATGGATTCGGAAATATGATTAGTCGGTTTCGTATCCGGCGGGGGGAGCAAACCCAACGCGGGGCAAACCTGGCGGGGCAAACCCAATGGCGGGGCAAACCCAATGACGATGCAAAATTCCACATTGTTTAGGCAAATCCCACATTGGTTTAGGCAAATCCCACATCGTCTGTGCAAATCCCACATTGGTTTAGGCGAATCCCACATCGGTTAATGTCCGCCTCATATGATAAGGTATGATGTTATGATGTGCTTCAAGATGTATATGTATGATCCGTATTTCGTAAGCGTGTTGACATTCTGATCGTTATATTTGTTTTCCGTACCTCTGTTGCATGACGTACGTGTCAGATGACAGCATTTTGGTATTCTGATTATTATGTTCACTTTCGGTACCTCTGTTGCATGACGTGCATGTCTGATGACAGCATTTTGGTATTCTGATTATTATGTTCACTTTCTGTACCTCTGCTTCGACTATGACTCAGATTTGTTACTATATCTTCTGCTTTGCATACTCGCACATGTTTCAGATGACCCCCTTCTTCGGGGGCCGCATTTCATGCCCGCAGGCGTATACGCGTTTTGGTGTTCAACCGGCGTAGATTTCCGTTCGTTTTGTTCGCAGTGCTCCCTTTGTTCCGAGGCCAAGATTTTGGGTATATACTCTTCCGATGTATATGATTATGTTATTCGGTATGGCGGGGCCCCGTCCCGTCATATGATTCGGTTATTCTCAGACAGAGGTCCGTAGACATAGATGTGGGTTATGTACGCTTGTTCGGACGCGTTGTGTAGCCGTGTTTGGGCGACCCATCCGCCGGGCCCCCTATGTCACGCGTGTATGTATACTTTGATACGTTATGTATATTATGACAGCCCTTTACCGGCTTCGGTGCGGCTTATGTTAGTATGTGATAGTTTGGAACCACGTATGACCTCTCCGTGTAGATTATTTGTATGTCGATTACGGTTATTGAGCGCGTATGGGTGCCAGCTCGGGCACCGGTCACGGCCACTTGGGTCGTGACAAGTGGTATCGTAGCAGCTTTGTCCTCGGAATGCCTACAGACCGTGTCCGTAGAGTATTGTTTATCGGTGTGTTGTGCACCACATCATAAACAGAGTGAAAGACAGGGCATTTAGGATGTTATCTTTCCTTATGATCTTAGATCGGCGATAGAGAGAGTCGTATTATCGATGACCCCTCCCTACGGATTGTTATGATTTCAGCCGATGCCTCCGAGGAAGGCCACGAGTTTGCCGAGGCGGGAGCAAGACTACGGCGCCGGTGAGACAAGCGTGCCCCGATAGCTACTACGGCCCGCGCCACCTTGGTCGGAGATTGTGCCTCCGAGCGCGCCGGGCGCTACCCCGCGCATCCGAGGGGTTTGGAGCGGCACCCGCAGATGTCGGGGCGGCTCCACCGCCAGCCCCTGAGGTTCGAGAGCCCGCGCCCCCAGCTCCTCAGCCAGGGGCGGAGGATCGGGCGATGCGAGATGCGGTCCGGTTATTGACCGAATTGATGGCGGCCCGGGTTCACAGGCACGGATCAAGGGGTGATCGTGCGGATAGATATGACGATCGGCGGGCCGTGATTTTCTACTTTGTGGCCCACCGGATTTTTCCGGTCAAAGCCCGCAGGACCCTCGGGAGTTCATCACGATGGATGCGGCGTACCCGCGATTGATTAGTGCTTCCGAGACGTAGTCGGTTGAGATGGCATCCTATCGGTTGCACGATGTAGCGGCTAAGCTGGTACGAGTCTGGATGTTGTCCGTAGGTGAGGGTGCCCCTCCGGCGGTATGGGGCGAGTTTACGAGAGGCCTTCTCGGCCCATTTTCTACCTCCGGGGGTGGGGGCGGGCCGGGGTGGACGGATTCCGCCGCCGTTAAGCGAGAGGGCGGGGAGCGTCGGGAGTATAGTCCGGAGTTTGATTCGGCCGGCCGGTATGCGCCCGCTTATGTAGCCGATATGACCGACCGGATGCACCGGTATGTGATAGGGGGTCGGATGACTACTTGGTTGACGGTTGTACGGTGATGGCGGCCCGGACGGGATGGACATCGCACGGATTCGGGCACATGCCCGTGGTATGGAGGAGCGGCACGCGGGGCGTCGGCCGATAGAGATTATGATGGGGGCCAGCCCAAGAGGGCTAGATCTGTTGGGTATTCTGGAGAGTTTCGAGGCGGGCGGCCTCGGCGAGAAGATAGCAGACACCCTTCCCGGCCAAAGCCACGTAGCACACCCCCGCGGTTCACCGGCGGGGGAGATCGCAGGGTGCGGGATATTCGGGGGCGGTGCCGCAGCTCCGAGGGTTTCGGTGCCGCGCTTGGACAAAGGTTCCGGTAGTCGATGAGGCCACCCAGACCTCCGTGTTCCTACTGTGGGAGGTATCACCCTGGAGAGTGTTATCGTGCCACGGGCGCTTGTTTTACTTGTGGCGGTCAGGGTCATTTTAAGAGAGAGTGTCCGTACAGGGGCGGTCCAGGTGGTGCAGCCCAGTTTACTGAGTCGGTTGCCGGTTCGTCTTCACCTTCCGTAGCTATGCGCCCGATGGGGCGGGGAGCGCCGACTCCAGCAGGCCGTGGCGGAGCCCCCAGTTCTGGCGGTCCATCGAACCGCCTATATGCGTTGACCCATGGACAGGATCAGGAGGCGCCATCAGATGCGGGTACAGGTAATTTAGACTCTTTAATTGGTTACGCTGATTGATGTATGAACTGTTTGTGATAATTGTCAAAGAAACTCCCTCGAGTGTTTATAAGATCCCGTAAGGCCAATTTAACATTCGAGGACGAATGTTCTAAAGGGGGAGAATGTTATATCCCGCATTCTTGTACATTGGGATAATTCGGTTTAACTATGATAAGTTAGGGTCCAAACCATTCCGGGATACAAAGTCGGGACTTTTGGCCTTTGATTTTGTTTTGCGATATAATTGGTTCATGAATTTGTTGGCATGGAACAATTAGAAAAATTTGGGACCAAAATTGGAATAATGGAAAGTTGGAAATCATGTAATTTTTGGCCCTTAGCCGTGTAGAATTGGGGTAGTGCCCACCCACTTTGTGTTCAATTTTAATTGCTCCACTTTGGGCCAAGGGACATGTATGATTCATCAAGGGGCTTGAAAGATGACTACTACTTCATTCATTCATTATAACACTTAGAAAAAAAAAGAGCAAGAAGTTGAAGAAGCAAGAGGCTGGCCAAGGGACAAAACCAAATCCAATTCTAGTCACTCCAAAAATATTTTGTTGATGCTAACCCACTATTTTGAGGTCCCTAAGTAGCGTGGAAGTGTCGTTGGAGCGATCAACCCGCTAGTTTTCATTATCGCAAACCCTAGCCTCTTGTGAAGTGGAAGGAAAAAGGTAAGAATTTATCATGTTTTATGTGTTATAAAGGTTGTATGATGTTGTAGTATGTTAAAATGGATGAAAATCATGAAATATAGTAAGTTGGAATCGAGGCCATGTGTATGAGGCTTAGCCGTGTGAAGTGTGTGTGTGTTGTGTTGTGTTGAAGCAATGAATTGAGGTCTAGTTAGATGTTATGATCATGGTAGGGTGAAGAATGAATGAGAATCATCAATATGTATATATATGTTATGTTGGCAAAATGGCAAGGAATATGACAAAGAACGCATTAATGTCGCTTAATGTTTTAGTCGTCATGAATTCTATGTTGGAAATCCAAGATTGATGTTGTAATTGTATATTTGAAGGTTATTGTACATTTGATGTAATTTGTATATTGATGAGAATAGCATTGTTAAAATGTGAATTGTTGGTGCAAATCATGACTTGGAAGCGTGAGGTCCTTGTTGGATTGTTGGAAATATGGTGTAAATTATTTGAAATGTTCTTAAATGATGTTAGTATGGATTCGGATTGGTAATTGAATGTATAAGCGTTGATGTCGAACGTCATCAATTATGTTGAAAGTTGATGAATGATGATGTAAAGGCGAGTTAATAATGTTATATTACCTTTCGGATTGATTATTGATGTTGCTAGGTTGGTTGTTGTTGTTGTTGATTGATTTGGCCGAAAATTCCGGGGTAGCCTATTTGGGGAAATGCTGCCCAAATTTCGAGAATTAAGGTCTAAGAATTAAATGCCCAAAATGTCAATAGCTAATGTTTGGGAGCCCTTGGGAGCCCGAGGCGTAGGTCGTGATTAGCTTGAGTTGGAGTAGCTTTGGAAGCGTTTGAGGTATGTAAAGCTTGGCCCTTCCTTCTTTTGGCATGCCTTAGTCTTGAATAGGCTATGACACGAGCCCCGAGGGAATTCTACTCTCGCGATCCGACCATGTCTGTGATTCTTATTTGTTTCTTGGTCTTCGTATGCTTGATAAGATGAAATATTGGCCCTTGTGCCTTTTGTATGACTAAGTTTCAAAAGTTGCATAAAATTTGGTTTTTAAAAGAATTTTGTTCCTAAATGATTCCGAAAACTACGAAAGTCCGTAACTTTCATTGACAGAACCGGATCGCTTCGATATGCTCAAAAATGATTCCATGATGTATGATGACTATATTTTCCATAGGCGGGACCGGCTCGGGTCGACACCCCTCCGTGGGCCCCGCGACTTTCTTTGTGTACTTTGACGACTTTTGAAAGGATACGATATGACTATTATCCCGATTTCAAGTATGATTAGTTTACTTACCTTTTAATTTTATGATAATGATCTTATGCATATGATTTTGGTACGTAACTATGATTTCTGAAATTTGGTGTGAGATGTTCCCGAGTGATATTCGAAAGAAAATCTGATTTGACTACTGTTTTGACTTATAAATGACGGTTCGTCGTGATTAACATATTAAGTCTTTGAAATTGTTTTGAATCGTATTTGGTTACTCACGATTCGTTCGTATATTGGTTACATTTTTCGCCAAGTCCCGGGCCGATTATGTTTTCGCACGCACTAGGTTGTATTCTGAAATATGATGTGTATTCCGAAACATGATGTGATACGAAGTCTGATATGATATGATGGTCTGATTTACCGATGCGTATTCTGAATTATGATGTGACCGGTTCGCCGAGCCCCTTTTCGGCCGGGAACCGCGTATATATTCTGGTGTTATGATATGACCGGTACGCCGCGCCCCCTTTCGGCCGGGTACTGTGTATGTATGCTATGTTGTATGTTATGTATATGGATTCAGAAATATGATCAGTTGGTTTCGTATCCGTTTCGGGTAAACGATCCCGGTGGTGGAGCAAACCCAATGGCGTGGTCAAACCAATTGATGATGCAAAATTCCCACATTGGTTTAGGCAAATCCCATATTGGTTTAGAAAATCCCACATTGGTCTAGGCAAATCCCACATTGGTTTAGGGAATCCCACATCGGTTAATGTCACCATATGATAAGGTATGATGTTATGATGTGCTTCAAAGATGTATATGTATGATCCGTATTTCTGTGAGTAAGCGTGTTGACATTCGATCGTTATATTTGTTTTATGTACCTTGCTGGATGACGTAAAGTCGGATTTACGCATTTTAGTATTTTGGTTGTTGTCGTGATGGATTCCATGATGTAAAAATGAAGGTTTAATGATTTAAAATGGAGTTGTAAATCGTGTGGGCTGTTTTGGAAGCTAATGATTGTAATATGATTTCTTGTATTGATGAAAAATGATAATGCTAACGTATGGAATTGTTGATATAGTTTATGAATTTGGAAGAAGAAAACGTGTTATTGATGTTCCTAATGTAGTTGGAAGATTTCGGGTGGAATAGCCTATCGTTTGGGTTGTTTTGAATATTGTATGGATTGCTTGGAATGTTCTTAAATCGTGGTTGAATGGTCTCGGATTAACACTTGAACGTATGATCAATGATGTTGGTTTGAATGCACGTAGCTTATTTGAATGTAGATGGAATGTTGATGAGTTATGTAGAAAGAATTGCTAATACTAGAATGCGTTTTGAATGGGTTATTGATGTTGGTAGCATGATTGTTGGTATTGTTGTTGATTATTTGGGCCGAGTTGAATTCTCGGGGTTGGTTGAACATATAGGGGAAATGCTACCGGAATTTTTGTAAATAAGGTGTTGGTTTGGAATTGGATTTCTAAGTGACTATAGCTAATGCTTGGCGTCTAATGACATTATCAGTAGATCGTGAGAAGATAAAGACTTAAGTTTGGGCTAGCGTAGGAAGCGAACGAGGTATGTAAGCTCAACCTTTCTTTCTTTTGGCATGTCTTAGAGCAAGTAAGTTATGACACGAATCTCGAGGTAACTCTATTCTTGCAATCCGAGCATGTCTATGATTCTTATTTGTTTCATGATATTCGTATTCTTAATGCAGTCGAATTATGGTTCTTATGTTTTTGTGTGACTAAGTTTCAAAAGTTGCATAAAAGTTTGGTTTTCAAAAGAGTTTTGCTTTTAAATGATTCCGTAACTACGAACGATCGTAACTTTCACGTATGGCTCGGATTGTTTCGATATGATTGTAGAAAGTCCTTAAGTGAGTAATGTCCGTAACTTTCCGGCAGGCGTACCTCGGAATGACTTGACATACGACTATGATCCCTACGGTTTTTTTATAAGCTTATGATGTCGTTATGCTTCCGAGTAAAGGTCCGAAAGATACTGCATAACTTTTGCCCCATTTTCAAATGACGACTCGCTTTGATTACTTCATTGAGTCTTTGATAATGTTTTATGTGCATATGGTTTCTCACTACTCTGCTCGTGCGAAGCTCAATATGTCTTTCACTGAGTCCCGGGCCAGGACACGCATTCGTGCACATTCCATCCGCATTATTCACCGAGTCCTCACTGAGGGCCGGGACACGCTATATATATATATATGATGACGTGACGAGACGGGGATGGTGGCCGGATGGCATATCGAGTCCCTTGTTAGCGGGGCCGGGACACGCTATTCACCGAGTCCCTAACTAGAGGGCCGGGCACGTATATATATATATATATATATATATATATATATATATATATATATATATATATATATATATATATATTATGCATGCATACATGATGATGACATGATTTTATTTACCGCGTCCCTCATTAGAGGGCCGGGGCACGTTATATGTACACTTGATATATGCATACTATGATTTTAAGCACCGAGTCCCTCCATAGAGGGTCGGGACACGCTATATGTTTTTATAATGATTTTATGACATTGACATGCATGAGATATGTTTTCAAAGGCAAGTTTTCTCGATTTCTCCGTACTTTACTTCGATAATCCCGTTTACCGTATTTCATGCTTTACATACTCGCACATATTCCGTACCGACCCCCTTTCTTCGGGCTGCGTTTCATGCCGCGCAGTACACCTGCATTTAGCCGAAGATATTAGTGTAAGATGTTCCAGCTGGATTGGCGAGCTCCATTTTCTCCTGATGGCCGCCGAGTCGAGTATTATGTTATGGTATCATGTTCGTTAGAGACTTTGACAAAGTGTCATGTGTACAAAAGATGTCGGTATAAGTGGCTCCAAAAGCCGGTGTATCGTTACGCATTATGTTACAGTTTCTTATGATTATAGATTTTATTTGAATTCAGGAAGATCAAAAGCATGTTTTGTAAAAGTCTTTATTATGTTTCCATTGTACGATTTAAGGGCCCAGCTTAGCGTGAGTATGGATGTCACGAGAGTCAGCGGGTTCGCTCGGCCCTAGGTAAGGGTCGGGTGCCCATCACACCCTATCGGATTAAGGGTGTGACAAAGAGTTCATGAATTTGGAAGAAAGAAATGTGTTGTTGTTGTCCCTATAGAAATTGGTGGTTTCGGTTCACGGTATATTGGATGGATTGTTTTGAATATTGTGCGGATTATTTGGAATGATCATGAATCTTGATTGAATGGTTTCGGATTAATACTTGAATGTGTAAGCGTCGATGTTGACTTGAATGTATGTAGTTGGATTGAAAATAAATGGAATGTCGTCGATTATATGGAAGAAGAATTACTAATGTTAGAATGTGTTTTGAATAAATTATTGATGTTGTTTATATGGTTGTTGGTATTGTTGTCAAGATTTGGCCGAGTTGAATTTTCGGGTTGTCAAGCATGGGGGAAATGCTGCCCAAATTTCGGTAGACAAAGTGTCACACCCTTAATCCGATAGGGTGTGATGGGCACCCGACCCTTACCTAGGGCCGAGCGAACCCTCAGACTTTCGCATTACTCGTAGTCATGCTGGGCCCGTAACCATAACATAATACATAATGAAACTTTTTCGGAAAACAAACATGCTTTTCGTCTTTTTACTCGAATCAAATAAAATCTATAATCGTATAAGATCTGTAATATAACGCATAACCGTACATCGGCTTATATAGCTGCTTATAAGACTGACATATACAACACTGGACTCTGTCTGCAAAGTCTCTAACATAGCCATGAAACCGCAACATAAACATCCTGACTCGGCAGTTCTCCGAAGGAAATGGAGCTCGCCAATCCCGCTGGAACATCTTCTACTAATATCTTCGCTAAATCCGGGTGTACCGCGCGGCATGAAACGCACCCCGAAGAAAGGGGGTCGAACGGAATATGTACCGAGTATGTAAAGCATGGAATACGGGGAAACGAGATCATAACCGAAATGAGGAGTACGGTAAATGTGCATAATAGTCAGAATACCGAAGTACATGCATCTGTAATACAAATGGTGCATAAGAGGTACAGAGGACAGATATAATAATCAGAATACTCAAAATACTTAACTTTCTTTTGAAGAAAACATTTCTGTCTCATATGTATATAAAATAGAACATATCATGCAGCTGACATTAACCGATGTGGGATTCGCCTAAACCAATGTGGGATTCGCCTAAACCAAAGGCGGGAATGTGCCTCGCCACTGGGTTTTCCCCACCATTGAGTTTGCCCCACCACCGGCTCCGAAACCAACAAATCATATTTCAGAATACATGTATATACCATATCATCACATTAAACAGAATCATCATATTATCATTTCATCAGATTAAACAGAGTCATCATATTACCGTACCGTCAGAACAGATTCACTATATCATCACATTATCAAATCATCATGTCATCGGATCATTAGATTATCATATCATATACCTTATGCGGTCCGTAATAGGACCGGCGGACGATTAACGTGGTCTCCCCCCGCCTTGGGCGCCACAACTCATCATACTTCGGAAGTTTTCATATCTCCGTATCTCCGTCACACATCATATCATATAACCACGGTACCAAGCCAAAAGGGGCTCGGTGTACTAGACACATCATAACACCATAATATTAGTCGCTCATCATACTTCGGATTGTGCGCACGATAAAACCGGCCCGGGACTCGACGAAGGAAGTAACAAAAGTGTGCACGAGTAGAATCGTGGGATCTATATGCCATTCACAACATTTATACAGATTTAACAGAATAATCAGACAGAGTATCATTTACAAGCCGATGGCATTACCCAATTCAAATCTCTTCCGGATATTACTCGGAACATATCAAATGAAACTTTGTCAATCATAGTTACATATCAAAAATCATATGCATGCGAATTCTCGTTTTATACATTTACACAGATTCCGTAGAATAATCAAAACAGACTATTATTTAAAAACCAAGCCAATAGTCATAGTCAAATCCAATTTCTTTCGAATGCTACTCGGGACTTGTCAAATAAAACTTTAGCTATCATAATTACGTATCGGAATCATATACATACGATTTCTCATTTCAGACTTAACAGATAAGTGGGTAATCATATTCGGAAGTCAGGTTGTTAACCATATTAAGTTCTTTTAACAAGTTACTAGAACTATACAACGGAACGCCTTGCGGGCCCACGGACAAGTACCCAACCAATCCGGGCCCGCCCGTGGAGGTTAAGATCATCATACGCTACAGAACCTTCTACGAACATATCGAAGCGATCCGAGCCTTCCTATGGAAGTTACGGACGTTCGTAGTTACCGACCCTTTTTCGAACATAATCTTTTATGCACATTCATATTTAATCATACAGAAAGCATAAGGACCACAGTTTAACTACATTACGAATACGGATATCAAGAAGCCAATAAAGATCATAAACATGCTCGGATCGTAGGAGTAGAGTTACCTCGGGGATCATATCATAGCCTACTTTAACTAGGACATGCCAAAGAGAGAAAGGTGAGCTTTACATACCTTGGCCGCCCTCTAAGCTAATCCAAACCTATGTATCGGCTTCACACGATCTACAACAATGTCATTGGACACCCAACATTAGCCATAAGCGTTAAAGAACCCAATTCCAAGCCGTCACTTTATCTACGTAAATTTCTAAAAGATCTCCCCTATAAATCCAACAACCCCGAGAATTCAACTCGGCCAAATCACAACAACCAAACCAACAATCATAATAACAATATCAATAGGTGATTCAAGATGTCCGAGCCAACATCCAATCTTACCCGAAACCTTCCAACTCAACGAGAACAATAACAACACACTTCTCTCTTTCAAATTCATAAATTATATCAACAATTCCATATGTTAGCAACATCATTTCCATCGATACAAGAAACTATATTAAAATCATATTGATTTTCCAAAACAGCCCGCAACACTACAACTTCAACATGAGTCATCAAACATTCATTTTACATCATAATATCCACAACAACATCACTAGAACACTAAATAACATTAGTTCATCTTTTCTACACAAACAACCCATACATTCGGCCAACATCCACACACACAACTTCATGAATTTCATCCATTTCTTCACATTACAACATGCTCAAAACGTTCATAATACAACAATCCAAATATGCTCAATAAATTAGTTCTTTGCTTCTCCACCAACCCTACATACACGGCCACACACACAACACCACATTTTTATGAATCCCATTCAATTCCATACTCCACAACATCCACAAACCATGCATAACATATAAAAATAAGGATTAAACCTTACCTCTTCCATCCCACTTCTCTCTCGGCTAGGATTGCTCCTTGCAAAACAAATGGTTTTCTTCTTCCAACAACTACTCCATATGATAGGGGACCTTCCATTTAGTAGAAAACTAGAAGAGAACAATTTTTCCATGACCAAAATTTTGGACCATGTTCGGCCAAGACCATGGCCGAATGGTTCCTTGCTCTTTCTCTCCAATTTTCTTGAACTCTCTAGAGTTAAAATGACAAATGGTCTTGTTTTTTCATGACTTACACACACATATATATATGTATAATTAGGTGCACATGGCCGGTCATGTGCACCCTTTTTCTCTTCTTTTTTTTTTCTCCAATTTTCTTTAATTTTCTAGAAATTTCCATAAGTCATCAAAGATGACTAATTGTCTTGCTTGCCTTGTCATCCTTGTCCATATATATATTTGGCCCTTACAAAATATAAGATGAACACATGTTCCATTACATGTCTTGCTACAATTGAACCAAATATAAATGGGGCCCACGGCCACAATGCTTCTTCAAGAAGCCATGAACTAATAATAATTTCCAATTTCCAAGTTTGCCCTTACTATTCCATGACAATAATATTTATAAGAGACTTGCGCATTCAAACAAAACCGAAAAATGGCCTTGCCCTTAACTTTCCGCAACTTGCTCGGAATGTCCCATTGCACAAAAATGCGGGATATAACACAAAGTGTTAGTTTGGAATTGGATTCCTAAGTGCTCATGGCTAATGTTTGGTGTCCAATGACGTATTGTAGATCGTGAGAAGTCGAGACTAAAGTTCGAGTTAGCTTAGGAAGCGGACGAGGTATGTGTGTAGCTTAACCCTTCTTTCCTTTTGGCATGTCCTAGTTGTAAGTAGGCTATGATACTAGCCTCGGGGTAACTCTATTCTTGCGATCCGAGCATGTCTACGATTCTTACTCACTTCTTGATGTCCGCACCCTTAATGAAATTGAGCTATGGTCTTTATGTATTTTGTATGTTTGGGTTTCAATGTGCAAAAAGGAATTTTTGATCTTAAAGGATTCTATGTCTAAAAGTGTCCCTAACTTTCATAGACAGAACCGGATCGCCTCGATATGTTCGTAGAAGGTTCCGTAGCGTATGATGACTCAAATTTCCATAGGCGGGCTCGTATTGGGTTGACGCTCGTCCGTGGGTCCCGCGACTTTCCTTTGTATAGTTCTAACGACTTTTTGAAAGAACTTAATATGTTTATCGTCCCGGCCTCCGAGTATGATTACTTACTTATTTTTTGAGTCTGAAATGAGGATTTTTAAGCATATGATTTTGATACGTGACTATGATTTCTAGAGTTCTATTTGATATGTTCCCGAGTGACATTCTCTAGAAACTCGATTTGACTATTGTCTTGGCTAATAAATGATAGTTCGTTTTGATTATTCTATTGGGTCTTTGTAAATGATTTTCATTACATATAGTCTTCCACGATTCTGCTCGTGCACACTATTGTTACTTCCTTCGCCGAGTCCCGGGCCAGTATGTTATCTTGCGCACTATGCTATATTCCGAAGTATGATGAGTTTTTTGAAGTATGATGAGTTTTCCAAAGTATGATGAGTTATGAAATATGATGTGTTATGAAGTATGATGTGATGCGGAGGATGATGTGTTCGGAGATATGTAACATTCCGAAGTATGATGAGTTATAGCGCCCGAGACAGGAGGGGCGACCATGTTCCGTCCGCCGGGTCCCATTACGGACCATATGTGGTATGTGATATGATAATATGATGGCATATGATCTTATTTACCGAGTCCCTCACTAGAGGGCCGGGACACGATATGTGTGCATATGATATCTGATATTGACATGCATGATTTATGATTCAGGAGTAAGCATTCTGGCATTCAGATTATTATACTTGAAGCATTTTGACATTCTGATTATTATACTTATTTTCTGTACTACTTATGCACGATCTGTATTTCAGATGCAAGCCCTCCAATATTCTGGTTATTGTGCTTACTTTCTGTACTCCTCACTTCGGTTATGACCTCATTTTCTGTATTTCATGCTTTACATACTCAGTACATATTCCGTACTGACCCCCCTTTCTTCGGGGGCTGCGTTTCATGCCGCGCAGGTACAGATACTTGGTTGGATGATCCACCAGCTTAGGGTTCCTGTCAGCTGTCTTGGAGCGCTCCCTTGTTCCGGAGCCTACACTCTGGCCCAGATTCTGTTATGGTACATACGTATATTTATTCAGGGGTACGGCGGGGCCCTGTCCCGTCATATGGTTCTGTTATTACTCTTAGAGGTCTGTAGACATGTACGCGTGGGTTGAGGGTTGTCACTGTTCGGTTATGTCTGTATGATTTATGATTTGGACGTCCCCCCGTATTATGATAGCCTTACCGGCTTATGTCCGTTATGTATATGTGTATACGTGACAGCTTGGGGCGACGTTTTACTTTTCTGTATGTATAAGATCTGATTATGCTAGCTACGGTCTGACGTTTGATCTCTCGTACATGTATAAGTTATTGTGTGTGGTTTCTGTTACTGTGTGTGTATGGGTGCCCAGCTCGGGCGCTAGTCACGGCCTACGGGGTTGGATCGTGACAATTATATACGCGCATATGTCAGGCGTTATATATGCACCTATATAAAGATGTATGAACTTCGTTGATAGGCACGAGCATGCATATTATGTGCCCACAGAGGCATTGTTAGATATACAGATTCATGCAGATACTAGTTCATACAAGTACATGCAGATACTAGTTCATACAAATGCAGACAGTCAATTCAGCTTATGAGTTCAGATCTTATCCATGATTCCCATGTGTATATATATATATATATATATATATATATATATATATATATATATATATACGATGTTGCTCTTATGCTTTACATGCTCGGTATTATCCGTACCGACTCCCCGTTGTTCGGGGCGTTCATGCCCGCACGTACGGGGAGACGATGACGGTGGTCCGGCCTCGCAGACCCCAGATTTAGCGGTGGTCGCACGCTCCATTCGATCCAGAGCTACAGTCAGTTTTAGTATGCCCCTTTTGGATGTGTATGCATATGGGTATGATGGGGCCCTGTCCCGTCCTTTCTACAGCTTTTATTCCGCAGAGGTCGTGAGACGGTTGTATGTATTAGTCGACGATGTAGCCTTGTGCCTATTTTTTTGTGTACATGGTATGTAGCAGCCTAGCTGGCTTGCACTGTTCTTCCGCATGATTGTGTATATATGTATGCAGATTGTACAGAGTTCTGATGTTTCCTTTTTATGAGATTAGTTATGCCATTCATGGGCCTTTGATGTTCAGTATATTTCAGATACGAGTATAGGGGTGTTTGGTCGCTAGAGGTCAGACCCCCATCACGGCTCATCGGTTGGGTCGTGACAGAAGTGGTATTAGAGCAGTTCCGTCCTAGGGTTGTCTACAGACCGTGCTTAGTAGAGTCTTGTTTATGGGTGTGTTGTGCACCACACTTATAAACAGGAGGCTACAGGATATTTAGGATGATGTCATTCTTTCCCTCCTAGATTGTGCGATAGAGCCATGTGTTAGGCGTTCGCTTTCTGATAAATTGTTAGGATTTCGAGCGATGCCTCCCAAGAAAGCTACGGTAAATGCCTAAGGGCAAGAAAGCCACAGGTGAGGCCACTAGCCGTACTCGACAGGCCACTAGAGCCCAGGATGCGATTCAGAGTGAGGGGCCGTCTGAGACATCGCATACACCGCCTCCAGCCCCTGCCCCAGTTCCTCAGCAGGATGCACCTGTTATATCCCGTATTTTATACATCGGGACAATCCGAGTTAACCATGATAAGTTAGAGATAAAACCATTCCGGGTTACAAAGTCGGGACTTTTGACCTTCGATTTTATTTTAACACATAAGTTGTTCATGAATTTGTTGGCATGGAACATTTAGAAAAATTTGGGACCAAAAGTGGAATAATTGAAAGTTGCAAATCATGCATTTTAGGCCATTTGGCCGTGTGAGTTGGAGGTGGTTCCCACACATTTGTGGCCAATTTTAATTGGTCCAACATATGTGTGGGCCATGGGACACATGTATAATTCATGTGGGAGCATAAAAGATGACTACTAAGTCATCTTCTCCTCATTCAACACTTAGAAAAAAAAGAGAACCTTGGATGAACTTCAAAGGGCCATTCGGCCAAGACCAAAAAAATTGAAGTCCAAATTGAGCCATCACAAAAATATTTCCTTCAAGCAAATCCACTAATTGGAGGTCCCTCATTAACGTGGAGTTGTTGTTTGGGCCAATAGATCACTCGTTTCATCAATCGCAAACCCTAGCCAAGTTGTAAAGTTGAAGGGAAAAGGTAAGATTTAATCTTGTTTTATGTGTTATGGATGATGTGTGCATGTTTTAGTATGCCAAAATGGATGAAATTCATGGAAATACTTTGCATGTGGAAGTGAGTCGTGTGCATGGTGTGTGTTGGCCGTGTGTGTGTTGTGTGTTGTGTAGAAGTAATGAATTAATTCTAGTTAGCATGTTTTGATTGTTGTAGTGTGAAGAGAAGAATGAAAATCATGAAAGTTGATTGTGGATGTGTTGGCCGAATAGGGCTTGTGAAGTGTAGCAAAGAATGGATTAATTCTATTTGGAATTTTGATTGTTGTCGTTATGAATTCTATGTTGACGATAAGAGTTTAATGACTCAAGTTGATGTTGTAATTGTTATGGGCTGATTTGGAGAATCATGTGTATCTAATGTAATTTTTGTATTTATGGGAATGACATTGTTAGAGTGTGGATTGTTGGTGCAAATCATGATTCGGAAGTTGGAAGTGTGTTATGGTTGTGTTCTCGGGTTTGGGGCAGATTTCGGGTAAGTTGGGATGTTGTTTGGGATGTTTGAAATGTTGTATGAATTCCTTAAAACGTCCTTGAATATTGTTGGTATGGGTTCGGGTTGGTATTGGAATGTATGAGCGTTGATGTTGGCTTGAAGGTAAGCCGTTGAATCGAATATAATGAATGTTGTTGGATTATGTAGAAAGAGTATTTAATGTTAGAATGCGTTTTGAATTGATTATTGATGTTGCTAGTTTGGTTGTTGGTGTTGTTGTTGTTGATTTGGGCCGAGTTAAATTCTCGGGGTTGGCCTATTTACAGGGGAAATGCTGCCCAAATTTCTGTAGAATTAAGTGCTAATTTGGAATTAAATGCCCAAATGTCTATAGCTAATGTTTGGCATATTATGACGTATTTGTAGACCTTGGGGAGCCCGAGGAATAGGTTGGGATTAGCTTGAGTTTGGATTAGCTTTGAGAGCGGACGAGGTATGTAAAGCTCAACCCTTCTTTCTTTTGGCATGCCTTAGTTACAAATAGGCTATGACACGAGCCTCGAGGAAATTCTATTCTCGCAATCCGAGCATGTCTATGATTCTTATTTGTTTCTTGGTAGTCGTATGTTTGATGTGATGAAATATTGGCCCTTATGTCTTTGGAATAATTGATTTTCAAATGTTGCATAAAAAGTTTTGTTTTTAAAGAGTTCCGTAACTATGAACGACCGTAACTTTCACAGAAAGGCTCGGATTGCTTCAATATGTTCGTAGGAGATTGTATGGCGTATGATGAGTATGTTTTCCATAGGCGGGCCCGGCTCGGGTCGACACCCATCCGTGGGTCCCGCGACTTTCCTTTATGTAACTCTGATGACTTTTGAAAGAATTTGGTATGACTATTATCCCGATTTCCAAGTATGGTCATTTTACTTATCTCTTGAGTCTATGATAATGATTTTATACATATGGTTACTCACGACTCTGCTCGTGCATTCTGTTGTATCTTTCACCGAGTCCCGGGCCGGTTATGTTGTCGTGCGCACTTTGTTATACTCCGGTGTTATGCTGTGTTATGGTTCACCGAGCCCCTCGCTAGAGGGCCGGGTTTCGCTTATATTTGGTGTTATGCTGTGTTATGGCGTTATGATGTGTTATGATGTGTGACGGGGATATGGAGATTTGAAACTTTCTGGTGTTATGCTGTGTTATGGCGCCATCGACTGGCGGGCGACCATATTTCCTGAGCCCTATTCATGATTTGTATTTTGAAAGTAAACATTTTGTTATTTTGGATATGCACTTACTTTCTGTACCTCTGTTTCGATTATAACTCAGATTTGTTTACTGTATCTTCTCGCTTTGCATACTCGAGACATATTCCGTACCGACCCCTTTCTTCGGGGCCGCGTTTCATGCCCGCAGCATGTACGACGTACGGTTCGGTGATCCGCCAGCTAGGACATTCTATTCTTGTTTTGAGTGCTCCATTTATTCCGAGCCCACATTTTGGTATATATTCGTTCGTTGCATATGTATTAGTTTGTTCGGGGGGTGGCGCGGCCCTATCCCGTCATATGATTCGTTGGTCCGTTTAGAGTTCCGTGTAGACGTATATGTGGGTTATGCCTATTCGTACGTGTGTGTTCGTATGATATATGTTCGGGCGATCCCATTCGCCGTGGCGCCTCGTCGGCTTGCATTTGTATATGTTTTGGGCCGTTGCGCCATTTGATAGCCTTGCCGGCTTCGATATACATATATTTGTGTTTGAGATGTGTTTGAGACGAGCTTGAGATAATTTGAGACAGCGATATTTGTATACGCATAAGCTATCTGTTTGTGATTCGGATTTATGAATGTGTTTGGGTGCCCAGTTCGGGCACTAGTCACGGCCTACGGGGTTGGGTCGTGACAAAAGTGGTATCAGAGCGGGTCGTCCTTGGATTGTCTACAGACCGTGTCCAGTAGAGTCTTATTTATCGGTATGTTGTGCACCACATCTATAAGCAGGAAGCTACAGGGCATTTAGGGTGTTATCTTTCTTTCTGATCCTAAATCGTGCGATAGAGCCAGAGTCTAGGGAAGATCACTTCTGACCCCTTTTCCTGCAGGTAGGTACAGATTGACAGGAGATGAAAAGACCAGCTTCGGATAGTGGGGGTGCTAATAAGGCCCCTAGAGTATCCTCAGGACCTCAGGCTCCAGGGCCCAGCAGGAGGAGCCCCAGCTATTCTATCGAGACGGATCCCTCAGAGGATCCCGCGACGATTCCCCCGGAGTCCTTAACCCCCAGTGAGGAGGACCACCCCAAGGGCAGCTATGATAAGAGCAAGATATTAAGGGCCATTCGGCCATATCCCACAAAATTTGACCCTTTGAAATCTTGTCCCAAAAATTATTTTCTTGTGGTATTCCTACTAATTCAAGGGTCCTCTACAACGTGGTGTAATTGTTTCAGAAGATAGGACGCTTGTTTCGTTGATTTAGCATATTTGACAAGTGAAGAAGCTAAGGAGAAAAAGATTTTTGGGGAATTCGGAACTTGAATTTGGAGTAGCGTAAGAAGCGGAAAAGGTATGTAAAGCTCACCCTCTCTTTTTTTGGCATGTCTTAGACGTAAGGTAAATATCCTACGAGCCTCGGGGAACTCCACTCTTAGGATCCGAGCTTATACGCGTTTCTTTTTCGCTTCTTAAGGTTAATCTTCCTAGGGTAGACAATCCAAGGTTCTTATGTCTTGATATGAATGAAATCTTAAAGGTTTGATAAAGGGTTGTGTCCTTGATAGATTTCGTAACTACGAACGCCATAACTTTCGCATACGAGCTCGGATCACCCCGAAACCTAATAGATAACTTCATGAGGCATAATATTCCCCAACTTTCATAGGCGGGCTCGGGCGGGGTTGACGCTCATCCGTGGGGCCCTCGAGACTTTCTTTGTACGGTTTTGATGTTTTTGTAAAGAACTTAGCATGTTTGTTATTTTAACCCCCGAATATGATCACTTACGTATTTACTAAACCTAAAATGAGGATTAATACGTTTATGATTCCGAGGTATAGTTATGACATTTAGAGTTCGGTTTGACATGTGGGCCCGAGGGGCATTTGCAAGAAACGTGATTAGACTGTTGTCCTAATTTGTGTATAATGATGTGCTTTGATTAATTTATTAAATCTTGGTAAATGTTACATTGCATATGGTTATAAATATTGTAAATTGCATATGATTCCCACGATTCTGCTCGTGCACATTTTTGTTAATTCGTTCGCCGAGTCCCGGGCCGGTTATGTTCGTGCGCACAATCTGAAGTATGATGAGCTTCTGAAGTATGATGAGTTTCTGATATGATACGATATGATCCGAAGTATGATGAGCTCTGAAATATGATACGATTCTGAAATGTGATATGATTCTGAGTTATGATATGATACGGAGGATGTGATCGGAGATATGTAAAACTTCCGAAGTATGATCAGTTGTGGCGCCCAAGGCAGGAGGGGCGACCACGTTCCGTCCGCCGGGTCCCATTATGGACCATATATGACATATGCTTTGACATACATGATCTATGTTTAGAAAGTAAGCATTCTGACATTCTGATTATTATATTTGTTTTCTGTGCTTCGTATATGATTTCCGGTAAGTGATATGCGTATAATGTGTATGATATCTCACCGAGCCCCTCACTAGAGGGCCGGGTACGATATGTATGTACGATGATACGGTGATCTGATTATGATATGGTTTGGCCTACTGATATATGTGCATGCATGACAAGCGGCTCAGAAGGCAAATTATGTTGTTCCGGTTTTTATACCTATTTCTGTGACCCTCATTCCGGTTTTGATTCTGTTTCTGTATTTCCTGCCTTACATACTCAGTACATATTCCGTACTGACCCCCTTTCTTCGGGGGGGCTGTTTTCATGCGCGCAGTACGGTGTACTCGTTTGGGTGAGCCGTCAGCTTAGGACTTCCATTCAGCTATTTTGGAGTGCTCCTTTGTCCGGAGCCCACATTTGGTACAGACTCTTCTGTTATGTATATATTTGTGTACGTTTATTCAGGGTACGGCGGGGCCCTGTCCCGTCATATGATTTTGTTATTACTCTTAGAGGCCTGTAGACATGTACGTGGGTTGTGGGTAGCACTGTCCAGTTATGTTTGTGTTCTGTACATTCCTACATTGTATGTATGATCTCTGTATAAATATAGGTATGTATATGTATCACCGTGGTTGTTCTATATAAATATAAGTTCCTAATAAGTTGCTATGGATAGGTCATGATTAGTAAAGGGTACGAGTGTCCGCCGGCACTAGCCACGACCTACGGGTTGGGTCGTGACGTATGGTATCGTAGCGGTTAGTCCTCGAATGTCTCACGGCCGTGTCTAGTAGAGTCCCGTTTATCGGTGTGTTGTGCACCACATCTATAAACAGAGGTTACAGAGACATTTAGGATATTACCTTTCCTTCTGATCTTAGATCGTGCGATAGAGCTGTATTATCGGGATGACTCCCTCCTAACGAACTGTTATGTTTTCAGCGATGCCTCCGAGAAAGGCGACAGCCGCCCAGAAGGGCAAGTCTACGAGCAGGGGGAGACCCGGTCGGCCCGGAGAGTTACTAGGCCCGTGCTCGCCCGAGCCGGAGATCGTGCCCCCGTCGGCCGCTCCGCCACCCCATCACCACCGTAGGGGCACAGAGCGGTGCCAGTAGCGTGCAGACGAGGCGGCTCCACCGCCCGCCCCCGAGGTTCGAGTGCCCGAGCCTCTCCGCCTCCTCGCCGGGGCGAGGACAAAGGGCCATGAGGGATGCCGTTCGATTTACGGCATCGGGTAAAGGCGGCGGTGCCCGCAGGCACGGAGGAGGGGATGACCGTGCCGACAGACGTGACGGCCGAGAGGGCTCGCTATTTCTTGACCCGTAATCCGCCGCAGTTTTTCGGTCAAAGCCCGAGAGGACCCTCGGAGTTCATCGGAGACGCGGCGTACGGCGGCTTGTCGTGGCCTCCGAGACCTAGTCGGTAGAGTTAGCATCGTATCGGCCGCACGACATAGCGACTAACCGGGTATGAGTCATGGGAGCTGTCCCGAGGCGAGGGCGCTCCCCGGCCCGTACGGGGGACGAGTTCGTGGAGGCTCTCTTTGGCCATTTTCACCCCCGCAGACTCGACGAGCCGGGGTTCACGGTGTTTATACATCCGAGGCGGGGTGGTAGGAGGCAGTTCGGGAGTACGACACGGAGTTTGATTCCCTGGCTAGATACGCACCCCATATTGTGGCTGACATGACTGACCGAAAGGTACCGCTCAGGATGGGGTTGGATGATTATCCGATGACAACAGGCAGGCGATGGCCTCCCGGCCCGCATGGATATTGCGCGGTACGTGCATATGCCCGGGCGTGGAGGACACACGAGGGCGCCGGCCCACAGGGGTTATGACAGGGGGGCCGGCTAAGAGGCTAGGGTCGGTACCAAGATTTGGAGATTTTCGAGGGCGAGGGCCCTCGAGCGAGCGGCCGCCTGGCGATATTCCTCCCCGGCCGGTCCGGTACGCCCCACGGTTCGCGGATAGAGGCCGGCCGCACGGGTATTCGGGAGGGGTCGCAGCTCCCGAGCTTCGTGGTCGCGGATGGACGAGAGGGGTTCGGCCGGCCGAGACCACTTATACCCTGTTCTCGTCATGGGGATATCATCCGGGAGAGTGCTACCGTGCTACCTGTGGTCTGTTTCGCTGGTGGCCAGTCGTGGCCATGTTATAAGAGATCGCCGTACGAGGTGGTCCGGGTGGTGCCGGCACCACGGAGTCGCTTGCGATCCATCTTTTCCATCTGTAGCGATGCGCCCCACGAGGCAGGGTATGCCGGCACCAGCGGGCCGCGACAGAGGTCGGCGCAGCCTCCGCCTAGCGGTCCTGCGAACCGCATATATGCTCTGACTAGCCGACAGGATCAGGAGAAGACACCAGATGTGGATACAGGTATATGAGCCTTTATTATAATATTTCTATGTATGTGCAATTACTGTGTGAATGTTATTGAATGTACGATAGGTAGAAATTTAGAAGTCGATAACGGAATATGTATAAGTAACGACAAGTCAAGGTGTGTCCGTTGCTATTAAGGGCCGAAGACTAAGACGAAGAATGGTTGTACCCATAGGTGACAAGCTGAATATGTAGAATCGAGAGTGGGGCAAAATAGTAATTGTGTCACGGGGGCGTCCGGAAACCTGTCAAGACTTTACTTTACTCCAAATTACGTGACGGAGGTCATGCGGTGAAGAGAACGTGATTACCCCGGCGTTAGAGCCTCGTATTTCATCGAAGATCTGAAGTTAAGCGTGCTAAAGTGAGGGAAATTCCAGGATGGGTGACCCCCCCTGGGAAGTTTCTGAAAGTCTCACAACTTTAGCCAAAAGAGCAAATGAGGAGCTAGAGTAATCTAAAGGGACTTAGAATATACTGAGTAGATGAAAATTTTAAGAGGTCGCGTAGGCCGGAGAGGACTAGACCGGGAAAAGAAAGAAGAGGCATCACAGTTCTGGAATTAGGGTGGATTGAGTAGTGTTTGGGAATCTTTTAAGAGTGAGATGTTGGCAAGTATGTGTAGGTACAGGAAAGCGTGTGATACCCCTATATTAGCGGGTGTACGTATTCCGGCAACCAATGTAACGATATTTGGAAGACGTTAATCGGGCAGGATAACGAAGTTCGATTGAAAAGAAAATAACTGGCATAAATGTTTCAAGCAAGCTGATGCTGTTTTCCACGACAAGTTAAGCTTGGGAAGTGTTAATACAATAATACATGGAAGCAGGAAGAAAATGAAAGATCAACGACACGGGAATCAAAATGTCGGAACAAAAAGTGCTGCTTGACTGAGATTAGAAAATGCGGATACAGGGAAAGGTATAAACAAGTAATGATAAGTACACCCCAAAAAGGGGGGAAGCAGGTGTAAAAAAAAAAAAAAAAAAAAAAATACAAGAGTCGAATAGAGACAATCGACACTACAAATATTGGATACAGATACTCGGGCTACAGGTAAAGTTCCTTGCCGAGACGAGTTCATACGATACAAAGTCAGCAAGAAGGGGGTGAAAACTAGGAGAGGAATTGAGATAGTGCTGGAAGACGAGTTGTAGAGGTTTGGAGGATGTGAAGTTAGGAAGTGAGAACGTTAGGGGAGTAAGGAAAGGAAGGGATAATAGAAAGGTTTGAATTAAAGACAAAGAAACAACCAGAGAGAATGCGTTTGAGGTGTTATAAGTTGGGTATAAGATGGTTTAAGCGAGATGATCAGAGTAGTTGACTACCAAAAGAGGCCGAACGTATGTGCTCCACGAAAGGCGTAACAAGATTCGACTAGGAGGAGGAGTATGACTCGAGGTATATCTTGGACCTGGTTACATTGTTATAAGGTAAAGATGTTGTGCACTAAAGACGTGGTCTTTTTAAAGTATTGTGACGAAATAATAACGGAAAGAAGATGACTTGAGAAGCTAAAGAGGAAATGAAAGAGAAATACCATCGGTAAATGAGATTGTATACTATGGCAATAAAGGAAACCCCCGAGATACTTATCCGACTTTATAAGACTAGTTGAACATTCGAGGACGAATGTTCTAAAGGGGGGAAGGATGTTATATCCCGTAATTTTGAACATTCGAATAAATTGAAATAAGTGCGACTTGTATGAGGTAGAACAATATTTTGATTTTAGCCAATAAATATGTTGTTCGTGAAAATGTTGATGCGGAAGTATTGAGGGAGGCTAAGGGTAAAAATTGGAATTTAGGGGATTAGTTTCGTAAATTGCAAAATATGAACCAAAGCAAATTGGGCTAAAAAAAAAAACATGAAAGCAAGGGCCCAAAAATTGGAAGTGGCCGGCCAAGCCATGGCCCAACCCATGGGATTTATTTATTTTTCCATGTGATAAATTGTATAAGAAGGGATCATTATCTTAGAAGATTCAAGAAGTAAGAGAAGGAGAAAAACAAAAGAAGAAGAGCAAAATATTAAGGGCCATTCGGCCATATCCCACAAAATTTGACCCTTTGAAATCTTGTCCCAAAAATTAATTTCTTGTGGTATTCCTACTAATTCAAGGGTCCTCTACAATGTGGTGTAATTGTTTCAGAAGATAGGACGCTTGTTTCGTTGATTTAGCATATTTGACAAGTGAAGAAGCTAAGGAGAAAAAGATTTTTGGGGAATTCGGAACTTGAATTTGGAGTGGCGTAAGAAGCGGAAAAGGTATGTAAAGCTCACCCTCTCTTTTTTTGGCATGTCTTAGACGTAAGGTAAATATCCTACGAGCCTTGGGGAACTCCACTCTTAGGATCCGAGCTTATACGCATTTCTTTTTCGCTTCTTAAGGTTAATCTTCCTAGGGTAGACAATCCAAGTGTCACGACCCAAACCTCCGTGTCACGATCGATGTCCTACTTGACACCCCAAACCGTACGTACATATTAACTCGTCATATTTTTATCTAACTCAAACTTTCATATTAATTATCTCAAACGTATTAAAAGTAAATATTATCTTAAGCGATCGCGCGTGCAAAAAAATTATCATATCATAGTCGAAGGGGCGGCGGGATACACATCGCCGAACGTATATACACACATATACAAAAGTACGGGCCATTTAGGCCGCATCCAAATCGATATATTGGCGGAATATACATCGCCGTATACATGCACGTATACGGACAAATGGGCCGTTTTGGCCATGCATAGCAAACGGGACCGTCGTAAGACACAAATTGTAAACAAACGAACACACACATGACCCATGACCCACATATATGACTACGGACGTGCCTCTACAAATCGAAACAAACATATGACGGGACAGGGCCCCGCCGTACCCCAAATAATCAAATATACAAAAGCATAAACATCGTAGAAGATAGGTACCAACATATGGGCTCGGGACCAAAAGGAGCACCCTGTAATAGCAGAATGTGTGGCCTACACTGGCAGATCACGAACCTCCGTACCGCGGGCATGAAACGCGACCCCGAAGAAAGGGGTCGGACGAAAGATGTGCGAGTATGTAAAGCATAGAGTACAGAATCCAAACCATAACCAAGTGAAAGGTACAGAGAGAATACCGGATCAATATATACCAAACTCCGTGACGAAGACATATGTACATAATGCAAACAGAGATCATGCATAAGGCTCGGAACGTGGTCACCACTCCGACGCCGGTGCCACACACAAGATACTCCAAGGTTTCAAATCTCCGTACACCCCGAACACAACATATCATATCATCAAACATATCATATCATCAAACATATCATAAGCCATATCACAAGATAACTCCATAAACGGAACCCGGCCACTATGGCGAGGTCTCGGAACCGTAACACAAAGATACCGCCGAGTTTATCATAGTGCGCACGATCACAAACCGGCCCGGAACCGGCGAACAATATCATAGTAATAGGCACGAGCAGAGTAGTGCGGAAACCATATGCATATACACAATTTAATTCCAAGACTCGACGATTAAATACACATATACATATACTTATACATATTGAAGTCAGAAGGTTCAAAGTAAGTATCGAGTCTGCCAGAATAGTATACACAAATATGAGCCTTTAAATTTACCATACTTTCGAAAAATACTTCATAAACCATTTTTTGAAGATTTAGTGTCGTTTACATTTAGGAGCTTTCAAATAACTTATAGAACAAATCAAACGGAGCCTTAAATGCGTAGGCAAAGGTCCCCTCTTTATACCATACAAAGGTGGATCAAGTAAGACAAACGAAGGAAGTCTCGGGACTAGTGGGCCCACCGCGGGTCAAGTCGAGGTGGCAAATTACGAACATTAGACTCTATGGAGTCATCCATGTAAATTTCAAAACGATTCTATCACATTTGTGCAAATTATGGATGTTCGGATAGTTTTCCAACAAAACATAAGAGTTATAATTCAATTACATTGAATGAATAGTACCTAAAATCAGACTCGGATTTCGATGAACAGAATTGCCCCCGAGGCTTAAATCTCAACCTAGTATGGCTAGGACATGCCAAAAGAAGGAAAGGGATAGCTTTACATACCTTTTTCACTTCTTACGCTCGCCCAAACTCAAATCCCGTTTGCTTCAAAATCTACAATTGGTCATAGTTGCCAAATATAAGTTTCAAGCTTTTATGCATTCAAACTTAAATTCATATTTGTCTACCGAAATTTCGGCAGCATTTCCCCTATAAATTCAACATCCCCAAGATTTAAACTCGGCCAAATTAGCAGCAACCATACCAACAACAACACCAACAACATCAGCAATCGACTAGAAACGCATTCTAACATAAATAGTTTTCTTTTCCAAATAATGCAACAACTTCCAATCCAACTTGTATTTTCAAATCTATATTAATATTTTCATGTTCATATACTAATTTAAGATCATTCAAACACAGGCCAAGAATATTCCAAGCCATATATCCAATATTCAACAACTCGATCAATTCCATATTCCACTCAAAATTCCTACATATGCAACAAAACCATCACAACACATTTTCTACTTACAAATTCATAACCAACAACAATAATCCACACTTTGACAACTTCATTTCCATAATATCATAAAGTCATTCTAAAATAACATAATCTTCTACAATCAACTTCAATGCCAAATTAAACCATCTAGCCTTCCTTTATATTATAAGGATCACAACAACACAATTAACATACTAAACAAAATTAATCAATTTCCATTCTACCTCCCTACACCACACGGCTACATTCCATATTTCCAACCCCAATCAAATTCATCCAACTTTCATCTCCAATGTGAATTCCACCATAACCATAACTAGAATAATACATAAAATTCAACTCATCTTAACTACACAACAATGCACACACACGGCCACATCCACACATGCACACCCATTTTGCAAACTTCCATATTTCCATAGATTCTACTCATTTCTACATACTACAACATAAACAAACCTTCATAACATGATAAAAAGGAATTAATTCTTACCTTTCTCTCCAAACTTCTTCATTTGGCTAAGGTGTTAAATTGATGAAACAAGCTCCCCATCTTCCAAAATAATTACACCAAGTTGTAAAGGACCCTTGTGTTATAGCCCGTATTTCGTGCGTTCGGATATTGCGAGACAATGGTGAGAAGTTAAGGACAAGACTATGTTCTGAAATAATTTTAATGTACGAGTTGTTAGTAATATTATTTATGAACATTGGAGGTATGGAAATATTGAGAAAGGCTAAGGGTAAAAAGGAAAATTTGTAAAGTGGCATCATGGGAATAATGTGGAAGGCTAGGGGTAAAATGGTAATTTCACACAAAAGTTCAAGAAAATTTTAAAAAGGGACAAAGCTTGCATGGGAAGATAAAAGGGGCATTTTTGTTAAATTTCAAGAAAAAGGAAGAAAGCTCTAGAATGAAAAAAAAAGAAGAAGAAAAGAATGGGGGCAAAGTATAAATATAGGTGGACTAAAGTGTACAAGTTAAGACATTAAGTCATCTTCTATCTTAAGGAAAATTTCAAGAGAAAGGATGAAATTTCTAGAAAGAGGGAGAAGTGGCCATGTGATCATATTTTTAATGGAAGGGACTAAATATAAATATGAGAGGTGGCTACTTATTTGTCATGCAAGAAACATAAGAGAGTGAAGAGAAAGAAAGAAATAAAGGAAACAAAAAAAAAAGAAGAGAAGGAGAGGTTCGGCCATGACCATGGAAGGCAAAAAAAAAAAAAAATATTCTCTCCTAGTATTTCAACTAATTAGTACGTCCTCTTTAACATGGAGTGATCATTGGAAGGAGAGGAGCACTTGTGGTGCAAGCTCATAATCCAAGTCAAGAAAGAAAACAAGTGGAAGAAGGTAAGGTTTCATCTTCTTTTGTATATTATGGATGGTTATGTATGTTGAAGTGGATGGAATTCATGAAACATGTATGTGTTGATGTTGTAGCCGAATGTTGAAGTGTTGGGTGAATATGATGAATTGACTTCATTTAGTATTTTGATTATTGTAGATGAGGATTCTATGATAAAAAAAAAAATGAGGATTTAATGATTGGAAATGAAGTTGTGATTGTTTAAAGGTTATGGAAGAAGTTGGTGAGACATTAGTAGGATTTCTTATACTTGAAAGAATAATTCATGCATGTTGTAGTATTGAGACATGAATGAAAAACATGAAAATATGTATGTGTGTGGTCGTGTGTGTTGTGTAAGATTAAGGGGACAATTTTATGCAATATGTTGTTTGTTGTTGTAATGTCAAGAAATGAGTAAAAATTTATGAAAATATGTTGGTAGTTGTTGTGGCCGAACGAAGGGTAATTTGGCAAGTCGTGGAGAATTGATTCTAATTGATATTTTAGTTGTTGTATTGTGAATTTCATGATGGAAAGTGAGGATTTAATGGTTAGAGATGGAGTAGAGTATGAATTGAATTGAATATAAATGGAATGTTGTTGGCAAGATTGTTGGTATTGTTGATTAGTGATTTTGGCCGAGTTCCATTCTCGGGTTGTTGTTGTTAATATTGGCCGAGTTAGATTCTCGGGGGATGGCGCATTTACTGGGGAAATGCGCAAAATTTCGTAGACAAATGTGAATTCAAGATTGAATTCCTAAAAGCTCTAATCAATATTTGGTAAATGTGACCAATTGTAGATTTTGAAGAGTTTGGGACTTGAAGTTGGAGTAGCGTAAGGAGCGGAAAAGGTATGTAAGGCTTCACCCTCTCTTCTTTGGCATGTCTTAGACGTAATAAGCTTGGATACGTGCCTCGTGGACCGCTCCAATTCTAGAAATCCGAGTTTGAAATTAGCCCTTTTTCATTCAATAGAATTGAATTAAGTTCTTCACATTTTATTGCATAATTGCACCCAACATCTATAACTTGTCAAACGAAACCGGATTCTGAATGAAACCTCATAAATGGCTCCATGAAGCTTATTGTATGTAGTTTGGTGTACGCCACCTCTATTGACCCTAGGTGGGCCCGCTATTCCCGAATTCCCTCCTATTGCTCTATTTGACTTGTTTCCGCACTAAATTTAAGGAAACTTTTGGTTATCATTCCGATTACTAAACAATAGTGTTTTAACCAATCTATTAATTCCAAGGTATGATTCTTCTTCTCCGATAGCTCGTAAATGTTTTCCAAAGTGCCCGTACTTTCCCAAAACAAAGATTTATGGCAAAGTAAGCTTTACGACAAGGACGATGAATATGTTCTACAATGACATGGATGATGTCAAGGAAGAAAATGTTTATACGATGAATATGACAATGATGATTCCATGATTGAAGGTTCCAAGTTCATGATTTCGGTGATCGATATGAGGACGTTGAGCTATTTCTTGAATTCTCAACTCTATTCGTGAATAATGACTATTTTTAAAGATTCCACAGCATACGAAACGATGCCTTATGATCCTGTTTTATGTTTCCTCATGATATTACTCTCCATTAATAGTCTCGCCTTATATTAATCGTTCCTTCGAGGTGAGACAAGCGCCCATAGTTATTCCATAATATAATCGGAGGTTACCGACCTTACGTCACTCCGATAGAGTTATAGCTTTTCTTTGGGCTCTCCTGCATGCTATGGTATGATATATATGTATATATATGTATATGGGGAAGATGGGGAAAAGAGAGAGAGCGAGAGCGCTATAGACGCCGGGATATACACACGGTACATGTTTCCGTACTTGACTTGATATCATCCCGACGCGGGATGCCGGACGCGGGATATATATATATATTTATGGTTAAGTGGATCGAGTGCCGACGCCTCGGCAATATGATATATTCTATTTTCTATATATATGAAAGAAATGTTTTTCAAGGGAAAGATAAGCATGCGCATGGCATCCGCCCAGGGGCACTCATATGCACAAAGTTACTCGTTATCCTATGATGTGTTCTATGTTTCCATGCGATTCGTTCATATGTACATTTCTTACTATGTTACTATTCATGCCTACACACTCGGTACATTGTTCGTACGACCCCTCTTCTTCGGGGGCCGCGTTTCGTGCCGCGAGGGTACACCCGGATGATGCGAAGTTAGCATAGAAGATGTTCCAACGTAGTTGGCGAGCTCCGTTCGCTCTCGGAGTGTAGCCGAGTCGAGCTTGTATGCTAGGATTTCGATTGCGAGTTAGAGACTTTGCGGACGAGTTGTGGGCATAGAGAGTCGGTCGGCCGGCGGCTCACGGCCGATGTGTCATAAGTGTTATGTTATGTGTTTCGTATAAATATAGATTATGTTTGAATTGAGTACAAAAGAAAATTTCTGAAGGTTTTACTACGTTTTCATTCTTATTAATGTAAAAGTCTAAGGGAGTCTATATATGTAATAAGAGTCAGTGGGTTCGCTCGGCTCCGGTTACGGGGTCGGGTGCCCATCACACCCTAGTAAGATCGGGGTGTGACAAAGTGGTATCAGAGCAGGTCGGTCTAAGGGTTGTCTGCAAAGTCGTGTTCGGTAGAGTCCTGTTTATGAGTGTGAAGCCGACCACATTTATAAACGAGGCTGCGGGGCATCTAGGGATTGTTGACCTTCTTTTCTGTCTTAGATCGTGCGATAGAGCCAAGTCATAGGAAAAAGAAATTCTTTATATAAGCTTCGTATGCGACGGAAGAAGCGGGGAAAGGGAATATCGCGAATAGGCGAAAAGTGAGATGTGTTGTTTCGGAAGGGTTATGGATTTGGCGTGGCGAGAAAGGTGCGATCATTACCCTCGGGATCTGGAAGCCTAGGAGGGATAGTAGTCACATACACAGGTGAAAAGTGAACACGGGTAATTGAAAAGGGCGAAATAGTAATTGTAAAGGAAAGGACGTGTTACGAAAATGCCTCGAGTCCGTGAAACTTCGACTTGCCCTTGATCGTGTAATAAAGGGCATACGGGGGGAGCGACGCGGAAATATCAGCATTAAGGCATCAAATTTCGGCAAAGTTCCGAGGTTAAGCGTGCTCGGTGGGAGCAATTTCGGATGGGTGACCCTTGGGAAGTTTACAAGAAATTCCACATATTCGGACATATGAGACAAATGGGAAGTTGAAGTAACCTAAGGGGGAAATTAGAGCATATGGAATGGTTGTAGACCCTAGAAAGACGCGTAGGACGAGGCAGACTAGATTGGCGAAGAGACAGAAAGTGCGACGCAGCTCGGGAATTAGGATAGGCTTGAATAGCGTTGGGAAGTACTTTGTGGGTTAGTTGATAGTAAATGTATATATATAAAAAGATGAAAATGTGTACCATATTCGGAAAAGAAAGAGAGTAGTAAAATGGAAAATGAGGAGAACAAGGTGCCGGAAAAAGGTGAAAAGTAAGGAGTTCTCGATATGTGAGGCATAGGGTTGGAAGGATGGTGAGGAATAAGGTATCAACAAAGACTTCATAAAAGGACCATCGGCATATAAGGAGCCCCTTAAAGGGGGGAGACCGAGGAGCTCGATTAAGAGGAAAATAGGGTAACAGATAAGGAATAGGCTCGAAGGAAAGGATAACTATAAACGGGACTCCCCCGAAGCGCTGCAAGACCCCATAAGATTGCTGAACATTCGAGGACGAATGTTCTAAAGGGGGGGAGGATGTTATAGCCCGTATTTCGTGCGTTCGGATATTGCGAGACAATGGTGAGAAGTTAAGGACAAGACTATGTTTTAAAATAATTTTAATATACTAGTTGTTAGGAATATTATTTATGAACATTGGAGGTATGGAAATATTGAGAAAGGCTAAGGGTAAAAAGGAAAATTTGTAAAGTGGCATCATGGGAATAATGTGGAAGGCTAGGGGTAAAATGGTAATTTCACACAAAAGTTCAAGAAAATTTTAAAAAGGGCCAAAGCTTGCATGGGAAGATAAAAGGGGCATTTTTGTTAAATTTCAAGAAAAAGGAAGAAAGCTCTAGAATGAAAAAAGAAAAAAGAAAAAATGAGGATTTAATGATTGGAAATGAAGTTGTGATTGTTTAAAGGTTATGGAAGATGTTGGTGAGACATTAGTATGATTTCTTATACTTGAAAGAATAATTCATGCATGTTGTAGTATTGAGAAATGAATGAAAAACATGAAAATATGTATGTGTGTGGTCGTGTGTGTTGTGTAAGATTAAGGGGCCAATTTTATGCAATATGTTGTTGTAATGTCAAGAAATGAGTAAAAATTTATGAAAATATGTTGGTAGTTGTTGTGGCCGAACGAAGGGTAATTTGGCAAGTCGTGGAGAATTGATTCTAATTGATATTTTAGTTGTTGTATTGTGAATTTCATGATGGAAAGTGAGGATTTAATGGTTAGAGATGGAGTAGCGTATGAATTGAATTGAATATAAATGGAATGTTGTTGGCAAGATTGTTGGTATTGTTGATTAGTGATTTTGGCCGAGTTCCATTCTCGGGTTGTTGTTGTTAATATTGGCCGAGTTAGATTCTCAGGGATGGCACATTTACAGGGAAATGCTGCCGAAATTTCTGTAGACAAATGTGAATTCAAGATTGGATTCCTAAAAGCTCTAATCAATATTTGGTAAATGTGACCAATTGTAGATTTTGGAGAGTTTGGGACTTGAAGTTGGAGTAGCGTAAGGAGCGGAAAAGGTATGTAAGGCTTCACCCTCTCTTCTTTGGCATGTCTTAGACGTAATAGGCTTGGATACGTGCCTCGGGGACCGCTCCAATTCTAGAAATCCGAGTTTGAAATTAGCCCTTTTTTCATTCAATAGAATTGAATTAAGTTCTTCACATTTTATTGCATAATTGCACCCAACATCTATAACTTGTCAAACGAAACCGGATTACAATGAAACCCTCATAAATGGCTCCATGAAGCTTATTGTATGTAGTTTGGTGTACGCACCTCTATTGACCCTAGGTGGGCCCGCTATTCCCGAATTCCCTCCTATTGCTCTCTTTTGACTTGTTTCCGCACTAAAATTTAAGGGAAACTTTTGGTTATCATTCCGATTACTAAACAATAGTGTTTTAACCAATCTATTAATTCCAAGGTATGATTCTTCTTCTCCGATAGCTCGTAAATGTTTTCCAAAGTGCCTGTACTGTTATATCCCGCATTTTGTGCAATCGGATAATTCAAGACAATCGCGGGAAGACATTAAGCAAGGCCACATTTTATTTTGTTTGGCATATGAGCTGCTTGTGAAAAACTTAGAAGTGGAATTAATGAGGAAGGTCAAGGGCATAAAAGGAAATTCGCAATATGACTCGTGGAATTATGGAGAAAGACGAAGGGTAAATTTGGAATGTTGGAAATTAGTTTCGGAAATTACAAAACATGATCGGTAGCTAATTGGGCTCAACAAAAATCAAAAGGAAATGAGGCCCAAAAGTTTAGGGGTGGCCGGCCATGAGGCCATGGCCCAAGCCCATGGAAATTATTCCATGTGACACATTAATAAAGGGGGATCATTATATATTAATCAAGAAGCTTCAAGAAATTAAAAGAGAAATCAAGAAGAGAAAGAAAAAGGGCCTTCGGCCGAAAAAGAAAAAGAGAGAAAGAAAGGAAGAAAAATTTTCCAAGCCTTTAATCTTGATTCAAAATTCTTGTTCTTCTTGAATTAGTAGCAAGCTCAAAGCGCTCTTCGACGTGGTACAATTAGTTTGGCGAAAGAACCACGTTTGTGGCGAGTTGAAATTTCAAGAAAAAGGTAAGAATCTTGTTCTTTGTGTTATGGAAGATGTATGTATGTTACAATGATTGGAATGGAGGGTTTATGTGTTGTAGTATGCTTAAATGGATGAAATTCATGAAGGAAAGAAATATTGCATGTGGCCGTGCACATGTATGCATGTGTGGGAAGCATGTTTTAATTATTTTAGTTAGTGTTTTGGTTGTTATTGTTGTGAATGTTATGTGGAAAATGGAAGTTGAATGATTTTGGAGAGATTGTAGTTGGGATTGCATGATGAAGCCGTGTGTGTGCATAGTGTAGATAGCCGTGTATGTGTGTAATGTGGTGAATAGATAGTGAGCAAATTTTATTTAGTATGTTGGTTGTTGTGTTGTGAAGTTTATATTACAAATGAAAGCCTAATGAGCTTAGTGAAGTATTAGTAGTCGGGAGCTTGTTTTGGGAGATTATGTGAATTGAATGTTATGCCTTTGCATGTATGAGATATAATGATGCTAAAATAGTGTTGTTGAAATATGTTATAAGATTGCTATGGTGTCATTGGAGTCGGAAGGTTTTGAAGAAAGTAGTAAATTGATATCATGTATCTTGAATTGAATATGCGAATCGCTAGTGTGGTTGTGGAGTTTATATTGATAGTTTGGCCGGGTTCGAATTCCCGGATTGTGATTGATGAGAAATTCGGCTATATTGAATGTTGAGGATGGTATATTTACGAGAGGAAGTCTTCTTAGAAATTTCGGTAGCCAAGTGTTTCCTTAAGATTCTAACTCTACGAACCCTAATAAGAGTTTTGGTAAATATGACCAATTTGCAGATTTTGACGAGATTGCGACGCGAATTCGGAATAGCTAAAGAAGCCGAAAGAGGTATGTAAGGTTTTCCCTTCCTTTCTTGGCATGTCTTAGACGTATAGGCTTGATTTTGCGCCTCGGGGACTCTCCTAACTCTAGAAATCCGCGATTGAAAATAGTTACTATTCATTCAGTAAGATTGAACCAAAAGTGCATGAATTGCGAAAGAAATGTCCAAATATCCTAGAACTTGCAAGGATAAGACCCGATTACCCTAAGACCTTCATGAGTAACGTCCTGACACGTAACATATGTAGATGATATACGTTGCTATTAAAATGAAAGTACAAGAATGTTAAACCATTGTTGGATAACCCAATTCTATTATAGGTAATGACTATTCTAAAGATTCTAAGTGCAAAGAATTATGCCTTATGACCCCGATGGATGTGTGTGCACCCGACATACGTATAAGTATATGATAGCAGAATCAGAGCGCTATAGACGCTGGTAAATATATATATATAATATAAGTATATACATATGACACGAAAAAGAATCAGAGCGCTATAGACGCTGATGCATGTATATGATATGAGTATATGTATATGACAAAAGAGCCAGGGCGCTATAGACGCCGATAATTATACATGATATAAGCATAGATGTACGGGGAAGATGGAGATAAGGGCAGAGCGTTATATACGCATATCCACCGATGATTGGCATTACATGACATGATATCGTCCCGGACGCGGGATGCCCGACGCGGGATATATACACATGGTTAAATGGATCGGCCGCCAACGCCTGACGATGTTATATTTTCTATATACATGAGAAAGAAATGTTTCCAAAGACAGCTTAGCATGCACGGTATCTGCCCTGAGCGGCATTCACGTGTACAGGTTACATCCTTTAATTTTATATTATGCTTTATATGGCTACACAGTCGATATTCCTATGTTTAATTTTTTTTTACTATGTTGTTACTGTTTATGCCTTACATACTCGGTACACTATTCGTACTGACGTCCCTTCTTGTGGACGCTGCGTTTCATGCCGCGTTGGTCGAACAGGAGAGGATTTGATCCTTAGAGCTCTACCGACCATACTTGACAACGCTCCGGTTGTTCGGAGCCTCATCTCTCGTGGTACTCTTTTGTGTATATATTTTTGAGCACGACAAGACTCGGCTCTTCCTATGTATAAGTGTATCGTGTCTAGAGGCTCGTAGACATGATATGTACTTATGTACATTAAACATATGGTATTTTGGGCATCATAATCTTTGTTGTATAAAGCGATAGTGGAGCTAATTAGTCTATGTTCATAATGACGTCGCTAATGTTAATGTTCAGTTTAAAAAAATACGGCACTGTTCGCACGACTTGCTAAGAGGTACAGGTAAAATGACAGGTAAGGGGTGCTCGGTACCAATATCGGGTACTCGTCACGGCCCCTAGACGGGTCGTGACACGTACTTTCCCAAAACAAAGATTTATGGCAAAGTAAGCTTTACGACAAGGACGATGAATATGTTCTACAATGACATGGATGATGTCAAGGAAGAAAATGTTTATACGATGAATATGACAATGATGATTCCATGATTGAAGGTTCCAAGTTCATGATTTCAGTGACGATATGAGGACGTTGAGCTATTTCTTGAATTCTCAACTCTATTCGTGAATAATGACTATTTTTAAAGATTCCACAGCATACGAAACGATGCCTTATGATCCTGTTTTATGTTTCCTCATGATATTACTCTCCATTAATAGTCTCGCCTTATATTAATCGTTCCTTCGAGGGAGACAAGCGCCCAGTTATTCCATAATATAATCGGAGGTTACCGACCTTACGTCACTCCGATAGAGTTATAGCTTTTCTTTGGGCTCTCCCGCATGCTATGGTATGATATATATGTATATATATGTATATGGGGAAGATGGGGAAAAGGGCGCTATAGACGCCGGGATATACACACGGTACATGTTTCCGTACTTGACTTGATATCATCCCGACGCGTTAGATGCCCGGACGCGGGATATATATATATATTTATGGTTAAGTGGATCGGCTGCCGACGCCTCGGCAATATGATATATTCTATTTTCTATATATATGAAAGAAATGTTTTTCAAGGGAAAGATAAGCATGCATGGCATCCGCCCCCAGGGGCACTCATATGCACAGGTTACTCTGTTATCCTATGATCCGTTCTATGTTTCCATGCAGTTACTGTTCATATGTACATTTCTTACTATGTTACTATTCATGCCTTACACACTCAGTACATTGTTCGTACTGACCCCTCTTCTTCGGGGGCTGCGTTTCGTGCCGCGCAGGTACACCCAGATGATGCGAAGTTAGCATAGAAGATGTTCCAGCGTAGTTGGCGAGCTCCGTTCGCTCCGGGAGTGTAGCCGAGTCGAGCTTGTATGCTAGGATTTCGATTGCGCTAGAGACTTTGCGGATAGAGTTGTGGGCATAGAGAGTCGGTCCGGCCGGCTCCACTTTGTTTGTGTCATAAGTGTTATGTTATGTGTTTCGTATAAATATAGATTTTGTTTGAATTGAGTACAAAAGAAAATTTCTGAAGGTTTTACTACGTTTTCATTCTTATTAATGTAAAAGTCTAAGGGAGTCTATATATGTAATAAGAGTCAGTGGGTTCGCTCGGCTCCGGTTACGGGGTCGGGTGCCCATCACACTCTAGTAAGATCGGGGTGTGACACCTTGAATTAGTGGAAATACCACAAGAAAATAATTTTTGGGAGAAGATTTCAAAGGGGCAAAAATTGGAGCTATGGCCGAATGGCCTTCATTTTTGCTCTTCTTGCTTTTGTTTTTCTCCTTGTCTTATTTTTCTTGAAGTTTCTAAGGATGATGATCCTTATATTAATTTGGCACATGGAAAATTTATTAACTTGTGGGCTTGGCCATAAGATGGTCGGCCACCCCTCTCTTTTTAGGGCTTTAATTTTCTCTTCATCTTTTTAAGCCCAATTGGTTATCATTCTTGTTTTGTAATTCCCGAAACTAATTTACAAAATTCCAATTTCGCCCTTAGCCTTCCCCGACGCTTCCGCGTCCACACTTCTCATAAGAAACAACATGTATCAAATAGAATCAAAATATGGCCTTATTCCTTATAAGTCACAATTATTCCAAAATTTCCGAATATGTGAAAATATGGGATATAACACCAAGGTTCTTATGTCTTGATATGAATGAAATCTTAAAGGTTTGATAAAGGGTTGTGTCCTTGATAGATTTCGTAACTACGAACGCCATAACTTTCGCATACGAGTTCGGATCACCCCGAAACCTAATAGATAACTTCATGAGGCATAATATTCCCCAACTTTCATAGGCGGTCTCGGGTGGGGTTGACGCTCGTCCGTGGGGCCCTCGAGACTTTCTTTGTACGGTTTTGATGTTTTTGTAAAGAACTTAGCATGTTTGTTATTTTAACCCCGAATATGATCACTTACGTATTTACTAAACCTAAAATGAGGATTAATACGTTTATGATTCCGAGGTAAAGTTATGACATTTAGAGTTCGGTTTGAAATGTGGGCCCGAGGGGCATTTGCAAGAAACGTGATTAGACTGTTGTCCTAATTTGTGTATAATGATGTGCTTTGATTAATTTATTAAATCTTGGTAAATGTTACATTGCATATGGTTATAAATATTGTAAATTGCATATGATTCCCACGATTCTGCTCGTGTACATTTTTGTTAATTCGTTCGCCGAGTCCCGGGCCGGTTATGTTCGTGCGCACAATCTGAAGTATGATGAGTTTCTGATATGATACGATATGATCCGAAGTATGATGAGCTCTGAAATATGATACGATTCTGAAATGTGATATGATTCTGAGTTATGATATGATACGGAGGATGTGATCGGAGATATGTAAAACTTCCGAAGTATGATGAGTTGTGGCGCCCAAGGCAGGAGGGGCGACCACGTTCCGTCCGCCGGGTCCCATTATGGACCATATATGACATATGCTTTGACATACATGATCTATGTTTAGAAAGTAAGCATTCTGACATTCTGATTATTATATTTGTTTTCTGTGCTTCGTTTATGATTTCCGGTAAGTGATATGCGTATAATGTGTATGATATCTCACCGAGCCCCTCACTAGAGGGCCGGGTACGATATGTATGTACGATGATACGGTGATCTGATTATGATATGGTTTGGCCTACTGATATATGTGCATGCATGACAAGCGGCTCAGAACGCAAATTATGTTGTTCCGTTTTTATACCTATTTCTGTGACCCTCATTCCGGTTTTGATTCCTCGTTTCTCGTATTTTCGCCTTACATACTCGGTACATATTCATCGACCCCTTCTTCGGGGGCTGCGTTTCATGCCGCGGAGGTACAGGTACTCGTTTGGGTGAGCCGTCAGCTTAGGACTTCCATTCAGCTATTTTGGAGTGCTCCTTTGTCCGGAGCCCACATTTGGTACAGACTCTTCTGTTATGTATATATTTGTGTACGTTTATTCGGGGGGGTACGGCGGGGCCCTGTCCCGTCATATAATTTTGTTATTACTCTTAGAGGCCTGTAGACATGTACGTGGGTTGTGGGTAGCACTGTCCAGTTATGTTTGTGTTCTGTACATTCCTACATTGTATGTATGATCTCTGTATATATATAGGTATGTATATGTATCACCGTGGTTGTTCTATATAAATATAAGTTCCTAATAAGTTGCTATGGATAGGTCATGATTAGTAAAGGGTACGAGTGTCCAGCTCGGGCACTAGCCACGACCTACGGGGTTGGGTCGTGACAGATACGGATCCATCTGAGTATTCGGCGGGGGCACCGGGGGAGGAGCTTTCCGAGATTGTATCAGTTGCTCCTATGGTGGAGCACTATGTTAGACCAGCCTCCTCAGTGAGCGTTACTGACTATTTCGCCCCCTATCCTGGCCGTCGGTGAACCAGGAGTTGCCGGGCTATCTATATCCCTCGGATTCAGATGAGGGAGATGACGATGAGGAGTACACTTCACCCTATAGCCCCCCAGATCAGGCTGGAGACCGCTCGTCTACAGGTATATGAGCCCTTATTGGAATTTGTTCTATGTATGCGTATTTGCTGTATGATTGTTACTTAATAGCGGCAAGCCGAAATCTAAGGGCCGATGGCCAAGTATTTATAAGTCACGATGATTAAGGTGTGCTTACTACCATAGTGGCTCTGGAAGTTTAGGACGGGAAGTAATCGTATTCGTAAGAGAAAGGTGAACTCGGGGGATCGAGAAGGGTAAAATGGTAATTGTGTCATGAGAACGTTTTGAAAGCTGTTAAGGCTTTAATTTACTCCAGGTTGTGTGCTGAAGGTCATGTGGTGACGTGAACGCTATCAGACTAATATTAAAGCACCGTACTTCATCAGAGTTCCGAGGTTATGCGTGCTGGAGTGAGGGAAATTTTGGGATGGGTGACCCCCTGGGAAGTTTTCTGAAAGTCTCACAAGTTCAGACGTAAAAGGCAAATGAGAAGCTAGGGTGATCCAAGGGAAGTAGAGTGTGCGGAGTGGGCCGGAACCTTAAGTGGTCGTGTAGTACGAGGTAGATTAGACCGATAAAGAGAAAGAAGATGCATCACAGCTTCGGAAATAGGGTGAGTTTGAATAGTGGTTGGAAATATTTTGAAAGCGAGGCGGTAGCACTATATGTCTATGTGTGTGTATAATGTCTCATACCCGGTCTTATTAGCGATATGTGTATTCCGGCAACCAACGTGGCGATATAGGGAAGGCATTAATTGGACGAGTAACGAAGCTCAAGTGAGCAACAGTGTATAGATGGCACAAATGTTATAGGGCAAGCTAATGTTGTGGTTATTACAGGTCAAGTTTGGGAAGTTCGAATGCAATTATATGTGGAAAAGGGAAGTAAGTGAGTAGATGGAAGGTCAGAGAATCAAAACGTCGGGATCAAAGTACCGCCTAATTGGAATGAGAAATACAAACATAGGGCAAAGTATAATCGGGTAATAGTGTAAGTACGCCCCTAAAGGGGGGAAGCGAGCGCGAGGGGTGCAAGTGTAAGAAGGAGGCAATTGACACCGCAATATATTCGATACGGATGCTTGGACTACGAGTAAGATTCCTTGCCGAAATAAATCGGTAAGATTCTATGGCCAAGGGTAGTAAGGGGGAAAGAAAAAGATAGGAAACCTCCTGTGGTAGGACATGAGGACATCAAGGAACGAATGTTAGTACGGAAGGAATATGTGGGGCAGAGTGAGCCAAGAAAAGGAAAGACCGTAACCAAGGTTAGAAATGCTTCATATGAGTCGTACAAGAATAGTTATGTTACTTGTAAATATTTATATGCTAGGGATGAAACCGACTAATACTTAAAGAGAAGCGCTTGATTCGCAAAACGACATGATTACGAGACTTCGGGTGCATTAAGAAAAAAATGTGAAGACAAAGATTCAGGACCCGATATGGGCATTACGAATTCAGAGTGATGTCCTTTGGGCTGACTAATGCCCCGGCTGCGTTTATGGATCTGATGAATCGGGTATTCAGGTCGTTCTTAGATATGTTCGTAATCGTATTTATCGATGATATTCCGCTTATTCACGACCAAGAGGAACACGCATCATCCGAGGAAGGTACTTGGGTGCTCCAAACACCGAAATTATATGCTAAATTTGCTAAATATGAATTCGGGGCCGACTTCGTGGCATTCCCGGGGCATATTGTCGGAGCCGATGGCATCCGGGTGGATACCTGTAAGATTGAGGCCGAAAGAATCGGCCTAGACCTACGACGCCTACGAGGTACGTAGTTTCCGGGATTAGCCGGATAGTATAGGAGGTTTGTAGAGAATTTTGCTTCGATTTCGGCCGCCTTTAACAAGGCCGACTCGTGGAGCTAAGTTCCGTGACCGATGCTTGCGAGCGGAGCTTCCAGTGCTGAAAGAGAAACTGACTACAGCTCCAGTTCTGACTCTTCCCGAAGGTCCAGATGGGTATGTTATTTATTGTGATGCTTCTGGTGTTGGATTGGGATGTGTATTGATGCAGCACGGCAGAGTTATAGCTTATGCTTCCCGGCAGCTCAGAAAGCACGAAAGGAATTATCCTACCCACGATCTGGAGCTAGCCGCGGTAATTCATGCTTTGAAGATGTGGAGACATTATCTATATGGTGTTCATGTTGATATTTATACAGATCATAAGAGCCTCCGATATATCTTTAAGCAGAAGGAATTGAATTTGCGGCCGAAGAGATGACTAGAATTGCTGAAAGATTATGACATCGATATTTTATATCATCCTGGGAAAGCCAATTGTTATATCCCGTATTTTGTACGTTGGAATAATTTAAGTTGGATTGCGACAAGTTGTGGATAAGACTTTTAATTTCCGGTTCCGGTTTTGTTTTTGTTTTAATGCACAAGTTGCATATTCATCTTTTCATTGGTATGGAGTGTTAAGGGTAAATTTGGAATAAGGAAAAGTTTGGGATGTTGAATAAGTTATACGTACCGTATGGAGTTTTGGACATATCCGTATGCAAATAAAGAGATCGGTGTATAAAAGTTTTAGGTCTCGAAATAATTTCTCGCGGATGAACAAGGATCGCTACGATAAGTCGGCAACAATCTTTGCTACAAAGGACTTCGGGAGCAGCTATATAAAGGGCTTAACCCCTCATTTTCAGCCAAAAAAATCAGACTAAAAACATTCCAAATATTCTAGAAAATTCCCCAACCTTCCACTACCAACTTTTAGCCCGAAACCGGTATAATTCCCAAATTCCGGTCCGTACAACAGATAGTTGCGACTTCAAACTCGCGTATTGAGGCTTTGTGGCTTAAGTTCAAGGTGGAGTAGTAAATATATAGCATTATTATCAAGGGAAAGGTATGAATCTCTTTCTATTTGTGTTAATATTGGTTTATTTACGGAGAAGAGTAAAAATCGTTATAAAATGGTTCTGTGATGGAAATATGGGACAAACACCATATGGAATGTTTATGAAGTATTTTGAAGTTGGAAATATTATGGTTAATGTTGGTATTGTTGGAATTGTTGTTGGTATAGTTTATGAATTTGGAAGAAAGAAATGTATTGTTGTTGTTCCATTGAAATTGGAAGGGTTCGGGTAGTGTTGCATAATGGTTGGGTTGTTTTGAATTAATTGTTGATGTTGTTAGTATGATTGTTAGTATTGTTGTTGGCTTGGCCGGGTTGAATTCCCGGATTATTGTTGATTAAAATTTGCCGAGTTAGATTCTCGGGATGGTACATTTACGAGGAGATGCTGCAAATTTCGGCAGATATAAATGAATTTGTTTGAAGGATTGAGATAGGTATATGGTGATGAGTCTAATGATTATGTCAACTCTCTTGAATGTAGACTTGTTATATCCCGTGCTTTTGCACATTCGGGAAATTTGGACACAATTGTGATTTGTAAGAATAAGGCCACGTTTTGACTTTATGTGGTGTGTATGTTGTTACTTATGGAAAATGGTGACACGAGAACATTGGAGATGGCCTGAGGGCAAAATTGGAATTTCGGAAATTAGTTTCGAAATTTCGAAACGAGATTTCTAATGGATTGGGCTCAAAAAAAAAAAGAAAAATGAAGGCCCAAAAGAGATGGGGTGGCCGGCCAACATGGCCCAAGCCCATAGGATTTTATTAATTTCCATGTGTTAAATTAAGATATACCATATATGAGTCATATTCTACTAGAAACTTCAAGAGAATTAGACAAGGAGAAAAACAAGAACAACAAAGAAAAAGAGAAGCCTATACGGCTTTGGCCATGGAAAATTAGCCCTTTGAAATCCTTCTCTAAAAATTGTTTTCTTGTATTTCCACCAATTCAAGGGTCCTTTATAACTTGGTGTAGTTGTTTTGGAAGAAAGAGCACTTGTTTCTTTAAGTTGACAACTTGGTCAAGTGAAGAAGATTGTGGAAAGAGGTAAGAATTCATTCCTTTTTATATGTTATGGATGATTCTATGTGTTGTAGCATGAAAGAGTGGATGAAATTCATGGAAGGGAAGAAACTAAGTGTGGCCGTGTAGGTATACATGTGTGTAGGAATGATGATTTAACTATTTTATCCAATATATGGTTGTTGTTATTGTGAATGCTATGTGGATAATGGAAATTGAATGATTTTTGGAGAGGTTGTAGTTGTGTACATATATATGAAGGTGATGTAGGTATATAGTATGTGTAGCCATGGGTATGTGTTGATTTATGAATGAATGGAGATATGTTTTATTTAATATCTTGGTTGTTATATTATGGATTTCATGTTGCAAATATAAGCTTAATGAGTTTAGTGAAGTTGTAGTAGTTGGAAGCTTATGGTGGAAGTTTATGCAAATTGGATATAATGATTCTTGCATGCATGGAAGATTATGAGACTAGTATAATATTGTTGGTATGTGAATTAGTAGGTTGTTAGTGTTTCCATTGGAGTTGGAAGGTCTTGATTGAAGTAGTATATTGATTAAGTTGTTGGAATGAATCTTGAGTTGAAATTGGAAATTGTTCTTATAATTGTAATATTATGATTGATAGTTTGGCCGGGTTGAATTCCCGATTGTTGTTGATGAGAATTGGCTAAGATGATTTTGGGGAATGATGTATTTACAAAGGAAGTGCCGCCAAAATTTCGGTAGCCAAGTGTTGTTTTAAGAAGTCAATCCTAAAGGCACTAATTACATTTGGTAAACATGACCAATTTGTAGATTTTGGCGAAGTTGGAGCTTGAATTTGGAGTGCCATAAGGAGCGAAACGAGGTATGTAAGGCTTCACCCTTCTTTCTATGGCATGTCTTAGACGTACTAAGTCGACTACGTGTCCCGAGGGCCATTCCTTTTCTCGGAATCTAAGATTGAAAATAGTTACTATTCATTCAGTAGAATTGAATTAGAAGTTGCATAAGATGTTGGAAAAACTTCTTGGACATCCAGAACTTACACAAATAGGACTCGATCACCCTAAGACCCTCCCAAGTGACGCCATGAATGGTAATATACGTAAATTTGATATACCGCCTCATTTGATTCGAGGTGGGCCCACTATTCCCGAATTCTTTCCTAATGTCCCCTTTGACTTATTTTCATTCTATAGTTAAGGAAAGTTTTTGGTTATTATTTTAACTACTAAATCATAGTTGTTTTAACTAATCCCTCGATTTCAAAACATGATTTTCCTTCCTAAAAGTTTACAAATGTTTTCCAAAATACTCGTTTTCTCCAAAAACTAAGTTTTACAATATTGCAAGCCTCAATGACTAAGACGACGACTATGACTCTATGATGAAAAAAAAATGATGATTCTACGATTAAAGGTTCCAAGTCTATGATTCCAGGTTGCGAGATGAGAACGTTGAACTATTTCTTGAATCCTCGCCTACTCATGAATAGTGATTTCCTTCAAGGATTCTAAGTACACGAACGATGCTCTATGATCCTATGTTATACTTTCTCATGATATTGCTTTTCACTAATAGTCTCGCCTTTATATTAATTATCCCTTCAAGGTGAGATAAGCGCCTTAACTACTCTATAATATAATCGGAGGTTCCCGACCCTACGTCACTCCGATGGATACACGATTTTCTTGGGCTCCCCTGCATGCTATGATATATATATATATCTATGTATAAAAATGTATTTGGGGAAAACTGGGGAAAAGGGCAGAGCGCTATGAGCGCCGGTTACTCACGGTGCATGTATCCGTACTTGACTTGATATCATCCCGACGCGGGATGCCCGACGCGGGAATTATACTAGGTGGGCAGGCCGATATATTCGCACTATGATATACTATGCTATGCTATGATACTATGATATACTATGCTATGCTATGATACTATGATATACTATGCTATGCTATGATACTATGATATACTATGCTATGCTATGATACTATGATATACTATGCTATGCTATGATACATTATGATACGATATAAATTCTACTTTCTGTGCCTATGAAAAGAAATGTTTTGTTTTCAAAAAGGAAAAACAAGCATGCATGATATCCGGCCTGAAAAGGGCGTTCCTATGCACAAAGTTACTTTCTTTATCTCGCATAACTCCGTGACCTTATGATGTTGCTATTTATAATCTATGCTCTTGTTTATGTTATTTTCCATGTCTTACATACTCGGTACACTATTCGTACCGACGCCCCCTTCATGTGGCGCTGCGTTTCATGCCGCGAAGTCGGCCAGACAGCCGGAGTTGATCCCTAGAGTTCTCTCGGCGAGCATTTTTGCGGCGCTCGGCTTGTTTCGGAGCCCGCCCCTTGGTACTATTTTTGTGTATACATTCGGGCACCGCGATTCTACTACTCCCTTCCTATGTATATGTGTACTATGTTTAGAGGCTCGTAGACAGATATGTACAAAGAGTCGTTTTGTACTCCCGATCGTTCCGTCGCTGTATAGTATGATCGTAAAGCTTATTAGTCTATGGTCATATTGGTGCTATCTATGTTATTGCTAGTTGAAAAAAAAAAACGGCGTAGTTCATATGTGCAATAAGAGTCAGCGGGTTCGCTCGGCTCCGATTATGGGGTCGGGTGCCCATCACACCCTAGTAGGATCGGGGTGTGACAAGACTAACAAGTTTGGATGGATAAGCGTAGCTAGTGAGGCGCGGCGCAGGTATGTCAAGGCTACGCCCTTTCTTTCTATGGCATGACTCATACGCGAGATGTTATAAATGCTTCCACAACGTTCTCATTTTCAAAAGTTAGAAATAATGGTTTTAAGGCCGATTTCCTTTTAAAAGTTTACAAATACTTTCCCAAAATGATTATTTTCTTCAAAAACCAAGTTTTATGATTTTGAAAGCTTTATGACTAGAACGACGAATATGATTTATGATGGCAGGGATGATGCCAAACATGAGAAAAATGTCTATGACGAATACGTCAATGATATGTTCTTACCATGAACATGACGATATGGAATGTTAAGCTATTTCTTGGATAATGACTATTTTTTTTAAAGGGTTCCAAAGTATATGAAACGATATGTTATGATCCTGATTCATGTTTCCCGTGATGTTACCTTCCTCAATAGTCTCGCCTTATCGTACTAGTTCCTTCAAGGCGAGGCAAGCGCCTATGGTTATCCCATAATATAATCGGAGGTTACCGACCTTACGTCACTCCGATAGACACGTAACTTTTCTTGGGCTCCCATGCATGCTAAATATGCATATGTACATGGGGAGGGGAAGGGACACATGTTGCATTGCCACCTGGTCAGCTGGCGTAATCATCCCGGACGCGGGATATATGGGTGAGCGACGTATTTCAGCGGCCCATGCATGGGTGAGCCGACACGTTCGGCGCTATGACATGATATGACCGGATAAGCATGCATGGCATCCGCCCTCAGAGGCATTCACATGTACAGGTTATGTACCTTACATGATATGATCCATATGTACAAGCTGGCGCCATGATATGTTCCATACGTACGTCTGCATTACCTTTACATGTGACATGTTCCATATGTACAACACTCCCCCATGATATGTCTCATATGTACGGATACTCTCTCTCACATGATATGCTCTACACCTCCATACCGTTGTTGCACATGATTACGTCTCTTTCTATGTTACCATCCATGCCTTGCATACTCGCATATTGCTCGCACGACGCCCTTGGGCGCCGCGTTTCATGCGCCGCGTGTACAGCCAAACGAGTAGAAGCCATTATAGAAGATAACCCAAATGGGTTGGCAAGCTCCATTTGCCCCGGGAGAGTTGCCGAGTCGGCGTACATGTGCTATGATTTATGATCACAGCTAGAGACTTTGCAGACAGAGTCGTGGGTCTAGAGTGTCAGTTTTGAAAATGGCCCCACTAGCCGATATGTTTTTATTATACCTTATGTTACAGAGCCCTTATGTTTACAGGCTGTGTTTAATTTGAGAAACGACGAAATGATTTTGAAAATTTTACTATGTATTTTACCTTCAATTGACTTAAGAATCCAAAGAGAATATGTGTGTATTAAGAGTCCGAGGGTTTGCTCGGCTCCGAATATGGGGTCGGGTGCCCATCACACCCTAGTGAGATCGGGGTGTGACAAAGTGATATCAGAGCGGTTCGTCCTAGGGGTTGTCTGCAAAGTCGTGTCCGGTAGAGTCCTGTTTATGGTGTGAAGCCGGCCACATTTATAAACAGGAGGCTACGGGGCATTTAGGGTGGTTACTTTTCTTTCACCGATTAGATCGTGCCATAAAGCCAAGTCATAGGAAATGAGATTTCTTTTTACGCTAACCGTGATTGCAGCAAGAGAATGGTATTGACGTAGGAAGACGATTAACGATGCGAAGCTATAAAGCACGCAGTAAGTAAAGGTACGAAAGGCATATGTTGAGCACGGTATTGACGTACGATTGAAAGGTAAAGTTGAAAAGTTTGAAAAGGAAAGTAAGCAAGAAAGGGTAACACGTGTGGTCATGTTGGGCCTATGAGGTAAGCCCATTATTTTCAGACTCTTATGAGTATTGAGAGCCCTGTGTGGCTATGATACGATATGATATGATATGATATGATATGATGTGTATATATGATGATGGCCCTGTGAGGCGATGTTGGTATTTCCTGCGTGCAGGTTTTGGATAGTAAGGAATACAGTAGGGAAACCCTCGCCGAAATTTTTCCGGAAATAATACGAGAATGAGATATAAGTTTGGAAGATATTTCGAAAAGTCATGTTAATAGCAAATGAAAGTTGACTAAGCCGTAAAGTACGGTCGCCCTCAGAATAAGTTAGTTGGAATGAGTAGTGACATAGGAAATAAGACGTCGGTGGAAATATGGTAGTAAGAAATTTGGAAGGACTTGTGCTACTAGGCGATGATTTAGAAAGGATTGCGTTTGGATAAAGTGACATGGCTAAGATAAGGGTATGAAGGAAAAAGAACCGTGACGAATATGAACGTATTGATAAGACGGCCCGGAGATGTGTTGTGAGGGCATTTTGGGAATATGATAAAGACCCCGACCTACTCAATATTATATGCTGAAGGTCGTGCGGTGAGGACACAATCATACGAGCGCTAAAGCATCGTATTTCCTCAAAGTTTCAAAGTTAAGCGTCTTTTGGGAGCGAGGAAATTTCGGATGTGACCCACTTCCGGGAAGTTTTCTTCGAAAGTTTTACAAATTTTGACATAAGAAAATGAGAAGCTAGGGTGGCCTAAGGAAATTAGAGTATACGGAGTGGATGAAATCTTAAGAGACCGCGTAGAATCGGGGCGGATCGGAGTCGGTGAAGAGGAAGGAGTGGATGGAAGAAAGGAGATGAATAAGCTACAGCATACAACAGTAGTAATAGGTTATGACGTATAACCGAGGGCACGAGTACCATGAAAGTGACAAGATTGTGAAAGGATAAGTTATAGAAAGACAAGAAACAAGGTAGAACGAATGTTAGAGAATGACTGGTACGATACGAATGAATATGAGTGAATAGAGTACATTTTGAAAACGAGAGAAGGACTATGTAGAAAAAGTGTGTTATGAGGGACACCAAGGTAGCATAAGACCCCTCGTGTGCAGAATAAGGGATAGGCATAAGCGGAAGAAATAATAAGGGGATATCAAGGAAAATACCCGAGATAAGTTGAGATAAAGATAACATTTCAAGAGGACTTGGGCGCTTACCGTCGGAATAAAAGTGTTGTCTAATTAAGGTGGGAAATAAGGACATGAGGTGAAGATAAACGGATAATGGTATAAGACACCCCAAAAGGGGGAAGCAGGTGAGAGAAATGTACGGATGAGATAGAAATAGTTGATACGGTAGTGTGTTGGATATGGGCGCTTGGGCTACAAATAAAACCCTTACTGAAGTAAGTTAGTAGGATCGGGAAAACCGACTATAAGAGGATAAAAGTCAAGATAATGTTTAAGGTAGTGTGAGAAGTTTTGACCTTTGAATGACACGACGCCGTAAAGTGGGCTCCGTATGAAGAAAAAGGGTATGACAAGGGAATGGTATTGGATAGCTTAAGAGATAGTATGGAAGATGGCACTATGAAAAGGGAGCTCCCCGAGGTGCTTATGAGACCCCGTAAGGTCATATTGGTCAACATTCGAGGACGAATGTTCTAAAGGGGGGAAGGATGTTATATCCCGTATTTTGTACGTTGGAATAATTTAAGTTGGATTGCGACAAGTTGTGGATAAGACTTTTAATTTCCGGTTTTGTTTTTGTTTTAATGCACAAGTTGCATATTCATCTTTTCATTGTATGGAGTGTTAAGGGTAAATTTGGAATAAGGAAAAGTTTGGGATGTTGAATAAGTTATACAGACCGTATGGAGTTTTGGACATATCCGTATGCAAATAAAGAGATCGGTGTATAAAAGTTTTAGGTCTCGAAATAATTTCCGCGGATGAACAGGATCTTGCTACGGTAAGTCGGCGCCATATCATTGCTTACAAAGTGACTTCGGGCAGAATATATAAAGGGCTTAACCCCTCATTTTCAGCCAAAAAAATCAGACCAAAAACATTCCAAATATTCTAGAAAATTCCCCAACCTTCCACCACCAACTTTTAGCCCGAAACCAAAGTATAATTCCCAAATTCCGATCCGGACGGCGTATAGTTGCGACTTCAAAAACTTGAGGCTTTGTGGCTTAAGTTCAAGGTGGAGGAGTAAATATATAGCATTATTATCGAGGGAAAGGTATGAATCTCTTTCTATTTGTGTTAATATTGGTTTATTTACGGAGAAGGAGTGGTAAAATCGTTATAAAATGGTTCTTGGATGGAAATATGGGACAAACACCATATGGAATGTTTATGAAGTCTTTGAAGTTGGAAATTGTCACGACCTGACCGCGTGGGCCGTGATCGGTGCCTACTCGTGCACCCGAACGTACTTACGAATCAAATCGTCACAATACCACACGATCGGGTTTATGTACATTATTCGGACCGATAATCGAAAATCGACATCATATAAATGCGTCCCGAGCGGTCACCCGTGTCAAACATCACATCGGAATCAAAGTTGGCGAAATGTACATCGCCTGCGACACACTCATGCAACGATGGGCCATATCGGCCATAGTAGCATACGGGGCCGCTAAGGACGCAAATCGAAATCATATACAAACAAATCGAAACCACACACAACCAGCAGGCTTGACCAACGACCCACAAACTTGACTACGTGCCTTTACAAATGTACATGTACATACGAACATACGACGGGACGGGGCCCCGCCGTACCCAAACAAGAGCAAATATACGTAATATCCAAAACGTAGCATATATACCAATGTGGGCTCCTGGATCGAGGAGCACTCCCAAGCAGCGTAATAGGTAGCCTAAATCGGGGAATCACCCAACCGAGTCGCACAGCGCGGCATGAAACGCAACCCCCACGAAGAAAGGGGTCGATGCGGAAAAAGTACCGAGTATGTAAAGCGTATGTACAAGAATCCAAATCATAACCGGAGTGAGAAGATACAATGGATCAGACATGGGTCTGATAAATGAGACCAAAACACGTACGGATGCAAATGTGCAGAATGTAAATAAAAATCGTGCATAAGGCTCGGAACGTGGTCACCCCACGACGCCTCGGTGCCACAACACATCATACTCCGTGTTTTCAAATCTCCGTACATCTCCGAACACATCATAACATCACACACATCAAATCATCGAATAGATCAAATGCCATATCACATCATAACACCATAACCGGTAACCGACCCTATGGCGAGGTCTCGGAAGCCGTAACACATCCTCACCGAATGTGTCATAGAGCGCACGATCACGAACCGGCGGTACCGGCGAACGAAATCATAACCAGCTATCGGGGTACGAACAGTAGTGCGTAAAATCATGTGCATATTAAAGTAAATCTCGACTCAACACATAATGTCATATACTTATACGTTGGGCTCGGGAGGTTCAAAATAGGTATCGAGTTAATCGAACCAATATATCAAAATTACGGATTTTCGGTTATCAAATTTTTTTTTCAAAACGTATCGTAAGTTATTTTCGAAAAATATAGTAGCGCTCATAGGGATGAGCGCTCGGAAATCACATAATAAGACATTTCAAACGGACCTTAGAGTCATAAGCGACGCTTCCTTTTCATATCGTACGAAAGAGTCAGACAAACCAAATAAGGGAAGTCTCGGGACTTGCGGGCCCACCTCGGGTCAAGCCGAGGCGGCGAACATAATTTACAAACATTTGGCTCCATAAAGTTGCCTATAGAAGTTTCGGAGCGATTCGGATTCATTTTCAAAAGTTACGAAGATTAGGCATCCTTTTAATCAAACATGAGGTTTATAGTTCAATCGCGCTGAATGAATAGTGACCAAAATCAACCTTGGATTTCTAGGGAGCGATTAGTCCCGAGGTTCCGTTTTCGGCCTAGTAGGCCTAGGACATGCCATATGAAGAAAAGGTGAGCTTTACATACCTTACGGACGTCTTATGCTTGCTTAAACTCAAATCCCGTTTCGTCCAGAATCTGCAAATGGTCAAAGTCACCAATGTAAATCATATGCATCTAGGGAGCTTATTTTTAGCTCTTACTTGTCTACAAGAATTTGGGCAGCATCTCCCCTATAAATCCAACATCCCCGAGCTTTAAACTCGGCTTAAACGACAACAACCAACCCAACAACAACATCAACAATACCAAGAATATCAATAATCATCACATAACACATTTTAACACAAATGGTCTTTCTTTCTACATAATGCATCAACTTCGGCTCCAACCTCACACTTTCAACTAATATGAACATTTCCATATTCATTCTCTAATTCAAGGCCATTCAAATACGATTCGGACACATTTCTCATTATTCTACAAACTATACAAAATTTCCATCATACCATAATTCATCCCAAACTTCCACAAATGCAACAAAACTATAAAATTACATTGTTTTCCTTCCAAACTCCTTAACCACAACCATAATTCACATTTAGAACCTTACTTTCATTATTATATAAAAACTATATAAAATCACATAAATTCTCATAACCACATACAATCAACTTCAACACCAACTTGATTTATTAAACCTTTCCAAACATCACAACAACACAACTAACAACTAAACAACATAAATTCATTTTCATTCCACCAACCCATACCACACGGCCAACATACCATCTTCCAACTTCAATCAATTTTTATTCATCTTTCCAATTCCAATACAATTTCTACCATAACCACAACTAGATTATAACATAAATTCAACACCAATTCCATGCACAACCATGCACACACACACGGCCACATATCTATATACACATACACGGCCTACTTCCACACACCACACTTCCATCATCTTTATCTAACTCTAATCATTCTAACATACATACTTATTCCATAACATAAAAGAATAGAATTCTCACCTCTTTCTTGAAACTTCAACTTGCCGCAAACGTGGTTCTCCCGCCAAACCAATTATACCACGTCGGAGAGCGTCTTGAGCTTGTTGAGAATTCACAAAGAACAAGATTTTTGGATCAAGATTGAAGCTCCAAGGATTTTTTTTCTTTTCTTTTCTTTCCTTTCTCCTCTCACGGCCGAAGGCCTCTCTCTTTCTCTTCTTGATTTTTCTTTTAATTTCTTGAAGCTTCTTGGATAATATAATGATCCCTCTTTATTAATTTGTCACATGGAATAATTTCCATGGACTTGGGCCATGGCCTTATGGCCGGCCACCCTTCTCTTTTGGGCCTCCTATTTCTTATTTTTTTTTTTAGCCCAATTAACCACAAATCTTGTTTTGAAATTTCCGAAACTAATTTCCGAAATTCCAATTTTGCCCTTGGCCGTCTCCGATGTTCTCGTGTCAATATTTTCCATAAGTAACCCCATACACCACATAAAGTCAAAGCATGGCCTTATTCTTACAAATCACAATTGTGTCCAAATTTCCCGAATATGCAAAAACACGGATATATGAGTAAATATTATGGTTAATGTTGGTATTGTTGGAATTGTTGTTGGTATAGTTTATGAATTTGGATGAAAGAAATGTATTGTTGTTGTTCCATTGAAATTGGAAGGGTTCGGGTAGTGTTGCATAATGGTTGGGTTGTTTTGAATTAATTGTTGATGTTGTTAGTATGATTGTTAGTATTGTTGTTGACAGGTCGGTTGAATTCCCTTGATTATTGTTGATTAAAATTTGCCGAGTTAGATTCTCGGGATGTTATATTTACGTAGAGGAGATCTTTAGCGCCGAAATTTCGGCAGATATAAATGAATTTGTTTGAAGGATTGAGATAGGTATATGGTGATGAGTCTAATGATTATGTCAACTCTCTTGAATGTAGACTAACAAGTTTGATGGATAAGAGTAGCTAGCGAGGCGCCACCATGTATGTCAAGGCTACGCCCTTTCTTTCTATGGCATGACTCATACGAGATGTTATAAATGCTTCCACAACGTTCATTTTCAAAAGTTAGAAATAATGGTTTTAAGGCTGATTTCCTTTTTAAAAGTTTACAAATACTTTCCCAAAATGATTATTTTCTTCAAAAACCAAGTTTATGATTTTGAAAGCTTTTTATGACTAGAACGACGAATATGATTTATGATGGCAGATGATGCCAAACATGAGAAAAATGTCTATGACGAATACATCAAGGATATGTTCTTACCATGAACATGACGACATATGGAATGTTAAGTCATTTCTTGGATAATGACTATTTTTTTTTTTTAAAGGGTTCCAAAGTATATGAAACGATATGTTATGATCCCGATTCATGTTTCCCGTGATGTTACTCTTACTCAATAGTCTCGCCTTATTGTACTAGTTCCTTCAAGGCGAGGCAAGCGCCTATGATTATCCCATAATAATCGGAGGTTACCGACCTTACGTCACTCCGATAGACACGTAACTTTTCTTGGGCTCCCACGCATGCTAAATATGCATATGTACATGGGGAGGGGGAGGGATATGGGGAGGGGAAGGGACACATGTTGCATTGCCACCGGGTCGCCTGGCGTAATCATCCCGACGCGGGATATATGGGTGAGCCCGGACGTATTTCGGCGCTACGCGGGTGAGGCGACCGTTCGGCGCTATGACATGATATGACCGGATAAGCATGCATGGCATCCGCCCGAGGCATTCACATGTACAAAGTTACGGCTTTTACATGATATGATCCATATGTACGGGTTACGGCTTTACATGATATGTTCCATACGTACGGTTACTGACTTTACATGTGACATGTTCCATATGTACAGCCTTACTCCCCTTACACACATGATATGTCTCATATGCACAGATACTCTCTCTCGCGATATGCTCTACACCTGCCATACCGTTGTTGCACATGATTACGTCTTTCTATGTTACCATCCATGCCTTGCATACTTCCGCACATTGCTCGTACCGACGCCCCTTTTGTGGAGCCAGCTTCGTGCCGCGTGTGCACAGCCAAACGAGTAGAAGCCATTATAGAGATGACCCGACGAAGTTGGCAAGCTCCATTGCCCACCTGGGAGAGTTGCCGAGAGTCGGCGTACATGTGCTATGATTTCTAATCACGGCCAGAACTTTTTGCAGACAGAGTCGTGGGTCCTGGGAAATGTGATTTTGAAAATGGCCCCGCTGTATATGTTTTTATTATGTTATGTTCTGAGCCCGCATGTTTACAGTCGTGTTTAATTTAAGAAACGACGAAAAGATTTTAGAAAATTTTACTATGTATTTTACCTTCAATTGACTTAAGAATCAGAGAATATGTGTGTATTAAGAGTCCGAGGGTTGGCTCGGCTCCATAATATGGGGTCGGGTGCCACATCACACCCTAGCGAGATCGGGGTGTGACACGATGTCGTAAGCGGTGCACTTAGCCGTAAGTCTACGGGTAGTTTTGACAGACGTGCCGTCGAGAAGAAGGAAATGGTTCGCGAGATCCATCGGTTGGCTAGTCTTGGAGTCCGCTTATCGATTACGGAGATGTTGGGGTTTCTCGTTCGAGAAATTGCTAAATCCTCTATTACGAGGAGATAAAGCGAGCGTCGATATAAGGATCTGCTCTCGGGCACGGTACGTAGACGCGGCCGTGAACGGAAAAAGACCCAGTTCGAGATTACACCTCGATGGAGCATTATTGCACCGCGATTATGCGTACTCCGGGATGTTGCGGGTCAGCGGCGATGTTATGGGCGAGGCACGATTAGTTATTACCGTTTCACCTGTGGTCGACGAAGATGTATCATGACCTCGTATGCTTATCCGGGGTGGGATGGTGTGAAAGGGGACATAAAGGGGTAGCTTGTGTTATACCCCGTGTTTTTCGCAGCATGAGTTTGACATGTACCTCATCGTAGTAATGGGATGTTTTGAAAGGCTGAAACCTACGCAGAGTACGTAACAACGAAGAAAAAGGGTGAATTACGATCTCGTAAGTCGTAATCGGGAAAAGAATATTTTAAAACACGGGAACATGGCCATTGTTAGTGTAATAAGTGATAAATATCATGTATGGAGAATTTTGAAATATTTCGGGATTGAGCAAATTGAAGAAAAATAAGTTCGACGAAAATTTGAGAAACTTGGCCAGGACGATTTTAGTCAACTTTTGGAGCGCATATCTCATAGTATATGTAGAGTTTTAAGGTGTTTCAAAGTCCTAAAATGAAGTTCGTCGAGTCTAGTTTGTAATGCAACAAACCGTTCATTGATAGGACATCAGAGTAGAGAATTATAGACGTTAAAAACTGAACCTGCCGACGAAAACAAGATTCCCAGCATCGCGCTACGATGCGCCACACTATAGCTACAGCATCGTATGCTTCTGAAACTTCGACTTTGGCATTTTTTTAAAAAGGGACGAAACATCAATTTTTCGCCAAAAAAGTTCCAAAAATTTCCAGAAAATTCAGCACAAAAAAAGGGAGCAAATATACCTCTACAAAATGAGAATTTTGAGTGAAATTTTAAGTAACGAAGTACCAATCGAAGTCCGGGCAACGCATTGTGGAATATAATTTCATTTGAATTAGAGGAGCATGGGAACAAGAAATGTTGAAGAACTAAGTGAAGATGGTAAGTTTTAATCTCTTTTCATATGTTATGGATGGTTTATATGTGTTGTGGCGTGTGGAAATTCTTTGAAATATGGTATGTTGAAGTGGGGTTTGCAGGTGTTGGTTATGTTGGAGGGATGAACTAATTTTTATTTAATATTTTTGGTTGTTGTTGATATGATTCCATAATGAAAATGATGGTTTAGTCAGATTTAAATGGAAGTTGGAGTCGTTTGTAAGTTGTTAGAAGATAATGTGATTTTAATATGGTTTACGGGAATTTATGAGAATGATGTTGTTAAAATGCGGATTATTGATGTAGTTTATGAATTTGGAAGAAAAACATGTATTGTTGTTGTTCTTATGGCATTTGGAAGTTTCCGGTGGAATAGTATAGTGGTTGGGTTGTTTGGAATATTTTGCGGATTATTTAAAGTGTTCTTGAATATTGTTTGAATGGATTTCGGATTAGTAAGTGAATGTGTAAGTGTTGGTGTTAGTTTGGTTATATGCGGTTGAATGGAATATAAGTGAATGTCGTCGCATTATGTGAAAGAAGGTTGTTAATG